>NC_090194.1:18091811-18406811 GCF_024679245.1 Pseudorasbora parva | reverse complement strand
TTAGCTCTACGTAAGGGAACTCTTAATGCTTCAGCATACCACAACAATGTTGGACAATTTCATGCTCTAAACTTTGTGGGAAAAGTTTGGGGATGGCCCCTTTCTTTTCCAACATGACTGCGCACCAGTGCACAAAGCAAGGTCCATAAAGACATGAATGAGTGAGTTTGGTGTGGACGAACTTGACTGGTCCTGACCTCAAGACGATAGACCACCTTTGGGATAATTATTGGCGGAGACTGTGTGCCAGGCCTTCTCGTCCAACATCAGTGCCTGTCCTCACAAATGTGCTTCTAGAAGAATGGTTACATTTGCGTAATCAGACTCCTAAACCTTGCAGAAAGCCTTCCCAGAAGAGTTGAAGCTGCAAAGGGTGGACCAACTTCATATTAAACCCTTCAGATTAAGAATGGGATGTCATTCAATTTAATGTAAAGTAGGGCTGCACGAAATTGAACCGCAATCGCGATTTTGCATATGTGTTATTATGAAAGCGTAAAGGCTCCGATTTTAATTAAATAAATGTATGCTTTTTTTAATAAAAATGAGGTAGAGTGCATATAAATTAGGTCACCATAATCTAAAACTGATAGAAATGTGCTCTGCACCAACCTTTTCCTAGCGGAATAAGTAAAGCACTTCTTTAATCTAAAATAAAAACCTAATTTAGGTCTGAGTTTTTTTAAAAGGCTCTCAATATGGACCGCAAAAGATAATTTGTCATCCAACCAAATACTTAGGTATTTGTAGGAAGTTACTCTCTCTATTGGAGTACCACTTTGTGTTAAAAAAAAAACAAAAAACGTTGGCATCTATTTAAATATGTCTATGATCATGCCGGTATTTTGACTTCAAATTTTCATTTTAGGGTGAACTAACCCTTTAAGAGATATAGAATAAAGTCATGCAGAATAAAGCATTAATATGTGCTTTATTAGTCCTAATAAACAGCCAATATCCTAGTAATATGCATGCTGATAAGCACTGAGATCTGGACCCTAAACTAAACTATTACCTTATTTTCTGCTAAAGTACTTATTCATGAAAAAAACATAAACTCCATTATGTTACCTGAGGTATGAAAGAGGAACACACTATATCTGAGCTATAAGACTTTACAAAACATTATTATATAGCACATCTGGGCAAAAGAAAATCCCACGAAGGAAGGTTAGTTTGATGAAGTTTGGTGTTTAAAAAAAACAAAAAAGACAGCAATGCAATGCCATAATGGGTGGCGGCACGAACATCTTGTTCCAAAACAGACTCCCTCTGGCTAGCTCTCTTCAGGACTTCACTTAACAGCATGGATCGATTCTTGGTTGTCGAGACATTCTCATTTGAATTTGAGCCAATTAAGACTATCACCCCCATGAAAAAACACCAAGTGGAAACAGGATGTGCACGCAAACTGCAAATGTGGCCCAAATACACATGGTGTGTTTGTTCTGGTTGAGAAGTCAGTTTCGGAATAATATTAACTACATGGCTTCTTCCTCTAGAGAGCAGCTGATGTTTAAACTTATAATTACTCATTTGCCAATTCATCCGAAATGACTTGCTGAACAAATCATAGGCCTACACTGCGTCCAAAATCAAGTATTGTCTGAGTAGTTACTGCATTTAAATTTAAAATTACTTTGCGACCATTAAAAATGTATGTTCTATATAGGATGAATATGGGTAGTGTCAATGAAATTACATCCGCCATGTTTTGCAACTTCACTTCCATTCACAAATCCTCTCCTGTGGTCTCATGGGAATTTAAAGTGGCCATCAAATCCGCACTTCAGAATCTCTGTGGAATAGTAGGTCATCCGGAGACTTTTCGCTTACTATTTACATTATGTATTCGAGCCCGATCACAGACAAAAAATTGTTGAGTGTGCAGTTTTGCCGTGCATATGGTAGGCCTACGCAGTTTTTCGTGTGCATATACAAAATTCTAAAAACAACCCATTGTTGGGTCAAATATGGACTAACCCAGCAGTTGGGTTGTTTTAAACCAGCGATTGGGTTGTCTTAAGCAAACATTTAACCCAACCGAAGGATTAAAACAACCCAATCGCTGGACTAAAACAACCCAATTGCTGGGTTAGTCCGTATTTGACCCAACATTGGGTTAAAACAACCCAGCATTTTTTAGAGTGTATGATACACACTTTATGGCGCATTATACCCCCATCCTACCCAAGAGCGTGTCATAAACACGCCATAAAAAGTGCATATACAGAAATTAGTGTCTGCCACATTTTTACCAGTTATAGATAACAGGGAAGTAGTTTACCAGCATTCTCCCTCTTATCTTCTTGTCTCTTTGGATGCTTTGTACCATGTGGGGTGGAGATTTGTCACTGATTGTAAATTTTCGACACACCACTGTGATTTATACAAAAGGGTTGCCTGGCCATCGTTGAACACCCGAAGAAAAATGCATTGTTATATGCTGATCTACAAAGTTACATTGGGTTACCTGCCAATTTATCTTTGTCGTTTGATTAAACAGAAACAAGAAGGCCATTATACATTACGTTCTGAATCAAATTATAATCTTTGTGTGCCCTTTGTCAGAACTGAGCTCGGTAAAACATCCTTCAAATATGCTTCTGCCTCAGAATGGATTTTTTTTCCAGACTGTGTTGAAGCTAAGAGAACTGGTGACATGTAGTCATTTGAAAATTGTACTACATAATTTTGAAAGTAAACTAATGGTGTGTAATTGTTTTTAATTGGTTGTATGTTGTATGCCTTTATGTATTTTTTGATGCATAACTGTACATCGAAACTCAGCTGCCTATCTTGGCCAGGACATTCCTGTAAAAAATATTTTAATCTTTTTTGAATCGGTTGACCTCTATTTCTGATGTAGCAAAAGAGTTTACTCAAAACAAAATAAAGCAATAATAAGGTGAATTTACTGTATGTATTATGTATAACTTAATGTATGTATTATTAAATAAAAAAAATAAAAAAATAAATAATAATAATAATAATAATAAGGTGAATTTAGAATAGCTGGTGCGTTGTTAGACATGACGTAGAGTGCCTAAAACCCCATTAGCTGTTTTAAATTCACTGTAAATCAAGTCTTCTTGCTTTTATAAAATTGTGGTAATACTTTAGTCTAGGGTCAAATTCTCACTATTAACTAGTTACTTATTAGCAAGCATATTGTAGAATAAAAACATTATGGGACGCACTATAGCCAGACGGGATTTACACTTTTTTGACTGAAGACCCAAGTTTTGTTAAAAGATGAAAAACTTAAACACGGTGTTCGCTCACCATTCCTGGGGTCTCATTTATAAAGCGTGTGTATGCACAAAACGGGGCTGGAAACGTACGTACGCCAGTTCCCACGCAAAGGTTGTGATCTATAAAAAAACAAACTTGATGGGAGAATGAGCGCACCTTTAAGCAAACTTTGAGCTGTGCGTACACACATTCTGGAGACAAGGGGAATTGGCGACACAGATGGTGAGGTCGTGAACTGAAGTTAGATTGTAAAAAAAATAAAAGTGAGAAGAACGATTATAATAATTAATTAATGACATTTCATTTTCACTCCATTTCATACGTTTGTCACATGCCTGTCCTGTCTTGTGTGCACATGTGGGTTTTGTCATGTCTCCGGTCTACTGTCAACCCCGCCCTTCTTGTTATCTGATTATTGGTTTATTTGCCCCACCTGTTCTCCCTCATTATCTGCCTTGTTTGTTCCCTTTATAATCTCCTTGTGTTTGTCAGTCTGTGTTGGATCCTTGTGTAATGTCTGCGTCTCCCGTTCCCCCAGTGACTTCTGTTGGTATGTTTTGAGTTTTAGTTTATATTCTATTATGTGTTTTGCCCCCTCGTGGGTGTTTGTTTTGTATTTATGTTTTATTTGTTATAAATAAATATATCCTTTTCTGCACTTGAGTCCTCGCACCATTTCCTTTGTGTGTACGTGACAGAAGGATCCAACCATACAATGAGGACTCAGCAGAGAAGTTCTCCCTCGGTGCCAGTTCCGGGGGTCCCGAGTCCGGGAATCCCGAGTCCGGACATGGCCTGGAGGGCCGTAATGGGAGGGTTTGTGGTGGCAGTCCTGCATGCTTGGGAAAAGCACAGGGTGTCATCCACCACTCCGGTGGTCCCAGTGCCGGTGGATCGTGTTCCGGTGGTCCCTGTGCCGGTGGATCATGTTCCGGTGGTCCCTGTGCCGGTGGACTCCGTTCCGGTGGTCCCGAGTCCGGAAACGGCCTGGAGGGCTGTGATGGGATGCATTGTGGTGGCAGTCCTGCATGCGTGGAAGGAGCACAGGGCTTTATCCGAAGCCCCGGAGGCAGTTCCGGTGGTCCCAGTTCCGGTGGATCGTGTGCCGGTGGTCTCAGTTCCGGCGGATCGTGTTCCGGTGGTCCCTGTGCCGGTGGATCGTGTTCCGGTGGTCCCAGTTCCGGCAGATCATGTTCCGGTGGTCCCAATGCCAGCAGATCGTATTCCGGTGGTCCCAGTGCCGGTGGATACTGCTGGACTGGAGAAGTTTCCCCAACGCCCTGCCTGCGCCGCTGAGGCGCCCTGCTCTCCCTGCGCCCCTGAGGCGCCCTGCTCTCCCTGCGCCGCTGAGGCGCCCTGCTCTCCCTGCGCCGCTGAGGCGCCCTGCTCTCCCTGCGCCGCTGAGGCGCCCTGCTCTCCCTGCGCCGCTGAGGCGCCCTGCTCTCCCTGCGCCGCTGAGGCGCCCTGCTCTCCCTGCGCCGCTGAGGCGCCCTGCTCTCCCTGCGCCGCTGAGGCGCCCTGCTCTCCCTGCGCCGCTGAGGCGCCCTGCTCTCCGCGCGCCGCTGAGGCGCCCTGCTCTCCGCGCGCCGCTGAGGCGCCCTGCTCTCCGCGCGCCGCTGAGGCGTCCTGCTCTCCGCGCGCCGCTGAGGCGTCCTGCTCTCCGCGCGCCGCTGAGGCGTCCTGCTCTCCGCGCGCCGCTGAGGCGTCCTGCTCTCCGCGCGCCGCTGAGGCGTCCTGCTCTCCGCGCGCCGCTGAGGCGTCCTGCTCTCCGCGCGCCGCTGAGGCGTCCTGCTCTCCGCGCGCCGCTGAGGCGTCCTGCTCTCCGCGCGCCGCTGAGGCGTCCTGCTCTCCGCGCGCCGCTGAGGCGTCCTGCTCTCCGCGCGCCGCTGAGGCGTCCTGCTCTCCGCGCGCCGCTGAGGCGTCCTGCTCTCACCGCTCCTCCCTGGCGCCCCCTGCACTCACCGCGCCACCCAGGAGTCCTGCTCTCACCGCGCCGCCCTGGCCGCCTGAACTCTGCGGGCCGCCTGAACTCGGTGGGCCTCCCGACCTCGGCGGGCCGTCCTGGCCATTCGAACTTTGTGTGCCACCGTTGCCTCTTGAACTTTTTGTTTTCCTTGTCCCTCCCTTGTTTACCCCTCCCTTGTCTGTTTCTTCCTGGTCAGTCCCTCCCGTGCCCCCCTGGTCAGTCCCTCCCGTGCCCCCCTGGTCAGTCCCTCCCGTGCCCCCCTGGTCTGTCCCTCCCGTGCCCCCCTGGTCTGTCCCTCCCGTGCCCCCCTGGTCTGTCCCTCCCGTGCCCCCCTGGTCTGTCCCTCCCGTGCCCCCCTGGTCTGTCCCTCCCGTGCCCCCCTGGTCTGTCCCTCCCGTGCCGCCCTGGTCTGTCCCTCCCGTGCCGCCCTGGTCTGTCCCTCCCGTCCCGCCCTGGTCTGTCCCGCCCGTCCCTAGTGGAGCGTCTGGTAGCCGTTCCTTAAGGAGGGGGTAATGTCACATGCCTGTCCTGTCTTGTGTGCACATGTGGGTTTTGTCATGTCTCCGGTCTACTGTCAACCCCGCCCTTCTTGTTATCTGATTATTGGTTTATTTGCCCCACCTGTTCTCCCTCATTATCTGCCTTGTTTGTTCCCTTTATAATCTCCTTGTGTTTGTCAGTCTGTGTTGGATCCTTGTGTAATGTCTGCGTCTCCCGTTCCCCCAGTGACTTCTGTTGGTATGTTTTGAGTTTTAGTTTATGTTCTATTATGTGTTTTGCCCCCTCGTGGGTGTTTGTTTTGTATTTATGTTTTATTTGTTATAAATAAATATATCCTTTTCTGCACTTGAGTCCTCGCACCATTTCCTTTGTGTGTACGTGACAACGTTATATCCACATTGTCATGAAGATTAAATCCAACAGTGTTATTTGTGCCGATTGGTTTAGGCTAAATGCATATAGTAAAATCCAAACGTAATTCAAAATGTATTAAAATAATATATTGCTGCCTTACAGTCATATCGTCCACAAAGGAAGCGCAGGAGGAGATGGTGCGACTAAATTTGATACAGAATAGCATGAAATACCCTTTTATTAGAGAACTGCACAACACAGTGTAAAAACTGAATATTGTCCTTAATATAGGCTACATCATAAAATGTCAGAGTCTGCAAATACAGTCATGAAGCGCAATCGCTCATCATCAGTCCTAACTATTACGGTGCTCATTACAAAACCGTCATGAAGAAGCATGTGACTATAACATATTCGTCTTCAATTCCCCCCCCCCCCCCCCAAATTAATTCTGTGATTTTGTAAAGGTGTTAACGTTCAGTCTATTTGTTAAAAACATAAATCATTCGATGACCCGGGTAGGCTTTGCTTCATGATGCCACTGTTGGAGGATTACGCCAATGGCAGAATAAGAAGAGAACGAGTTTTCATCTAAGGACATTATCATGCCAAAACTGCATGAATTTATGAAATAACACTTTTATTTATTTATTTATTTATTTATGTTTTTATGAATATTTTGATATATTTATTCTACAACATAAAAAGGATATTGAATGATATTCTGCAGTGTAATGTGTAAAGCACAAATGGCATTTATAGTCCGTATCTAATATTTTTCAATGTCTTTTACCTTTGACCTGTTAAACATGGTGTCACGTGGATGGGAATATGCATGCAAATGATATGCAGATGAAGACATACATAGTAAAACTAGGTGTTGTAAGCTCCATATAAGGTGATTTCAGGGAGGAGACAGGGTGGAGATGCACATACAATCTGCTGCTGGCTGTGATTTATAAAGGGATTTTTGCACAGGTTCTGGCACACGCATGGTTTTATAAATCTGAATTTCTTTGTGCGTACGCAAAAGCTTTTGTACATGCGTACACTTTTAGGATGAAATCTACGCAAATTTCTAAAGTATTGCGGCTATCAGAGCAGAAACTAAAGCTGATGCTCTCTATGTTTTTCCGTAATCTCTGCATATTCGTATGTAAATTTAATTAGCTTATTTCATCCATTAATCTGAAAAAGCCCATATATTTACCCATCCATAGAATCTTCCCTCAAAGAAATCAGGACACAAGTGGTTGAAAGTAGACAAAACAGACGGATTAAAGGGATAGTTCACCCAAAAATGAAAATTAGCCCATGATTTACTCACCCTTCAAGTCATCCTAGATGTATATGGCATTCCTCTTTCAGACGAATAAAAGTTATATTAAAAAAATATAATTTTCAAGTTTTATTCAAGTTTTATATATTGTTGCTCTGTTTTTGAAGTCCAAGAAAATTCATCTGTCCATCAAATAGCATTCTCCACATGGCTCTGGGGGGTTAATAAAGGCCTTCTGAAGCAAATCATTGCGTTTGTGTGAGAAAAATCTGTATTTACATTTGTTTTAATTAAAGTTCCAGCCCATCCCCTTCCCTGGAAAAGTGTTGAAAGTGCCTTCTCAGAGTTCAAGATGCATACTTGACATCTGACTAGTGTACCTGGTAGCGTACAAGCCTTTGAACTGCAGAGGCACTTTCAACAATTTTTCCATAAACTGAAAGCGGAAGGCAATTGGCCGTAACTTTACTTTATAAAGTGTTAAACTAGTTTTCTTACACAAATGCATCAATTCACTTCCAAAGGCATTGATTAACCTCCCGGAGCAGTTATTTGACAGACAGATGCATTTTATGGACTTCAAAAACAGAGCAACAATCCCTGCTATTATAATGCTTGGATTAGCCAGGACATTTTTATATAACTCTGATTTTATTTGTCTGAAAGAAGAATGTCATATACACCTAGAATGACTTGAGGGTGAGTAAATCGTGGGCTAATTTTCATTTTTTTGTGAACTATCCCTTTAAACACAGGTGTAAACGGGAATGTGTCTTCCTCGTCTGCTGTTGATCCGATTGACCGAAATGCATCTTAGTACCAGGTGTCAACAGTTCCCAGATAACCCTGTCAGATAACTCAGATAACCCTAAGCCTACTTTTACTCCTAAACCTAACCCCATCTCAAACTCATCAATAAATGTGGACATTTTCCAGAATATCATAGTTACACAGTAAATGCATAGTCTTTTAGGTATTTAATGTTAGAACATAATAATTAAGGCCACCTGACAGCAATTCTGACCAAATATATTTTTAAAAGTTTTTTTTTTTTTTTTTTTCCATAGAATTAAAGTCAATAGTGTCCAAAAAACACTTTGTTTTAAAGTGAATTGTGCCTTTAACTAAACTGTGTGTAGTAAAATAATTGCACGCTCAAAACTTAGAATCCATTTGTGTTGGCTGTGAGTCAAATCTGTAAGTGATCTACTCATCACTGTTTATATTCTACAGTTTTTCTTGCTTGTTTGTTGACCTTCATTGTCAGTGGATCCAGTAAACCCTTTTGCAGTGAGAGCCTATTGTTTGAAAGTGCATTATGTCAAAATCCTCTTATTGTACCCTAAACGAAGAAAAAACGAAGTAACAAGCACAGCAAATTCAATATTGTGTTCCCATACATATATACAGCAGTCCATTTGTCAGAGGATGTGCAGTTGTTTCCACAATTACATGGACAGACAATACTCCCCTATTCTATGGGCATACAACACATTCTTTGACTAAGTAACTGTTGCAGAGGGGAAAGTCATGGTTAGCTCTGTGGATTCTGAAATAGCAGGTGTACGGCAATGGTGAATTACTCCTTTATTTGACACCACTCATGTATTTTTTTTTTTAGTAAGTTCCTGCCAAGCTTTGTGGTCTGTCTTTGAAGCTTGAACTTTGCCAAGCCAGATAGCCTCCCATGCTAATTTCCACCTCTAACTTATTCAGTTTGACTCTGAGGGAGGGAAATATATGTGTAGTGTTGTTTAGCCAGACTTTTGAATTATTGCATAAAGTCATATGCATACTACAGTCCTCATTGCGTCTTATGAGAATCACAGTCACATTTTCTTTTGCGCTACCACTGGCGAAATCTAGTAATTTAGGAATCCATATAAGAGTTTATTGTGTATAACAGAAACTAGGCTGATATTCGTTGGAGAAATTAGTCCAGAAGGTTTCCACCAAAATATCTTCAAGAATATCTTGAGCTTTTTATTCTTAAAGGGTTACTTCAGCGATTAGCATATGGCTTTGTATCAGTAGAAACCCTGAAGTATATTCAAATGATTGTGCTTTCCTCCCTCATACCCCCCTGAGACGAGAGATTTATGCATTTGATTTCTGGAAAAATTCCTCCTATGATGCACCTTGACAATATTTGCCTCATAGGAGGAATGTTTGGCCAAAGGCTAAAGACTACATTCAGCAGAGGGAGCCATTTCCGCATGTTTTGAACCCGCGCATGGGGGATGGAGATCACACTCAGAGCTCAGCTCGCAGCTACAGGCACTCATTTAAACGGAGCTATGGTGAGCAATGAAAGTCTTTTTACTTCTCAAATTAATTTCTATGAAAGTTAGGCTTGCAAATGCATGAACTGAAATGCACCAGAATGACGTCGCGTTGTGAATGTATGCCGCGAGTGTAGTCGCGATTACCTCAGCTCTCATCACGTGAGCTCAACTCATTTATCTGACTCCTGCAGTTAGTGCTCAGTGCTGTGATACTCGCGCGGTGACTCACTCATTATATTGAACAGACACGTTCAGTTTTTAATTGTAATGTTTTGCCCAACTCAGTCACAGTAATCAAGTAAGTGGCTTTGGGAATGGCCTCACAGGGCAGCGAAGCATTCTGGGAATTGTAGTCTTTCATCCCCATGAGACAAAAATACATTTTCAGTCTTTTCTCAATCTAGAAGGCACCAAATGCAAAAATATTTTCACATTTCTACTACATTAATGACCCAGTTTAAATACAGATTCATCTTTCCAGCACTGAAGTACGCCTTTAAGGCCATGATATTAGCCTGATGTGGTCATACTCAATTCTAGTCAGAATATGAGTCTGATACTGCTTCATTGGGCTGTGATTATGGGGTGTGTTTCAACCGAACCAGGAAAGACCTCAATTGGATAGACCTACAACCAATCAGAGCAACAGAGCGACGCATTACGTTAGTTGTCAAATGTCAACAGAGTTCAACTGCACTGTGTTGCCAAGTCCGTGTTTTTTTTTCAGCGGGTTGTTTTCCATGTCCGCTTGTTGAAGCGACTATTATGTGATATATAGACCCAGGAATGCAAATTTTAGAAGGCAACCTTGCCAAAATAAGGCAAGGCAAGGCAAGGCAAGGCAAGGCAAGGCAAGGCAAGGCAAGGCAAGGCAAGGCAAGGCAAGGCAAGGCAAGGCAAGGCAAGGCAAGGCAAGGCAAGGCAAGGCAAGGCAAGGCAAGGCAAGGCAAGGCAAGGCAAGGCAAGGCAAGGCAAGGCAAGGCAAGGCAAGGCAAGTTTATTTGTATAGCACATTTCATACCCAATGGCAATTCAAAGTGCTTTACATAGAAATTAATTAAAACAGTGGTAACAAATGCATGAGAAAAAAAAGAATACCATATGGACGAATAAAGAATTAAAAACAAGCATAGTTAAAACAGTCGTAAAGATATAGTAATTAAAAAAAAAATAATAGTTAAAAATAACACACATTTTACCCTCCAAACGCCATTTTTTTTCCTTTTATTTTGCCATTTAGCTTAACCTGATATACTAACGAAAACAAAAATACAAAAATATAAAAACTATATAGATGCTTAAAAAAGTGAATTGATCTCCCTTTAGTCTGTTTTTGCGTTTGAACGGTTAAAAAACAATTATGTCGAAATGCCAGTTTTGATGTATTCAAGTAACAGTCGGTTATGTCACGCGTAAATGTCAATTAATGCATTACAGCTGAACTAAACTCATTAGATTTTAGCTGATGTATGGTATTTAGTCGACTAAAACTAGAAACAATTCAGGTGACTAAAATATGAATAAAACTAAATGTCATTTTAGTCAAATCTAGTAATTGTGAATAAATCACAATTTGCTGTCAAAATTAACACTGGTAGTTCATTTCTGCAGTCTAAAACAACTTGCCAAAAAAATGTTTTGTAAAAGTTTAATCCTGCTGGTAAACAACCTTTGAACTGCCATTGGTTTGTTGCGATGATGTAATAAGTAGGTGTGGCTCTGAGGCTCCGCCTTCCTTTACATGGAAACCTTCTGCGGTTTATTTCTTCGGTTTTATCCATCGAGGTCAGACTTGCCTAAAAAGGTGACTAAAAAAGTGCTATAAATCTGACGTGACGACTGGAAAATTGAATTGCATAGCTGGTTCAAACATCGGTCCATATCGCGATGATCAGATGCTTTCTTAACTCACTGTTGTAATTTGTATTGTGTATTTTGTTATTAAGAGGAATGTGCACGTATTTATCTAAATGCTGCTCTCAGTAGGGTGAGTGTGTTGAAACCTTTAAAGAGCAAATATGGATTAATGCTAGATAACCATTTTGGATTATAGCATCAACTATTATATGCTTTTACAAAATTATCTGTTTGGTGTTAGTTGTCAATTAGCAGAACCTTAGGCAAGGCGTTTTAATTTTAAGAACATTTCCTATGGGACATCCTGAGGTTAAATGCCTTGCTTAAGGGAGGGATGTGCAGGACTGGGATGCTTGTTTGTACAAGTTTCCTAGTCACTCATATTAAACTGAAAATACATTTTTGTCAGCAGCCCAGATCCTTCATGGATAGTCTACTACTGTACTTTTTTAAATAGTGTGTGAGGTAAGGGCTGTTAACTTCCCATTCTCTTCACACATGCTAAGCTTTCTTCAACTGCTGATGGGAGCTCCATGGGAAAGTAGTTTGCTGTGTTGAAACAACTAAAGCAGAATGTTGGCATTTGTTTTGGGATAGAAAAGAAACACAGAAGAGAAGATCATACCCTACCAAAGCTTGCCAACTAATGTTTGGATCTGTCAGTCTGTGGCAAGTTGGGCTGATGCTGTTTGTTTGAACTAGAGACGTCTTGCTACCATCAATGCATGCTTAAGCATACAAGCTCAAATAGAGTCAAGAATGGGAAATGACTATAAATGAGATGATCTCAATTGGTGGGTTGTGAGGGAAAACTTACCACGTAACTGTACATTCAGGATAAAAAAATAAATAAATGAATCATTGACTTGTTCAGTATTTAAAACTTTGCTATGATCTAGGCCTTAGCACATATGTAACAAAATATTTATGCAAATATTTAATATTGCAGAGGTTCAAAGAGTGGTTCAAATATTTTTAATATCAATGGCAATTTAATTTATATAGCACCATTATACTCAGCTATTGTTGACCAAGGCACTGTAGGATAAAAGTTAAAACCATATACAACAAAACAGAAAACAAACACAGACAAGGAGCCTATAGCAGCTACATTATGTACCATTTGCAGATGGGAAAGAGATGCTTGATAATACCCATATAAAGCAGATTACAATAATCTATTTTTTGTCCAAAAAAAAAAAAAAAAGAAAAAAAAATAAGAAGCATGGCACTCTTTGAAATCCCTTACAAGAAATAAACATATTTTACCTTATCTATAGGACTTGAGAAAAACATTGTGTGCAGAATTATTAGGCAAGTGAGTATTACCATATCGTAATTTGTATGCATATTTTCCAACTCCAAGCTGTATTAACTTGAATGCTTATTGGATTTAAGCATATCAGGTGATGTGTATTAGTGTAATATGGGAGGATATGGACTAAGGACATCAACACACTATATCAAGGTGTGCATAATTATTAGGCAGCTTCTTTTCCTCAGGCAAAATGGGCCAAAAAAGAGATTTAACTGACTCTGAACTGTCAGAGGGATGCAGCACTCTTGAAGTTGCTAAGATATTGGGGCGTGATCTCAGAACCATCAAACGTTGTGTTCCAAATATAGTCAACTAAAAAAAAAAGCAAAATTAACGGCCACAGATTTGAGATTGAGAAGAATCGAATGTGAAGTTACCAGGAATCCATTATCCTCCAGTGCTGTTATATTCTAGAACTGCAACCTACCTTGAGACATTGCCAAGGTAAGGAAGGCTGTAACCCAACCACCACTGAACAAGACACATAAGTTGAAATGTCAAGACTGTGCCAAGAAATATATGAAGACAGATTTTTCAATGGTTTTATGGACTGATGAGAGTGACTCTTGATGGACCAGATGGATGGACCCATGGCTGGATCAGTAACGGGCACAGAGGTCCACTTCGACTCAGATACTGAGTACTGGTTTGGGCTGGTATTACTAAAGATGAGTTAGTTGGACCTTTTCAGGTTCAAGATGGACTCAAAATCAACTCTCAAACCTACTGCCAGTTTTTAGAAAACACTTTCTTCAAGCAGTGGTGCAGTAAAAAATCTTTCTTTCAAGTAAACAATGCTCAAACGCATGCATGGAAGAAGTCATTGAAAACGTTGCTAGGCAACGTGGGGGAGAGGACGCTGGCGTTGTCTGTTCGCCGCTTCTCCACCCACAAATCATGTTAATGTACTATTAGATTTAGATTTTATTTTATTTCCTTATGTTTGTGACTAGTCTAACAGTCAGAGCTACAATTGGGGCTGTTGCTGATTGCTGGCAGCCACTGAGAGGACGTTGTTCGTCGTTTCGCCGTTTTCCACTGCTTCTCTAATGTTTATGTTTGAATTGCTGCGGTTGGTTCTGGTTTGGAGGACATTTGATGTTTCTCGCCGTGGCTGCTCACTGGTTGTCTCCCTTGGGCTTAAGCTGCATGGTGGCTGAAGTTTGCACCGGGCTAGCGTCATCTGGGCCATCGTAATCGGCGTCCGGCATGATGTTGGGATGTTCCGCTTCTCGGCTGCGCCGCTGTTCCGTCCTGCATTGCGGCCGTGGAGCGGCTTGGACTTCTGCGCCGACCCTGGTGTGTCCACAGAAGTTCCCGGAAAAATGTTCTGCCTCCTGCATGGTGCTGCGGCGATCCCCATCGTTTGAATCGTCATGAAGACCCATCATCTGGTCTTCAGCTGTCCTGCCTCGGCAATGTCATCAGGACACACTGCCGCTGGAAGAAATTTAAAACATGGAGTGGACCCCCCCCCCCCCCCCCCCCTTGTTGCACTTTGAGATTCTTCGGAATGAAAAGTGCATTATAAATAAAATCTATTATTATTATTATTATTATTATTAACTCCACCATGTGGCTAGCCAGTAAAGATTAAATAATTCTTTATTCCAGCATAGATTACAGAGCTCGCTCAAAGCAAGGAGAGTCTGCTTTTAGCTATTATGCCAGCCGTAGTTGGAACCAGCTTCCTGAACAGATCAGATGTGCTCCAACAGTAGCCACATTCAAATCCAGACTCAAAACACATCTGTTTAGCTGTGCAATTACTGAATGAGCACAGTGCCACTGTACATCCCACTGCTCGCACCTTATCTTATCTATGCATCATCTTTTTATTCTTGTTATACACTGTAAAAAAGAAAAGTTGACATAACTTAAAATTGTACACAAAGTAGTTCACTCAACTCAAATAACTGAGTAAGGTTGCATGTCTCCCAATTTAAGATCTTTTGTTCAGCTGACTGAGTTTTTATCTTTTTTGTTGTTGTTGTTGTTGTTTGGTCACCATAATGGTGATTAGTGTTTTCTTTGGTTGGGCAGTTTGAAAACTTTTTAATAATAGAGTGTTTCTCTGGCTGCTGAATGAGAATTGAATCATTGTGTTGTGGTTTAATTCACTGATTTCATGATGAGTTTAATATGAGCAATATATTATTAACTTTTTTTTAATTGTGATTCTAGAAAAATATACAGCATGGTTTTAATTTTAAAAGCTGAAACCTTAGTTTAAAACTGATTGTACATTAAGCACTTTGACCTCCTATGAGATTTTCTCCCACAGACATCAATAATCAGCCCATGAATCTCAACAATGGTGACATGATTCATGCCGCAATGCATGCTGGGAGCAGTGGATGAGTTTTCTGTGATGCTCCCAGAATGCATTGTTAACTTGTTCCAACTTGTATGCTTATTACCTTGCAATTACAAATTGAATTTACAATGAATACTAGGTTGGTCCAACAATTGTTGAACCAACTTCTTTTCACTGGTTAAGCCAAATTTTTGCATTTAATTGTCCAGTTAACTAAAACATAATCATTAGCCTATCTTTTTGTGAGTTGGATTTTTTTGCAGTGTAACTGTTTTAGTTTACCTTTGTTCTTATCTTTGGTTATTGTTATTTTATCAATATATCATCACTTTATTCTTTTTAATTTTCTTTTAGAACTGTATATTACTATTTCTTATGCATCTGTTGATCATTATTTTTGGTTATGGCTGTCTGACTGGAAGAGATTGGACAAGGAGAGCAGTGTGCTTCGCTTCATTCTGCTTGTGGTAGCAGACAGTGAAAAGAAGCGGACTCAAGAAAGGGGAGGCACTGCGGGGCATAGGTAACGTCCCCTACAGAAGCCCATCTTGGACCGACTTGTAAGCTCCAGTAGACATTGCAAACCTGCTCCATCTCTTCTATCTAAGACAATGATACCAGAATTTAGAACCAGACAGACAGGGATCTATTTTAATTGTCCTTGTTTTTATGTAAATTCTTACACATTATTTCTTATGCGTTATCACTATTTTAATTCATTTCTATGTAAAGCACTTTGAATTGCCATTGTGTATGGAATGTGCTATACAAATTAAATTGCCTTGCCTTAAATATAAGTACAATGTAAAACATGCCTGTTCAAAATAATTGCATTGTATTAAATTATTACTTTAAATGTTAGTACGTAGTAGTTAAGGCCACCTAATATAAAGTGGGTCAGATATTTCATTCAAGTTAAATGTTTTAGTGTACTAAATTGCCAGTTTATCATTACTAATGTGTAATTAGAAATATATCAAGTCAGCATTGGGAACCATGGTGGGGGTTAAAGTCAGGAAACTCTCCTCTACAGAATTTTGGCACAAGTTCATCTGAAATTCAGCCCAGATGACATTAAACATGGGTTAAATAGAAGTTACACAAAACCATTTGAGAACCACTGCTAATGTTTTAACCACTGCAACATGTTTTGTCTGATTATCAGGTATCGGTCTTATATAAACAGTAAAGATCAGATTAATGTAATCACAAAATAACACAATTGCAAGAGTAATTAGTTTCACCAGCTCACAGAACACATCATATATTCAAACCTGTTATTTGTCTGATGTTTCAGAATGAAAGGCCACTGTTATACCTAATTGTGTATTACCCCTCCAGTATTATCCATAACCTTTTCCTTGGAAAGGCTTGATCAGACAGGCAGTCACACAGCTCACTTTGTGAATAGAATTTTTTTTTTTTTTTTAAGTTTCCCCTTATATTCAAAGGTCTTTCTTATTTTAACAGATGTGGGCAGGCTTGTAGCCGATCATTCCCAAGTGACCCTAACATGCACTTCCTGTCCAGTAAGCTAACACCCAGGAATGGAACAATCCCACTTTGTACCTACAAGTTCAGTATTAGAACGAAGGGCTTTTAGTCCCTTTTAACATTTTTCACCCTTGCTTGATTTATTCCTTGTGTTTTGGTGTGGCAGAAAGCCCTTATTTAAACTAGTACTTTTTGAAGTTAGCCGTAAACTAAACCCTGCTGGAAAATCCCTATTAAACTGGTAGCTCTGTTTTGGAACATGGTAAATGGTCCATGTTAGCAGGACTAAAAGTCTATTACAATGCCAAGCAAGTATATTAATATCACATCAATTAATTATTATTTAATAGGAAATAATACCACAAAAAAAACATAGTACCCTGTTTTGTTTTTTTTATGTGCAGGATTTGTGAGACGTGTCTGAGGTTGACATGTGGTAAAATGGTACATGTGGCTTTACCACAAAATGAAAACCCTTTCCACTATAACCAGTTGTTTACATTTATGTGAAAGATGTCAAATGCCCATTTGCCATTCTGTGGTGAACATTGTTGAATAATACAGACTCTGTCTGTATTTCTAATCTTTGAAAGCCTTTAAGGTCAATGTGAATGGCATGTGTAACCCATTTTGTTTCTATAATTTGAAGTTTATGAGTGAAGCAGGATATTTGACAAGAATTAATATAGAGCTTGGTTTTATACATCAGGAACTGATCATTGAAAATAGTTGCGTGGGAAAGGTTGAAAATTAAGAGAGATTCACGGAATATTACAGTTTTTCTCAGTCGCTTTGGTACATTTCTCAGATCAGAATTAAAATTCTCAAAACTACCTGTTCAATTCTCACATCATTGTGTCATTTGTGCACATCAAAAAAGAAGTTTCTCATTTCTTTAAACAAGTTGCAAATGCGTTGGTACATCCATGCGAGTGATTACGTACAATTCTCTGTTGTTTCTTACATTATCACTTGCTTATGTCATGTTGATCAAAATGTATTATATTGGGTCTCTGTTGAATAGGCTCACCCCCCCCCCCCCACAACATTTAGGCACAAGCTCATAGCATAAGTCTTTACATGCAAATTGGTTGAACAAGTTATCATAATATATCAAGTATATTTCTATACTTTCTATATTTCCATTAGACTTTTTTCTAAATCTGTCCTGAATTGGTAAATTTCTCCCAGGTGAATCTTGAGTTTCTCTAACGAAGGTGCTTCTCATGAAACATCAACTAATAGGTATATATATTATATACCTATTATATAATATATATACGGCAGTGGCTCAGTGGTTCATGTAGGTTGTCTACAAACCAGAAGGTTGGTGGTTCAATCCCCGGTTCCACCTGACCAAGTGTCGAAGTGTCCATGAGCAAGACACCTAACCCCAGCTGCTCCCGACGAGCTGGATGGCGCCTCACATGGCTGACATCGCCGTCGGTGTATGAATGGGTGAATGTGAGGCAAAATGTAAAGCGCTTTGGATAAAAGCGCTATATAAATGCAGTCCATATATATATAAATTTCTACAGCACTGCACTTTCCTATGTTCACATTTCTTCTTTAGGTTTTTTTTTGGTGTGCTATTCAGTGCTGTCTTTTCATATCTGTATCTCAATGACATGTTCTGTGAATAAAAAACAGTACAAACAGTAAGAGTGTAAATTTGAATATTTTCCATTCTCTTGCGATTACACTCACACATACACTAAGATGTAACTTACAATTCACAATAATTGTCATCAAAACTTTAGCCATAGTTTCCATCAGAACATTCCTCCAGACAGAGTAAACTGTTATATTGATAACATGACTAAACAATTTGACTGTCTTATCCGCACACAATGACACAAGGACTTGTCATTCTGATGGCACTGATGTGTTCATTGACACAGATATTTACTTTTGAGAGATGAACTAAGGATTTGGAGTAAGAGAGTGGCTTTTGCAGGTTATCCATGGTGTTTTGCTATTTGTACAAATTGTTTTCGCGAAATGCACTTACTGTTTTGCAAATTGTGAGTTTGATTCGAGAAATGTACCAAAGTGACTGAGAAAAACTGAAATACTGCAGTACATAACTTTATCTGTGGAAGAAACATCAAATGTGTTACTTTGTAGTTGCATTAGTTGGCATTGGCATAAATATGTTGGAAACATATTATAAAACAAACAAAGAAAAAAAAAAAAAAGATTAAAAAATACATTAAACTTACAATATAAGTACTTAAGGCTTAATTGACAAATATGCCTACATTTTTTATATCATAATAGTTAACCTGACATGAATAAATGCTCATATATTATATACTATTTGTTTCAGCTTATATAAGTGTATCTTTTTACTGTAGTGAAGTTCCAAAAGTTTGCATATGTGCTTATGAAGGTGAAATAGAAAAATGTGCACATTTAAAATTACACACGCACACACACAAAAAAGATCTAAACAAGATAAGACACTATTGCTGTTCATGGTCATAAAGAGTACATTTTTGAAAATTTTAGGAGGGTAAAATTAAAAATATATTTATAAGAGTAAAAAAAAAAGGCAAACCATCAATTATCACTAAATGAATAAGCTATGTAAAAATTGAGATGCC
Organism: Pseudorasbora parva; assembly: GCF_024679245.1. NCBI lineage: Eukaryota > Metazoa > Chordata > Actinopteri > Cypriniformes > Gobionidae > Pseudorasbora > Pseudorasbora parva. Next base: position 18,387,579 of record NC_090194.1, on the reverse strand, counting down.
AGTTCATGGGGGAATTCAGACTCGGTTCTTGAAGTCGTAAAATTTGAGGCATATGTGAAAAATCACACACCCGATTCCACACAAAGCTCCTTTGCCAAGGTGTGTTCTCAACTAAAATGTATGAAGGTATTCCTTGTCCTCCCTTTTCTATAGACAGGCCTTATACTTATCCAGCAGTCACACCACACACGCTCAGACTGAACTCTGCCTCCACCCAATCAGCTGTACCACGTGAGAGGAAAAAAGAGCAGTGTTGATGGCTACGTCGTTCCCGCCAGAGAGAAAATTCATGGAAAACAGCAGTGCATGTGGGGGAACTCCTACTGTCAAGGGAGGATGATATGGCATTGGCACTTCTCAGCAATTTTTGTTTTTGTTTGTTTATTACCTTCGTTTTGATTCGCTTGACTTTTTTTTTCATGGCGTATCAATAAGTATGTTAAATGTTTCTTCACAATGTGTTTTTAATGCTGTTTGTATATCAAGTATATTGTTGTTTAATTTAGATGATTTTACCCTCAGGCATAGGGGATAAACTCCAAATGTATTCGTCACAGAAAATGAAGCAATGAAGCAACTGACATCCAACCATCTGTTGAAAATTTGACCCTGGTCCAAACAGCCTGGCTGAAACTTGAGAGATTTTTCTTACACAATGAGATAAAGTGTTATGAACCCAACCCATGAAGCCATGTGTGAAGTCCAAGCCTCAAAGTGTTCTTCTGTTCGAGGTTAGGAGGTTATTAAACTATGTTCCCTATTGCTCCTCAGAGGGTCTTTAAAACACTCAAACATGAAACTCATAGTGCACCTGCATTCAGGCGAAAGCTTATGGTTCCCTCCCTTCCTCTCAGTAGCCTATATCTACAAGCAATTTGGTCCTTGTCTCTAAAAAAAAAGGAAAGCCCCACCATATCCTGAACTGATTATATTTGGGTACAGCAAGATCTTTTATGTGTTCACCAATGCAGGAAAGACACTCTCTAAAATTAAGTAAATCATTACAATACATGTGAAAAGTTCTCATGGCAACTGTTGCAAAACAAGGTGAAGTGCTCGCTGGAGACTTACGACCTTGTGTTTCCATTGTTTTAAGGGACAGTCATTAAATGTGTTAGTAGATGTCGTGCTGACTCATGGCTGGTTATGGTCGTCTGAGAGCAAAGCAAGTGTGATGGCCAAACTGTGACTGCGGTTTGTCTGTCTGAATGTACTCCAGTGACTGCATAACCTCAGAACAACTTGTTTTTCTTTCTTGACAATATAATGAGGTATCCTTTTGTTTTGAGGATAATGTTTTAGTTCTTCAAAAATCCAGTCTGACTTGAAACATTTTCTCACATTCTGACCATATTTTTGGAAAATGTCAACTTGGCCCTCTAAAGCTGGCTAAAGTTTAGGATCGCTCAGCTAAATTATAACACACCAAGTAAAGATTTGCCGTAACAAATAGTATGTCATTCCAAACATCAGTGGTCCCACCACTGCTCCCATCACGCGCTGCGCATAGGGCACAAAGTGCTGAGGGGGGCACCACAAGAACATTTTCTAAGCAACCCCCCACGCTAAACAAAATTGCAACCGCCGTAGTCGTAATGATGTTTAGGGCATCAAGACGGCCAGCGGTGGGACTGACAAACATGTTTGATTCTTGAACTAATTGCTCTTTTGAGCCGGTTCTCAGCAAGTAACCGGTTGAGCCGGTTCATTAATCGAACTGAATCGAACATTAGTTCCAGGTTGATGACGCAAGACACAAAAGCCGAAGTAGCATGTCTGACTAAAAAAAGCTGAATGAGCCAGTTCAAACATCTGTCGAAGTTTGCCAGGGATTACCGAGGACTCAAAGATAACCGAATGAGCAGGTTCAAACATCTGTCAGAGTTTGCCGAGGATTACCGAGGACTCAAAGGGAACCGAAGGAGCCGGTTCAAACATCTGTCGAAGTTTGCCGAGGATTACCGAAGACTCAAAGGGAATCGAATGAGCCGGTTCAAACATCTGTCGAAGTTTGCAGAGGATTACCGAGGACTCAAAGGGAACCAAATGAGCCGGTTCAAACATTTGTCAAAGTTTGCTGAGGATTACCGAGGACTCAAAGGGAACCAAATGAGCCGGTTCAAACATCTGACGAAGTTTGCCGAGGATTACTGACGACTCAAAGGGAACCGAATGAGCCGGTTCAAACATCTGTCGAAGTTTGCCGAGGATTAAAGAGGACTCAAAGGAAACCGAATGAGCCGGCTCAAACATCTGTCGAAGTTTTTCAAAGATTACCCAAGACTCAAAGGGAACCGAATGAGCCGGTTCAAACATCTGTCAAAGTTTGCCGAGGATTACCGAGGACTCAAAGGGAACCGAATGAGCCGGTTCAAACATCTGTCGAAGTTTGCCGAGGATTACCGAGGACTCAAAGGGAACCAAATGAGCCAGTTCAAACATCTGTCGAAGTTTGCCGAGGATTACCGAGGACTCAAAAAGAACCGAATGAGCCGGTTCAAACATCTGTCGAAGTTTGCCGAGGATTACCGAGGACTCAAAGGGAACCGAATGAGCCGGTTCAAACATCTGTCGAAGTTTGCCGAGGATTACCAACGACTCAAAGGGAACCGAATGAGCCGGTTCAAACATCTGTCGAAGTTTGCCGAGGATTACCGAGGACTCAAAGGGAACCAAATGAGCCAGTTCAAACATCTGTCGAAGTTTGCCGAGGATTACCGAGGACTCAAAAAGAACCGAATGAGCCGGTTCAAACATCTGTCGAAGTTTGCCGAGGATTACCGAGTACTCAAAGGGAACCGAATGAGCCGGTTCAAACATCTGTCGAAGTTTGCCGAGGATTACCAACGACTCAAAGGGAACCGAATGAGCCGGTTCAAACATCTGTCGAAGTTTGCCGAGGATTACCGAGGACTCAAAGGGAACCAAATGAGCCAGTTCAAACATCTGTCTAAGTTTGCCATAGATTGATTTTGTGATTTAAAATGGTAAAAATGCATGTTAGTTTTTGTTAACACATCACTTTTTTAATAGCCTGTTCTCTGATATCTACATAGAGGGTATGTGGCTTATTTAAGGGAAAAAATTGTCCCTAGGATGTAATGCTCTGTTTTTGCCTTATTTGGAAGGGTCATGAATATTAATGTTGAGCTTTGCTCTGATTGGCTTGTTTCAGCAGCTCACAGCTCACAGCAGTGTAGATGTTCAGCTCGTGAGTCCTGACCTTCCTGACAGAACACAGACAGACTAAATGACACACTTTAAGCAAAACATCTAAAATGGAGACTGAGATTTTGAAGCTTACTTGTTTATTGGCGTTTTTTTAGATCATCCGTGCATGAGAAAGAACTCACGTTCGTGCGGTTGGCAGATTTCAGTAATTAAATCCCCCAAACAGAGCTTTTCTTTGAAAAAAACCTGAATGATATCCAGTGTTATACCTAAATATGTCCAATCTGGCAAACATATGCACACAAGCTTTCTCTTGCACGACAGTGAACTGAAAAAATACCAATAAACAAGTAAGCTTCATTTTATCAATCTCCATTTGAGATGTTCTGCTTAAAGTGTGTCATCCAGCCTACATTTTAGACTTGTCTTTTTTTGTTAATGATATTGCATGTTTATATAACGTTAGTCACAATGTAGGCTAACGTTACGCAGTGACTGGGATGTAGCCTAATCTGAAATACAAATAGGCAAAAACATCATAGGAAACACCATACTTCAGTTCTCAAACATATAAATATATAACTTATATTTTTACAAAATGAATAGCCTTGTCCAATGACTATTGTTTAAACTTATATGGTGGAAAAGGTGACGTTTGCTAGAAGGATCGAGTGAACGATCTAAGCAAAGTATCTACGGTTGTATTTTGTAATACAAAATAATATTACCCTTTGTCATTAGACACACTATTTAGTTTTGTATGGTACTTGGTGTTTCCTATTGTTACTGTAAGCATCTTGCGTTATCTAGACAATGCTGTCTCTCTAAGAAACTTCCAATTTAATCAGAAATTGTTTAAACAGTCAATAAGTGGATAAAATCACTACTTACTGCTTGCAGGAATATAGCTGCCACTTTCTTCAGTTTAAGACGCTGAGCGAAGCGTCAAAATGGGCCAAACAAACGAGCGATCCTGAATTAAATTGTTGTGGTATCGGATTATAAACATCAACCATGACTGTTGAGATTTTTTATCTGTGGGAAGGGTAGACAAGTCTCCTGAACAGCCTGGAACATTAAGTGTGTCCATGCGAGCAGCTTGTTTTGATGATTCGCTCCCATTTCCGCCTGACAATGCACATTTTTGGACAGATGCAAATGTTGGGGCTGTGCATTTAAATGATCCCCAACGCTTGCGTCACGGTTGGGTTTATGTTGAGAAGCACTTTTTTTTCCCTGGTGTTATGGATTCACAAGATTTACATAAGAAGTAGGAGGCAATGTTTGAGACTCACAGTATGTGATGTCCTATTTCTCCATGGCAAGGTTAATTAAATGTTTCATTCTAGGGCACCTTTAAAAAAATTTTTTCCTAATTTAGTAATGATATTTATACAAGCTTATTTAAAATAGAATTTTTTTTTTAGTTTTTTTAATTTTTAATTTTTAGTTTAAAAACATTGATGTCATCTACTGGAAAACAAACACTTTAGCAATGTCTAAAGTAATAGTTTGTGCACTTTTGTTAGATGCAATTACTCTTTGCCATTTGTGTTTAGGCTGTAATTTGGCATAGGTGCTAATTTTGTATAGTTTAACTTTCATCAGCCTTTAAAAAAATGATATATATTAATACACAAACACACACACACACAAACACACACACAAACACACACACACACACACACACACACACACACACACACACACACACACACACACACACACACACACACACACACACACACACACACACACACACACACACACACACACACATTATGAACACGACGGGGTAGAATGGACTGGATTCAGGGTAATTTTTAAAACACAACCAAAATATAAAACAACAACATGTATGCCAAAATTAAAAACATAACCAAGGTTTCCAAAACTTAGACTGATAACATGTAACATTAGTGCTAAACCTTGAAACAAGAAGCAGCAAGTAACATCTTGCCTAGGCAGCAAATTGTTCAGGGCCTGTTGCCCTGGCTGTAGGACTATTTCTTTGAGAAAAGGTTAAAATGTCATTGTTATTTACTGAAAATCTTCCATTACGCTGTAGTTGTCAAATATAATTTGTGCTTGAGTACATATTCCATATTTTTATTAATATTTTTATATCCATTATTTTTATTTTATTATTGCAATAAAATGTGCAATATCTCTTTCATTAATGTCCTCTCTTTAAAGCTGCTTTAAAACAACAATCTATACAGTAAAAATCACTATAAATGAAGGTGATTTGACTTGACCAGCAAATGCTACTGTCTTGCCTCTTGTGCATTTTACTTGATGTATGTTATGTGGTAGGGGTTGGCTAAGGAAAACAGCACAAATCAGCTCCTAGCTCAGATAAATGACACATTATAGATTCTTGTGAAAGGCAAAAAAATTAACATTACCTCAGACTTTCCACTGAATGCCTGCAGGGTAAAAAAAAAAGAAAGAAAAGAAAAACAAAAAGCACAGTCTAAATATTCTCATTTTCCACTTGCATTACTTCCTTCCGAGAAGTGTTATGCTCTTATCACTTTTTTTTTTCTCTCTAGATTGACATGTTTAAGGTGTTTTGGTGTCGAATTTATTATTATTACTGTTATGATCATTGCAGTTGAGGTTGATGATGTAATCCTAGAGCTTCTTCAAAAGTTGACACCCTTCTGTCTAGATTCCAACTCTGCACAGTCTGGACATTCTCTCAACAATTTCATGAAGTGCATTACTGGGATGTTTTATAGAGTATTAGACACGCGCAGGCTGCTTTGGTGGTTAAGATCATTAGAAAAAAAAATGGCAAGTGTTCCCAAACATTTGAACAGTACTGAATGTGTATAAATACATATATAAATGTTTAAAGTGCATATATTATCTATCATGTAGTGTAATATATATTTGTTTGTGAATGTAAAAGGTCTGCAAAGTTTCAAAGATTAGAGTGCACATAAATGGAGATATTGTCTCCCAACAGAAATTACCTAGGTTTGGGAAAAACTTGCATAATGCGAGCTGGTGGTCTTCATTGGCTGCCTGCGATTAACATCTACTTTGACCCGCCCACAATAACTGTATACAGCATATATAGTTGTAACTGAGGTCAGCAATACTTTAGTTTAAGGCATCGACATGTCAAGAAGATGTTGTTTTCAGCGTTGTGAAAGCAAATCAACTTTGCATATGCTTCCAAAGGATGAGAAATCAGGCTTAAATTAATTTGTTAATACAGACAAGATTGTTACTCTTCATATGAGTGTGTATAAAGTGCTGAGGAAGATTTAGAGCTGAAATTCAGATATGGCAATGGACATTTGCTTTCCGACTTGCACTGTTAGTGGTAGACCAATCATATCTGACTGGCCATCTGACCAATCAGAGCAAAGTAGACCAAATCACAACGGACTGGGCTATCTGACCAATCAGAGCAGAGTAGACCAATAATCTGACTACTCTAAGCAGAGTAGACCAATCACAACAGACTAGGTCATCGGACCAATCAGATCAGAGTAGAATAATTACAACAGACTAATCCTTCTGACCAATCACATTAGACTGGTCCATCTGACCAATCAGAGCAGAGACCAATCACAACAGACTGGGCCATCTGACCAATCAGACAAGAGACCAATCACAACAGACTGGGCCACCTGACCAATCAGAGCAGAGTAGACCAATCACAAAAGACTGAGCAGAGGCTCTCGGAAAGGAGGGGTTTAGAGAGACCGGATCATTTATTGAATTGTTTCAGAAACTATAAGAAAAGAGGTGATGAAATGCCTATATTATAACATTTTAACACTATGTCCAGAATTAAATACTTCCCTACTATGTAGTATGCAAAAAACTGTACACCAAATGAGTAGTCTTAAAGTGTTAGTTCACCCAAAAATGAAAATTCTGTCATAAATGACCCACCCTCATGTCGTTCACAAACCCGTAAACTTTCCTTCAACACCAGAACACAAATTAAGATCTTTTTGATTAAATCAGGCTCCTCCATAGACAGCAATTTAATTAAAACTTTCATGGTTTTGTGCGCAAAAACGAACAAAAAGAGTGACTTTAGAAAATGTTGTCTCGTCTGCGTTGGTCTCCTGCGTAGTTTACGCAACAGTGCAGCGTTTTCGAGTTGTAGGGCAGCCGGAGCTCTTCACGTGAGCACCAAAACTCATGTGTGTGATGCTGACGCAGGAGCGGGCCAACGTAAACTGCGACCGAAACAGACATGAAGAAATTGTTAAATCAAGTTTTTGGGGGGTTTTTTGCGCACAAAAAATATTCTCGACATTTCATAAAATTAAGGTTGACCCAGTGGAGTCGCATGGACTATTTTAACAATGTTTTAACTACCTTTATAATTCTTGAAAGTGTTAATTATATTGGGGTCAGAGAGCTCTCGGATTTCATCAAAAAAATCTAAATTTGTTTTCTGAAGAAGAAACAAACGTCTTACGGATTTGGAACGGCATGAGCGTGAATAATTAAAGGGTTACTTCAGCGTTTAGCATATGGCTTTGTATCAGTAGAAACCCAGTAGAATTAAAAGTATATTCAAATGATTGTGTTTCCCCCCTCATACCCCCCTGAGACAATAGATTTATGCATTTTATTTCTGGAATAATTCCTCCTATGATGCAAATTGACGATATTTGCATCATAGGAGGAATGTTTGGCCAAAGGCTAAAGACTACAGCCAGCAGAGGGAGCCATTTCCGCATGTTTTGAACCCGCGCATGGGGGATGGGAGATTACACTCAGAGCTCAGCTCAGCTACAGGCACTCATTTAAACGGAGCTATGGTGAGCAATGTAAGTCTTTTTACTTCTCAAATTAATTTCTATGAAAGTTAAGCTAGCAAAGGCATGAACTGAAACGTGCCAGACTGAACTCGCGTTGTGAATGTATGCCGCGAGTGTAGTCGCGATTACCACAGCTCTCATCAAGAGAGCTCAACTCATTTATCTGACTCCTGCAGTTAGTGCTCAGTGCTGTGAGACTCGCGCGGTGACTCACTCATTATATTGAACAGACACGTTCAGTTTTTAATTGTAGTGTCTTCTCCAACTCAGTCACAGTAATCAAGTTGGTGGCTTTGTGAATGGCCTCACAGGGCAGCGAAGCATTCTGGGAATTGTAGTCTTTCATCTCCATGAGACAAAATACATTTTCTGTCTTTTCTCACTCTAGAAGGCACCAAATTCAAAAATAATTTCACATTTCTACTACATTGATGACCCAGTTTAAATACAGATTCATCTTCCCAGCGCTGAAGTACGCCTTTAATGACATCATACAGTATTCGAAAAACAGTAGGTGAAAAGTGCATGGATAACCTACTATTTCCACCAAGATTCTGGACTGTGCATTCAATGGCCACTTTACTATCCCATGAGGCCACAGGAGAAGATTTGTGAATGGTAGTGAAGTGACGCAAATGGTGCTGTTAGGTCACTTGACAGTAATACAAATAAATGCTTATATATTCTGTATAAAATGTATCTGGCTATCACCAGACCAAGCTCAATTTAAGATGGAACATTGGTCTGGGGAATCTGCTATGTATTTTCTACTGCACAAGAGGCATGTTTAACTGGCATTATACAAATGACTCTGTATGCAATTGGATAGTCCTTCAACCAATCAGACCACAATAGGGGTGATCAATGGGCATCGACCCATCGCTTTTCTATCCATCATCGTGTTAAACCCGCCAATCGCATGCCAGCTGGATAATTCAGTCTGTGATTGTTTCCTGCAAAAGGGTATCAGAGTAGAAATGAATGTACAGGGCTCCAGAATGAGTTGCAGGGCGAAATCAAATCGCCAGCAGATCAAGCTGGGTTTACTCAGTCTGGTATAAAATAACATAGAAAATAACTACAATCTCTCTAGTACTATGTTTATAGTATGGCAGCAATTAAAATATCATAGCTGAGACGAACCACAAATACAACTAAGGGGCAAATTATTGGTTGTGTGTGTTTATGTATGTCCATTTATTACATACAATTAATCTTAGATTACAAAGTGGACATAATGTCCTCACAAGGATGTCAATATCCGAAATCCTTTTGTCCCCATAACATAAGGTTGACCTGAACCCTTTTTTTGTCCCCATGAGGGAAACAGCTTATAAACCATGTGATATTTTGTATGTAATATTTTCTGTAATAAGTAGGGTTAGGGATAGGGGATAGAATGTACAGTATGTAAAGTATAAAAATCATTATGACTATGGAAAACTCTTATATAACATGGAAACCCAACATATGCGTGGAAACACATTACAGGAGGCCTGTTACAGAGCACAATTATTATGTAATCTTAGATGACATCACTGATGATTTCAATCTAATTTAAACAATTTAATTTTACAGCTATAGCATTTTACTACGTCCAAAACGGTGATTGTATTCCCCATTCACACACTACCTTCTTTTCTGTGTTCATTTCCTGTGTACCTGGCTGCCCAACCCCCAGCCTGCTGGAGCAAAGGGAAAATAATTTTGTCTCTGCGAATAGTTGTTTCCAGATGTATCCTCCATCTTGGGCCTGCTGTGAACTGCTTCACAGACAACTTTTCAGACAGGAAAGTGCAAAGCTAAGAAAGATGATCTCATCCTTGCCAGTTACAGCAATAAGAAGTCAGACTGAATAAACGGCTTCAAGAAAATAAGGATAATGGCAATGGATATCATAAACCTTAGAGCCATAGCAAAAGTGATTCCACAGATTTTTTTTTAATGAATAATACATTAAGGTTGCTGTTTATTTACAGCCCTGCTTACCGCTTTCTCTATCTTGTAAACCATGAAAATAAGAACACCCAGCCAGAAATGGAAGCAAATGCAGCAAGTCCCGACTAACTCTCTGACCATTTTATTTCATCTTGTTTCACAATTCAGCATTGTCAGAATATTTAAGTGTGTGCGATAACCGCACAACAATGGGATGAAAGCATTCGTTTCAATTTCGGATTTTGATGTATCCCACAAAAGCCACATCCTTTGCTGCACTTGACTGTTGTTCTTGGCAATGAGAAGAGTGGTTTCAAGTTCATAGATTGCTTGAAATGTCACTTTTAAAGGAAATGAAGTAGAATGCTTTATTTGATTATTTATTATATAAGGGGGGGGGGGGGGGGGGATCCCATACTTTGTTTTCAGACAGAATGATCTATTGTTCGTTTGGCTACTATACAGTATGTTGTTCTAGAGACGGAAATATAATGTGCAGACACAGCTATTAGTAAGCCATTGGCAGGATAATTCCCAATCAACTGTGCAGTGTTATTTTAGTTTTGTGATACTGTTGAAGTGTTTATTAATATTTAGACAAATCTTTAAGCTATTTTATTCATTTAATTATTTGCAGTTTAATTTAGTTACATGTTTTTATTTTTAGTCATTATTTTACTTGTTTCAGTTTGTCTTTTATACTGTGAGAAAAAATAATAATGCACTGGCAGAAAATTACCAGCATGTTAAATATGTTACGTTTGTAGACATTCCCATTAACCCTTAATGATGTGAGTTTGGGACGGGACTATCTGTTTATTTGTCCAATAGCAAACATGTTTGGGAAAGCTGTTTTTGAAAATCCTAATACTGTATGTTTTATTATTGCTGTATCTTTTATGGGTTTAAATCACCACAAGTGCTTTTGAGACTTCATATTTTCCAAAATAAAAAGATGAGATTTTTCATTCAACTTTATATTTGTGTTGCTGGACAGAAAAAAACAGTCATAAGTCACACAGATATATTTGTGGCAATATCCAACAATACATTGTATGGGTCAAAACTATCGATTTTACTTTTATGCTAAAAATCATTATGATATTAAGTAAAGATCATGTTCCAAGAAGATTTTTTTATAAATTTCCTACCATTAATCCTATATATATATATATATATATATATATATATATATATATATATATATATATATAAAATGTATTATTAGTATTAATATGCATTGCTAAGGACTAAATTTAGACAATTTTTAAGGTGATTTTCTCAATTTATTTTTGCAATATATTTTTATATGATTTAAATACAAGACAATATAGGGGAATTTTTTGCCCTCATACATTGATTTTTATGTGCATTCTAATAGGTTACATCATTGATTTAAGATGGTGTACAGGTCTGGGCTGAGGGGGAGGAAACGTTAAATGCATTAATCATTCCCATTTCCATTTTCATAAGTTTACAACAAACACGAAATATCAGAATGTGACAAAAATATGCACATGTCAATAACAGAGTTGAAAATTTTCGCTAAACTTAGCATTAATGAACACATGGTGTACCATCAGTTAGCAAAGTGATTCATGGTGTACTGCGTACTGTTTAATATATACACTCACCTAGGAACACCTGTTCAATTTCTTATTAATGCAATTATCTAATCAACCAATCACATAGCATGGTTGCTTCAATACATTTAGGGGTGTGGTCCTGGTCAAGACAATCTCCTTAACTCCAAACTGAATGTCAGAATGGGAAGGAAAGGTGAGTTAAGCAATTTTGAGCGTGGCATGTTTGTTGGTGCCAGACGGGCCGGTCTGAGTATTTCACAATCTGCTCAGTTACTGGGATTTTCACACACAACCATTTCTAGGGTTTACAAAGAATGGTGTGAAAAAGGAAACATCCAGTATTCGGCAGTCATGTGGGCAAAAATGCCTTGTTGATGCTAGAGGTCAGAGGAGAATGGGCCGACTGATTCAAGCTGATAGAAGAGCAACTTTGACTGAAATAACCACTCGTTGCAACCGAGGTATGCAGCAAAGCATTTGTGAAGCCACAACATGCACAACCTTGAGGCGGATGGGCTGTAACAGCAGAAGACCCCACCGGGTACCACTCATCTCCACTACAAATAGGAAAAAGAGGCTACAATTTGCACGAGCTCACCAAAATTTGACAGTTGAAGACTGGAAAAATGTTGCCTGGTCTGATAAGTCTCGATTTCTGTTGAGACATTCAGATGGTAGAGTCAGAATTTGGCGTAAACAGAATGAGAGCATGGATCCATCATGCCTTGTTACCACTGTGCAGGTTGGTGGTGGTGGTGTAATGGTGTGGGGGATGTTTTCTTGGCACACTTTAGGCCCCTTAGTACCAATTGGGTATCATTTAAATGCCACGGCCTACCTGAGCATTGTTTCTGATCATGTCCATCCCTTTATGACCACCATGTACCCATCCATGGCTACTTTCAGCACGATAATGCACCATGTCAAAAAGCTTAAATCATTCAAATTGGTTTCTTAAAATGGCCCCCACAGTCACCAGATCTCAACCCAATAGAGCATCTTTGGGATGTGGTGGAACTGTAGTGAAGCTTTGTGCCCTGAATGTGCATCCCACAAATCTCCATCAACTGCATGATGCTATCCGATCAATATGGGCCAACATTTCTAAAGAATGCTTTCAGCACCTTGTTGAATCAATGCCACATAGAATTAAGGCAGTTCTGAAGGCAAAAGGGGGTCAAACACAGTATAAGTATGGTGTTCCTAATAATCCTTTAGTTGTGTGTATTTAGAATTTTGAAAAGTTTATTATAAAACATATATTTCACTATTGGGGTGGACAACATTCAACTACAAACATGGCATGATGAAAATTAGGAAATTTAAGTGTAGATACTTGGTGTACTTGCAGCAGAAGTTTTAACCTTAACTAAAGAAAGACCAAATGGGGTGTCGATGTCACTGAATACATCAGTGGGTTTCTTAAAGGGGCAGTTACCCCATAATAACAAGGTGGACAGCAATTTCAGGGACACATGCAAAATGTTTAATATTATCATAAAAATTGTATACTGACAATACGAATATTTTAATTTTGTGTCATTTAACCACTTTTTACACTCACAAAAGTTAGCTGAGCAGCGTGTGGGACATTCCAAAATAATTTACCTCGAATTAAAGAAAATGGCATAAAATGGGAATGTACTTGTGCGTAAATATTTGGTCATTTATCATAAAACCTCAGAATTTAATTATTTTGCATTATATTTATGATGACATCTGAGGACACCAAAAGCACTTTATTTTGACCCTTATAAGTGCAGTAGTTATGTTTAATTTCATAATAAAATTAAAGTTATATTTACATGTTTTGTTTCTGCCATCTTTCCTCATGCGCACAACTATTTTGTAGTGACTATTAGTATTGACTATAATACTGTTAAATAATGTTGTTGATGTTTTTGTTTTGTTTTTTCATTTTATTTGTTGCTTGATATACAGCTTCTTTTAAATGGCCGCCAAAAGAATTTGTGAAAAAATGGTGAACTTCCGGCATTTGGCGAACTTGTCATTTTAACCAGCCAAATCTTATAAAGTCTGTCATGTTTGCCAGTTAAAACTGTACTAAAAATTGATAATTGCTTACATAGTATAAACAAGTCATGCATTAATACCAGAACGCTAACTGCTTTTAATAGGCAGGACAAACTGTCTGCATTTTTCTGAGACAAACTCTAGATGACAGAGGACCACATAGGAGTTCAAGGGATTTTATTGGTTTTACGGGTGGATCTGTCTGCCTGATGGGAAAACACTGAAACTTGAAATTAAATCAAATGTAGAATCTGCTCAGCAAGAGAGCTGTGGAAGAAACAGCAACACACACATACAAACACACACGCACACACACACAAAAACACTCCTTTCCAGTGATGTGGTACAGACGTCACCCGCAGGCTCGCTGTGCGGCCTTTAACCATAAGAAGTCATAAAAACCCACATGTTGCCCTGCCTAGCACTCAACCATTCTCACATCTAATATGCCCCAGACTGAACAGACCTCTAAACTAATTAAGACACATTGAATGCCTAAAAAAACTGTGTAAAAACACTTCAGGAGCTTCAATAATCATTGCTTGCAAGACATCACAGCAGCCTATGGAATTCATATTCTTTCTCCTCAAGCTGTCGAGCTAAATGTTCAGATTCTTTTCAAACTTGATACAACAAAGGTTTCACTTATACAAGAAAAGGAAAACATTGTCATGTCATGAACATGTCCCTGTTTGCTCATCTTAATGTCGTTTCAAACCTTTTTTCTTTCTTCTGCTGAACAGAATATATTTGAAAGAATATTGGGAATCAAACAACATTAGTTGACTTCCACAGAAGAAAGAGTCATGCAGTTAACTGTCCCTTTAAGGGGAGGGATATTCTCATTCTAGACAGTATTTGATTGGACAATACACACCCTTGAGTGCAAGATGACAGTACACACCCCTGAGCGCAAGATGAGTCATCAATGTTTTCCACTAGTTTAGTCTACTAGAAAATGAATACATTTTAAAACCATATGCTAGATGTTATCATATGGATCATTGTTAACTCTGATATAGAATTTTTAATTAAAGTTTAAAAAAGCTGCCATTGTTAGAATGCAGTTTTTTTAAAATTAATGAATTGCATTATTTCTTGCATTGATTTGCATACTAAATTTTTATTGATGTATTCATAGAAATCATGACACACACTTGAGTGATATGAAATCAGCAATATATATTCACAGTGCTCCTAGGAAGTAGAGGATGGATACCCGACCCGAGCCCGACGGGTTCCGACGGTACCTGACGGGTCGGGCCGGGTTCGGACAGATATTTAGAAATGACGTTCGGGTTCGGGTCGGGCTCGGTCACGTCAGCGCGATAAGGCATTGAACCTTTTAAATTTAAAACTGCTTATTATGCAAGTAGCCAATGGGCCTGTTAAACTTGATGCAATGGTTTGTTTCTGTGACTAAAATAAATGTAAAATATTACCCTAACATCCGTCTTCCAGCATGCAGAAATTTGTTTATGTCGCCGTGACAACAACGCGCAACACGTGCATATTGCCCGCGGCATCCTCGTCATTCCAGTGAGCGCAACTTCAGCGCTGCTGGCAGCAGGACAGCCTTGAAGCCATCCACAGTTGATGCAATCCTTTTTCTGCATAAAACCTCGATTAGCCTAAACTTTGATGGATAGATTATGTAAATAGATCCCATGTTGCAGTTTAGGAACCATACAGTTTGAGAAAATTGGTAAGATGACTTTAATTTCAATAAGCATGTCAATTGTGTTACGTTAATGTTTTGTTCTGTTAGCTTGGGCCATTTTTAGCAGACCTTTGTTCATTTAATTTCAGTTGGCTATTTGATTGGGCTCTGTGTGAGGTTTGATGCCCCATGCGCGTGCTGATGCGCTCGTCTGTAACGTTAAACATTTCAGAATGCCTTCCTTACAGTTGCTTAATAAAAGCGGACTTTCCACACAAACAAACGTGCGTGTCATTAGTATATGAGGGGGAAAAAAATAGATTTTAACTGTCGGGCTCGGGTCGGGCTCGGACATAAATATTTTAATGCCTGTCGGGCTCGGGTCGGGTTCGGTTACTGGTCTGTCGGACGCGGGTCGGGCTCGGACAGAAAAATGCGGCCCGATCCGCACTCTACTAGGAAGGAGCAGTGGTGAATCAGCGACAGGGTCATGGGCGACCAAGGCTCACTGATGCACGTGGAGAGCAAAGGTTGGCCCGTGTGGTCTGATCAAACAGACAAGCTACTGTAGCTCATTAATGCTAATTTTGATAGAAAGGTGTCAGAATACACAGTGCATTGCAGCTTGTTGTGTATGGGGCTGCATAGCCACAGACCAGTCAGGGTGCCCATGCTGACCCGCCCACTGCCGAAAGTGCCAACATGAGCATCAGAACTGGACCACGGCGCAATGGATGAAGGTGACCTGGTCTGATGAATCAAATTTTCTTCTTACATTACGTGGATGGCTGGGTGTGTGTGCGTTGCTTACCTGGGGAACACATGGCACCAGGATGCACTATGGGAAGAAGACAAGCTCGCGGAGGCAGTGTGATGCTTTGGGCAATGTTCTGCTGGGAAACAATGGGTCTTGCTGTCCTTGTGGATTTTACATTCTTGCAGAACATGTACACCCTAACATGGAAACGGTATTCCCTAGTGGTTGTGGTCTCTTTCAGCAGGATAATGCGTCCTGCCACAAAGCAAAAATGGTTTAGGAATGCTTTGAGGAGCACAACGACTTTGATGTGTTGACTTGGCCTACAAATTCCCCAGATCTCAATCCAATCGAGCATCTGTGGGATGTTCTGGACAAACAAGTCAGATTCATGGAGGTCCCACCTCGAAACTTAGAGGACTTAAAGAATCTGCTGCTAACATCTTGGTGCCAGATACCACAGCACATCTTCAGGGATCTAGTGGAGTCCATGCCTCGATGGGTCAGGGCTGTTTTGGCAGCAAAAGGGGGAACAACACAATATTTTAAGAATTGCAAGTTGTTCATTAAAAATTGTGAGGAAGTAAGTAGCATTCCGAGGTAGAAACAGAAATGTCCTTCTATTCAATAAAATTATGAATGGTGTATTATAACTTATACATCCATCCAGTTGTTTTCATCAGTATCCTTACTTTTTGAGCTTTGGTTCTTAATCTCTAAACATGGCATTATGTTAAACAATATATTTGTTATTTTAGTATTACTTTAGGCAAGGCAAGGCAAGGCATGTTTATTTATATACCACATTTCATCCACAGTGGCAATTCACTGTGCTTTACTCATAAATGGATTTAAAATATTCATAAGAAAATTAAAAAATAAAATTTAAATTAATATACTGAATCCCCCTTTCTGAAGTGAAAGAAAATAGAGAGTCAGGTTCGCAACTTCACTATTTATATTTGACAGGTAACTGTGCATTTAGGGCATTTTCACACCTGAAAGTCCGCACCAAGGTCCGAACCAAAGTTTGAGTTTTTATACATTGTATCCATTTGGTTAGTTTTGGTTTGCTTTCACATTGCAGTTATGCAAGCGCACTGAAGAACTTTACATGACGCACTTGCGGTCTTCACTATCTTCACGTCTTCACTATCTATATGGGCTGCATCTTAACATTGATTGGTTTGTTAGCGGACCTGTGTCTGACATCAGTGTGTTGTCAATTCATCGGGTAACTTTGACAAGAATGAATGAACAGATGCATATCGTTGCCAATACTGTTAATATTATGGCATTACTATCTTCAGCACCAACTATACTCGAGGCAAATTCACTAAATAAACGTCCTCATTGTGCAAACATTTTATCGGCGCCGACAGAAGAGGAGGAGAAGACTAGCATATACTTTTTTACTTTTTTAGCCAAACAATGTATTTTGTTTTTAAATATTATAATGTTATTTTTAAATTTCATCTAGGCTATATATTGCCTACTGTGCACAGATGTGCAATATATGTCAAAGACATCGGGTCAGAAATGATTTTGACCACTTCATTATAAGTTTTGTTTTGTAAAAAGCTTTGTATAAATTGTATCTTAATTGTAATAAATGTTTCTTTATTTGCCTGAATAAGCTTTAATAAATAATATAGCAGACAAACCATAACGGCGCGATCATTTGCGTTGCACATGAACTGGAGCAGTCTCATGAATAAACCGAAACTCAGCATATAGGCTTGTCTCACAGACATGAGAAATATATATGCTCGAAAATAAATAGTCAAGCAAAGCACACTGACAGTCAAAACAGTAAAGAAAATCTGTTCACACGAGCTGACTACACAAGCGGTTCTGTTTAAAATGCTGCGCGCTCCATCACTGCATGTGCTGTGAGTTTAATCTGTGTTTTTTCACTAATCCTACACCAGAACTTCCTGTAAATTGTCTGAAAGTCCGAACTATACAGAAAATGCTTTCACGCTAGAAACTAACCAAACCTTTGTTCATTTTGGTCCGGACCGGACTACTTCTTTTCGTCTGACCAAATTTCGTCTGTTTGGTCCGGACCATGGTCCGAGGGAGGTTTCACACCTGTAATTTTGGTTCGTACCAAACTGAAAAGTCTGAAAATCTTGGCCAAACAAGGTAGGTGTGAAAGCACCCGTAGACAGTACCATTGCAGACAAATCTTCCTGGAACCACCATGGCTATATGTTTCTGTCAAAGCAGACTTAAACGGATCATCCTCGCACCAGAGGGATTTCGGTTTAAAAATATTTGTCAGGTAACCGTGTGTTTAAACAGTACCCTTGGAGACAAATCTTCCTGGACCAACTCCAGGGCCAACAAGTTTGCTCTCCCTTCTCTCAAACTCTTCCACCCAGACAGCCTTATAAAACCAAACAAGGATAATTAAAACAGTTATACTAAGATTTAAAATAAATAAAAAAATGATACAGGTTTAAAAAAATTAAAAGAGTAAAAAAATGCAGACTTACAGTGGCACAGTAAAGACAATAATAAAAAGAATTCAAAGAATAAAAAGATGATACATTAGGATAAAGTGCATTCATTCGGAAGTACAGTGGCACTGTGTAAATGCACAAGCTAAGCATTGCGAGGTGAACGTGCGAGAGACATGGGAGGAGCGAGTGAGCCGTCCACCGGATCGGGCCGTCCACCGGATACCATCGCATAGCACTACGAGGAAGAGCCTCTCGGCTGGTGAGGACCGAGCGGCAGTGTGTCCGAGAACCGGAACAGATTTTTTTTTCTCTCTCTCCACTCTCTCATCCTGTCGCTCGGTCTCCGTCTCCTCCTTCTGTCGTCTCGTCTGCCCATACCCCAGACGCGTGAGACTCGGAGATTGGGCCCCCCGGGGGGGGAGTAGGCGCAGTCTCGGGTGTACCCCCCGGCCTGCGAGGGGTGATGGGAGTATGTGGCGAGGTGAACGAGCGAAAGACATGGGAGGAGCGAGTAAGACTGCGGACGTGATTGCGAAAGAGCGTCACCTGCGAGCCACACCGGTCTCGAGTCCTCTCATGAGGGAGCTTGGAGGCGTTTAAGGACGAGCGACACCAGTCAACGACGACAGAGGACCAGGCCTGGATTTTACCTTGAGTTTTGTTTATGCTTTGTTATGTGTGTGCGGGCAGTCGTCCGTGAGGGGCTGCCCGCGGTTTACTTTCATTTAGTTTGTTTATTTATTAAAAGTTGTTGAATGTTCGCCGGTTCCCGCCTCCTTCCTTCCCATCAACGAGTCGTTTATTACACTAAGCAAATGTGTTTTGGGTCCAGATTTGAATGTGACTACTGTTGGAGCACATCTGATTTGTTCATGAAGCTGGATGCAGATACTGCTGGCACAATAGCTAAAAGCAGACTCTCCTTGCTTTGAGTGAACCCTTGGTATTGTCTGGTTCTGCTCAGAATCCTGGCAGCAGCGTTGTGAATGAGCTGCAGCTGTCTAATAGTCTTTTTGGGAAGGCCGTGAGAAGACCATTACAATAGTCCAACCTGCTGGTTGGTGAAAGCATGAACAAGTTTCTCTAAGTCTTGCCTGGAAACAAAACATCTAATACTTGCAATATTTTTGAGATGATAGTAATGATTTAGTTATTGCTTTTGCATGACCATTGAAACTAAGGCCCGACTCTAAAATCACACCAAAGATTCCAGACTTGAATTTGAGTTTTTAGACCCCTAGCGTCAAAGTATGCATTCACCTTGAGGAACAAGCACTTGAGCACTCAAGCACTCATTAAGCACTTAAGCTCAGCAGTCCCTGATTCTTTCCAGTTTCACTATGTGATTCCTCAGAATGATGCAAAACTGTAATAGCCGAATCACAAGATTAAAAAAATGACAATGGCACCATCTAGACTGGCCAGGATAGATTCTGCTCAAATAATTACTACTCATATGGACAAAACAAACACTAGAGCAGATGGAAGTAGGAAAACTGTCTCCACTAAGAGGGTTATAAACCCATCCAAAAGCTTTTTCACTGTCAGTACAAAGTTCAGGAACAGTCCACGTTGAGTAAGCACACTGTTAGTGTAATCCTCTGCTTCATTATTCGTTGTTTAGTGTTTTTATGGTCATTAATAGACTCTTATCATGAATCATTTCTCTTCCCACTCTAATACGACACATAGAACCTCAAATATAATTCGAATCAAATTGTTGTCTGCCCGTGAAACCACATGGTGCATGCTGCCAGTCTGGATCTGGCTGATGTTTGGTGGGTGTTTTTTTTTTCTTTTCTCCTTTCCTGTACAATCCAGTGTAGAGCAGGAGAACTCCACACAAACAAATGTGAAATAGGAGACAGGGAGACAGATTTTACACCACATCCCTTCATTTGTGTCCTCTGCCACCCTGTCTACGATCTAAGTCTCACTGTAATTACGTATTTCTTCTGATCTCTCTGAGGTTTCTAAATTCGAACTGTCAATATTTAGCATGGCTGCCGGCAGTTCAGTGTGGCAGATTTAGTTTAGCTACTTGGGTAAATTTAACCCACATAATCTAAACAAGGAGGTGGCAGCTTCACACCATGCAGTCTTTCATATAAAACACTGAAAGGAAAATGACTCCTGAACAGTAGCCGCATTTCTATTACCCTTCAAATTGAGAATTAAAAATGCGCCCAATGGAAACACGTCACTTTTGCAAAAACTCTCATATATCGCAAACAGATTTTTACACTTATATGAAGTGTTTTTTCAGGCAATTTGAAAAAGGAATATTTCGCAAAACTGCAATGGAAACCTGGCCTACTTAAATGTCATTCTTTAAAGATGGCACGGTATGTTTGGACAGAACACGAGACAGATTTGTATATTGAACTCATAAAGACAACACTTTATGAAGACCTTGAAGCAGATATGAGGGAGAAACACCTCATATGTGGCCAAATTAAATAACTGATTAAGTAATATGTAATTGTGGTTATGGCTTTTGAATTAATTTTGAATTAGTTAATAGTCATGTGCCCCAACAAGTAGTCATAACATAATGATACCTTTATAAACCATTAGCTAATGATTAATTAAATCAGACAACTGGAAGTTGAAATGCATGGCATTGACCCCTTGTGGTAATTAACACATTAATTTACATTATTAGTTAATATAATATGTTATTAAGGAATAAATACATTGTGACACATTTAACTAATAACAAGTTCATGATTACTTAATATATTAATCATGTATGATCTTCATTGGTTGGTGATACAGTAATCATTAATAAATGGATTAGTTTACCATTAGTAATACATTAACTCATGATTATCTGTGCATTCATTAAGCATGAATTGCATATTAGTGCACTCGTATTGTAAAGTGTTACCACTTATTTTTTGACGTATGTAAATAGTAGTGTACACGTCATTTCGCGATAGTTTTTTTTATTAACATTTAGAAAATCTGTAATTCTGTAATGGAAACATGGCATTTGATTTCATGTTACTGTCATTGGGCCTATTTCAATCCAACCCATTCCAGACTTTTACAGTTAAGTCGCAAATATTTCCTTGAGTTGCAGAAGAAATTTAAAAGCTTTAAAAAAAATGTTGCCATTAAGAAACACATTAATAATTATCAGTGTTAAAAATAAGTTTTGTTTTGGACATGAATGGTTTTTATAACCACACATTTTGTTTTGCTCTTCCTAAGTTTACCTAAGACTGAAAAGTGCAGCATTTCACACAACCTCTGTTAACTACATAACCATTTGTTCTTCCTGATTGTTGACATTGTCAGTGGGCAGTATGAAGGGCTCTTTCAACACTTCTGCTTTTGTTTTGACATCAAAGCTTTGCACTTAGCACCCAGCCGCTAATAAGCCATCAGTGAGAGTGGAGACATCCTAGCATCTGCTGAACTGGAGCAGTGGGATGTTTTACAGGGGGATGGGATGACCGAATGCAGCTCATTCTGTGCAAAAACTGACCTCCACATAAACCTTCTGAATTCAGAATTTCTCTTATCATTTAACTTTAGATAAGCAATCTTGCAAGCAAGAGGCTATCTCTATTGTAGAAAACCTGACAACATCTGATACTATTGAACTATATTCAATTAATGATTGACCTTTAAAGGGATAGTTCACCCAAAAATAAAAATGTGATGTTTATCTGATTACCCCCAAGGCATCCAAGATATATTGTTTCTTCATTATAACACAAATGAAGATTTTTAACTCCAACCGTTGCAGTTAGTAAGTCCTACAATGCATGTGCAAGTTTTCCATGCTTAGACTAGAGTGTGAGAGAGACGGTGTGGTTAATTTGTAAATTTGCTTCAGTTGGTAATGTTTTTAACTGTATTTAATCTGTTAAGGATATTTGTTGAAAATTATGTTTTGCAGGGAAAATAGCCCATATAATATTTTGTTTATCTGAGCATGCAATATATCGAAATAAAGAGCTGACACTATTCTTTTAAACAACAACAACAAAAAATAAAAACATCATGCTTCATGCACTCTTTTTTATCAACACTTGAATATGGGTAAGTTTAATAAAAAAGCAACATTTTGAACAAAAAGCTGAGAAAATCACTTTTTTTTGTGAAAGACTGTTTCCAGATCAGATTCAGAGTGAGGATCAAACACAGATGGAGTAGATCGAGTCCATCAGAACCCCTAATGCTTGCACAGTCCTACACCTCGTCCTGGGTCAACATTTCATTCAGTAACATTGAATAGTTTTGATTCAAATGCTGTTTAATGATGATGATCACGTTATTTTGCATATTCATATGATTACATATGATCATTTACTGCGTCTTACTCGCGTGTGTTTTGCATATACATATTAACAAAATGTTCTATTTCAGACTCTTAAAGACAGCGCAAATTTATGACATTTACAGTTTCCATATGAGTAAAGAGTTACAGACTCAGTACTTATTCAGAAGATGCGCAATAGCACCCCCCTACCGCATTTTCATGGAAAATTCTGTTTTTGGCCTGGAAGCGTTTTCTCACAAATAACGGAAAATTCCATGTTTGGCGGGGAAAGAGTTAAAACAGAAAAAAATCGGTTTGTGCGATAAACCGAACAGTTTTTATCTATTTTTTTTTTTTTTTACCTCTAATACAACACTATGTCCAACAGCCTTTGGTGCAAGATCAGTAAGTGAGGTCCAATGTACACAATTTATATCTTGGATGCCCTCGGGGTAAGCAGATAAACATAACATTTTCATTTTTGGGTGAACTATCCCTTTAATATAACATGAATACAACTTGGAATACCAAGCAGATAAAGAGAATCAGCAATGAACCTTTAATCTAAGATAAATTCACCTGATCCTCTGCTATCATCAGAGCTAAAGGACAACTCTGGTGAGAAATGAACCTAGGGGTAATTAACAGATGGTTAAAGCCTAATAAGCCAACAATGAATACGGTCATGTAAACGTGGTAACCCGTTTTATTTTATCGGTGTAAGGTCATAAACGGCGTAAGCATAAACCGGTCGGAACAGGTGGTATTTGCCTTTTTTTGTGCTGCATGTAAACGCATTGACCTGCTTTCTGTCGGCTTATTGAAGTGCGCATTGACAAAATGCAAACTTCAAGCAGATTTAAACGCATCCACACAGAGCAACCAAGAGTTTTGCATGACATGCATAAGGACATACAATATATCACAAAAGCAGACTCTTTTAAAACCCAGAAAATTGTAAAGATGTGTTCTCATCTCATTCAGCAGAAGTAGAAGAGGTTCAGTCAAAAGGCTGCTGTAACTGCATGAGGGATAATATGAGCCGTAAATCTCCCGCTGACACGGTGCACGCTTTATTTAACATCAAAATGTAACATTTGGAATACTCCTAGTCAGATACGGACATTATTATTTTTGACGGCACAACAAGGAAATAACCAGGTGTATTAATAAAGTCATGTAAACACGATTTACTTGCGTTGTCAGTTTACTGGTTTTCCATGTAAATGGGGAAAACTGGTTATTTCAAGCTGATATTTGTGAGTTATCAGCTTACTGGTGTGCATGTAAACGTGCTCATTAACTGCTGCTAAAAGCATAATGAAATTCTTGTTAAAATATTTGCAGTAAGCCTACTGTATGAATAAAAACAATACTACAGCACAACATAAATACATAAACACATCAGAACAAAACTGATTTGAGGTTACAAGGCATAAATCTTAATTCCGATTTCAAAATGTGTCATCAAAACGGTAATATTTTGTGGGAATCATTACATTCTTTTCGGGATTCTTTCAGCACTTGTTTTACTCTTTGTGGGTTTAAATTATGAAAAAAGAAAACAATACAAATATAAATGCATTAGACATTATTGTTATTATTGTTATATATATATATATATATATATATATATATATATATATATATATATATATATATATATATATATTTTTTTTTTTTTTTTTTTTTAAATAAGATTCATTAATAGCTACTGTAAACTGTGGTTAAAAAAATAATAGTCCACTAGTAAGAGAAAGTTTTTTTTGTTCACAACGTTCCCTTTTGAAAACCTGGGACCTTCAGTAGACCGTTTGATGTATTCCAAAAGCGTGTGATGTCCACATCACTGAAACGGGCCACATTTTACAAAACCTCAGACTGCCAAGATCTCCATTTATGAAAAACCTGAGTTTGCTTTTTAGTGCTTAGCAGCACAACAAGGCTTTCCTTTCTCTCTCGCGAGCGGAGTCCGTCTGGCTAATGTTGGAGGAGCGTTTGGGAGCCAAGGGTCCTGCAGTCACTGCTGACTTCAAAGACGTAACCTGAGTCTCTCTGCAACTCCACAATAAATCAAATAAACCATTCACTGGGTGTTTAGGGGGGCGGAGGGGAGTGAGACAGGCCAAACACAGCGACTGAGAAAACAAGCAAGTGAAATAGGGGAGAGGAAGAAACAGACAAACCCCAAAGAGAAAGAGAGAGGGGCAACAAAAGTGAAAGGAAGAGCAGAACAAGCTGTGGAAATATATGATGTTTTAAAGTAACAGAGAAAGCCCTCACTGAGAACAATTCTAAGAAAGAAATATTAAAGGACCTGTATTAAGGAAATGTATTTCAATTAATCATACAATGTGTTTTGGCATCTGGGTTGTCAGATCTGCTTTAGTTACCACAGCTGCAGATACAAATGTTCCTGCTGGATCCTGCAGCCTATCTGGCATCCACAAGTCATGGGGAGGGGGAGAGGGGATACACTGCTCGATAGTCATTTGAAAGTGATTGCAGTACCAGTTTTGGCCACAATCTTACATACACTTCCTTTAATATGACAAGTTGTGACTTTGCTTGGCAGCTGTAAACAGCTAGGCCTAATCTCTACTTCACACCTTCTTTACTTTTTTGAAGAACCTTTGGCACCAGTTACAACCTTAAGTCTTTTTGAGCATGATGCTATAAGCTTGGCACACTTATTTTTGGGCAGTTTCTCCCATTCTTCTTCACAGGACCTCTCTAGAACCATCAGGTTGGATGGGGACTGTCGGAAGTCTGGGCTCTGGCTGGGCCACTCAAGGGCATTCACAGAGTTGTCACGTAGCCACTCCTTTGTTATCTTGGCTGTGTGCTTAGGGTCGTTGTCCTTTTGGATGATGAATCTTGCTGCATTCATCTTTCCCTTGGTCCTGACTAGTCTCCCATTTCCTGCCACTGAAAAACATCCCCACAACATGATGCTGCCACCACCATGCTTTACTGTAGGGATGGTATTGGCCAGGTGTTGAGCAGTGCCTGGTTTCCTCCAGGCATGACGCTTGCCATTCAGGCCAAAAAGTTCAATCTTTGTTTTATCAGACCAGATCATTTTGTTTCTCGTGGTCTGAGACCCCTTTAGGTGCCTTTGGTCAAACTCCAGACGGGCTGTCATGTGCCTCTGGCCACTCTACGATACAGGCCTGATTGGTGGAGTACTGCAGAGATGGTTGTTCTTCTGGAAGTTTCTCCTCTCTTTACAGAGAAATGCTGGAGCTCTGTCAGAGTGACCATTGGGTTCTCGGTCACCTTACTGACTAAGGCCCTTCTTCCCTGATCGCTCAGTTTGGCCGGGTGGCCAGCTCTAGGAGTCCTGGTGGTTCCAAAATGTTTCCTTTTATGGATGATGGAGGCCACTGTGGTCATTAGGACCTTCACTTCTGCAGAAATGTTGGTGTGTGCCTTTTAAAATCATGTACAATCAACTGAATTTACCACAGGTAGACTCCAATGAAGTTGTAGAAACATTTCAAAGATGATAAGTGGAAACATAATGAACCTGAGCTCAATTTTGAGTGTCATGGCAAAGGTATGACTACTTATGTACATGTGGTTTTTACCTTATTATTTTTAATGCATTTACAAAGATTTCAAACAAACTTCTTTCATGTTTTAATTATGGGGCATTGTTTGTAGAATTAAGGGGGGAAAAAATCAATTTTGGTAAATGGACTGCATTTATATAGCACTTTTATCCAAAGCGCTTTACATTTTTGCCTCACATTCACCCATTCATACACCGACGGCGATGTCAGACAGCCATGTAAGGCGCCATCCAGCTCGTCGGGAGCAGCTGGGGTGTCTTGCTCATGGTAACTTCGACACTTGGTCAGGTGGAACCGGGGATTGAACCACCAACCTTCTGGTTTGTAGACAACCTGAACCACTGAGCCTCTGCCGCCCCATTTTGGAATAAGGCTGTAACATAAGAAAATGTGGAAAAAAGTGTAGCACTGTGAATACTTTACGAATGCAATTTACGAATAATTATTTACGAATAATTTGCATTTCCCCTCACTGTAAACCCTAACGCTCAAAATAATAATGCATTGGTTTGAGTAGTCAAATTGAACAAATCAGTTCAATCAAATTAACATTTAAGAGTATTTAGAAATAATTTTTTGAGTTCACAGAACTGACACATTTTAAAGTGCCTCTTTTTTTTAAATGACCTTTCATGTAGTGTGTAACAGTTCTAAGTGTATAAAAACATTATAAAAGTTTAAAATCTGAAAGTACACTGCATATAAAGTTATTGTCTCTCAAAAGTAAAAATCATTTAAACGAATCGTTTTTCAAACGAATCAAAAGCTGTTTCATTGTGACATCGAGACGAAACATTAGTATATTGCCGGTCAACTTATTGTGCGTGCCGACACGAGGGAAAACTTGAACCACCTCAAACACTGCAAATAATACTGGATAGCATCATGTTTCATATTGTGTAAGTATCTAGCTGACCGGCTAACTCACATTATTACCGTCTTATTGACATACTACTGTAAACTGGCTGTGGGCTGCAGTATTACCTAAAACTGTGTCTAGTAATACAGATTGTCTGTCATTCTTACTACTTTGAGGAAAGATAAGGGATGAAGCAAGATTTGTTTTGCAAAGTTTAATGTTACATTAGTCATTCACGGCAGTGCTGGGCCAACGTATGTGCTGGCTTAGTAAAGTAGAAAAACACACACACACACAGGTTTGTGGATGGGCATACACTTGTTAATGCTGACAATGAGGAATTACAGTTGAAACATCTCATAATGTACATCAAACTGAGTAGCATCACTGAGAAACATCCTGCATAAGGTTTGGGTTAAATACTAGTTCTTCTAATGTTTCATCATCAATTCAGACTCGTGCTGAGATTTATGTAAAATCAACATCATCATTACTGTCTTTACGGTGTATACTATTGCTGAGCTTTAGAAAGCCTCTGGACCGAGCTGGAGGTCAGTTACGGTAAAGGCCATAATGTGGAATAAAAAGAAAAGAAAAATGAAATGTTTCATCAATGTTTCACATTTTTTGACCTTTGATGCATTGAAACCTGTTGTAGGAAACTCAAAAACTAAATTAGGAAACTTTGAAATAGTAATCTGTTTCAGATTTTGTTTCAAAAGTGTTTCAAAAATTGGTTCATGGTTTTGAGTTTTATGAACTTGTTGTTTTAGGTTAGACAAACTTAAATTTAATTGAAAATGTCTATTTCCCAGCATACTTTGCCACAACACTCAAAATGGAGATTAAATGCTAAAATTTGAAAAATGGCTGAACTTAGTTTAGTATGAACAGATATGTTATATATTTTTTATATTGCTGAAACTAATTCAGCAAGTGCTATGCTAATGCTATCAAAGCATTGTGTCACCAAGTTTAAGTTGATAATTTTATTTTAAATGTATGAATTAGCTTACTCAAATATTTGAAGTTAAGAGCAGTTAAAAGTAAGTCTGCAGTCGTTTTGCTTTAACTTATTCAGGTTTAAAGTGTTGGGAAGTTTTAGAAGAAACACCTGATTTGATAAGTGAAAATAAGTCTCCTGAGCTATAAAAGATGAACTCTGAGAAGCGTCTATCCAACTGCCGAGCTACTCTTAATACTACAGGTTATCATGAAAGCCCAATATGGTCGGGGGTTCACGGCACAGCAACTTAAGGCCACAAGTCCGTAAAGGGGTTAAGGAAGGACATCTCAGCGAGGGGGAGAGCTTCCCGCTGAGCCTGTTGGAGAATGCTAGGTATTTCTCGTCTTTGAGAATATGCAGGAATGCAAGGGAGCTGACTTCCCAAAGATAACATCAACCTTATATCTAGTTCATGGAGATGTGCGATTATAACCTGTCAGCCTCATAATCATCAAGCCAACACTGAAGTCACTATTTATCAAAGTCTGGACACTAGACTTCATACTGAGTATTAGATTGATGGATGGGAGTGACCTTTCTCAGCTTTTAGAACAACACACACACACACACACACACACACACACACACACACACACACACACACACACACACACACACACACACACACACACACACACACAAACGTGCGTTACACAAACAGTGGCGAAAAAACGAAAGGAAGGCGAGGGAAAAAAACGAAAGGGCTTTATATGGATTGCAAAAGTAGTTTGGACTCGAGCCTGAGATCTCCACCCCTCTTTGGTTTGTTCCTCTTTCGCATGTCCCATGATTTTATAGTTCAGGGTAAGATGGAATTTCTACATTGCATCACAACAGGTGGTTGGCCATATGCTCGCCTCTCACCCTCTCTGAAAGACTCTAAACAAATACAGACACATGAACCAGTTCACTCTCTTTAATGTGCCTACAATGTGAGTTAACACCCATTGGGGCCGTTTTAAGACTGACTAATGTTATAACCTCAGCACTGAGCTGACTAAATGATTACATTGATTTCATTTTGCACTGAGGATATACTTGTGGTGTGCTGGGGTTTAAGGGCATTTTAAGATGTACAGAATACAGGAATAATTCGAAAATATCTAAAATGGTCTACAACAATCTTATGGACTACTAAACTGGTGTCATTCGTCATTTTCAACACACTCTCATGACAATTTGTAACTGTTTTAACATTTTGGCTATTTGGTGTGAAGTTGTGTTCTCGTACAATCTGCTTACGCCACACTGAAGATCAAGTTTGGAGGATTAAAAATGTCATGCTTACTTGTTTGTTTGTTTTTTTGTTGCAAAAATTGTGTTTCTATACCAAATCACATCATACAAATTCATACAAAATTACCATCTTGTAAAGTAGTTGCTTTTTATGGTACAAGGAATAGTTTACTCGCTGATAATTTGACAAACATAATGACCAGACATAATTAGGCATTTCAACACATTGTCATGGCAACTCATAATTAATTTACTTATTGGTAAAATGGTGACTAAATGGTACAAATTAATACAATCTCATTTGTGCATTATATGCTCATGCCTCACTGATGATAAGGATTAGACGTGGACCTTTATGCTTTTTTGTTGTTGCTAAAAAGCATACATTTCCATGAATCACATCACATCATATACAACTGTGTACCAAATGATAATTTCGTAAAATAGTTAAATTTTCTCATGAGAACGCATTTTAAGATTTACAGTACACTCCAAAAGTGTTCAAATGGATTACAAAATGCTAATATTAAATTATTGGGACCCACTTTATATTAGGTGGTTCTCACAGTTTTGTTCGATGCACTTCCTGTTTTCTTTTGTCACTTTGTCCTTTGTTCAGTTTTCCCGCCATTTGTCTGTCCCTACGGCAACCCTCATTAGTTAAGTTTCTTCCAGCTGTGACTTGTATATCTTGTTTGTGTTCCTTATATTAGTTCTGCTGTTTCCCTAAGTCTATGTCAGATCTCTGTTGTGTAATGGTGTGTGTACCTACCTGTTCCTGTGATTTAAACTCCTTTTTTGAACTTTAATCTTCTTTAATCTTTAATCTAATTTTGGACAGCCAAAACCTTTTTACCTTTATTCCACGTTTTATTTCTGTTGCCCTTGCCAGTGAGCTCGAGGATGAGATGCTGAACACTGTACAGGATTAAGGACACTATTCATCACCCTGTCGACCTCCCAGACACTATGGGACTGAGCTGAAGAGAGACGGTAATTCTGCGTTTCCCCCCGGTCCTGGAAACACCCTGTCTTCGTGCAGAGACCAAATACATCCCCTGTCTCCATCCAGAGCCCAGTGACGTTCTCTGTCTCTGTCCAGAGTCATTTGATGTCTCCAGTTCCCGTCCAGAGTACAGTTGGAGAAAATTAGCCCATTGACTTCTAGACAGAAACGTCCCCTGTCTATGCCCGCTCTGGCACAATGATGTCCACAGCCTCCGGCTCCGTGCCAGTAGCTCCACTTTGGCTCCTACCCCCCTCATCTCCACCGTGGCCCCTCAGTCCACCACTTCCACCGGGCTCCCTCGTCTCACCGGTTCTGCCTTGTTTGCTCGTCGATATGCCCTCACCTCGGGACTACCCTCCTCTGGCTTTGTCTTGTCCCTCCATCCCTCAGGCTCTGGGCTCCTCTCCCCTCTCTCAGTTGCTAAAGCCTGCGGTATCTCCATGGCCCGCCGGGTCCTTATCATCTTCCTGGCTCGTCTGGTGACAACTGCGTCACCTGCTCTGCCCCATCACTTGTCCACCTCACCTCCACCATGGCTCCTCTCTCCTCTTTCGGTCGCCAAAGCCTGCGATATCTCCATGTTCTTTACATCTGTAATTTCTGTAGTTACATTTTATAAATACACTGACTCCTCCATTACACCTAACCCTAACCTTAAACTTACCCACACCCCCACACCTGTCCCTAACTTTACCTGTATCCCACTTCAATATCAGCAAAAGTGTTGCAAAAGCAATAAAATATGAACACAACAATTGCATTGTACTTCTTATGTAAGTACATAGTAATTAAGGCCACCTAATATAAAGTGGGACCAACTTATTACTAATTAAACATTAGGCAATTCAACACATTTTAATGGCAACTTTTTTACATGTTGGAGAAGTAGTAAATAAAGCATGCAAATGCATACAATCTTATTTGTATGTTTTTGTAAAATCAGCTTACTGACGATGTTGTTTTTTATGCTAAAAAATCAGTACTATGTGAATCACATCATATGTTTATTTGATTTATACAAAATCACCACCCTGTACAATCTGTCTATTGCCCACATATAAGATTTAGGGGTGGACCCTCATGCTTTAAATCGTTTTCTCAAAATATTGTGTTGGGAATTTTAAGATGTTTAGCAGAATGTTTTACTCAAAAATGGCAAAATAATGTCATAGATTGATTGCAAAAACCCAGGGCTGCCAGTGATATCTTTCAAAATATGTTTTAATGTTAGCATATTTTTTTCTCTATATAGTGTTGATATGGCAGCTAGAAAATACACTAAGTTTCATCATCATGGCATGTGTGGAAAGCGTTAAGCCATGTGTGTTACAACTAACTCCCCATTAGGTTGTGCCCCGCTCTCCCCTACTTCTTTTGCTAAAGTACTGTTAAAAAAGTAGGTAACATTTTTTTTTTCAGTGGTCCACTTTAGACATTCTACTGACTTATGTTGTCACCTTATACTAACCCAAACCCTAAGCTAACCATTGAGAGTAGGGGTAAAGCAGTATTTGAAAATAGTATTTCTAAATTCACTGTATCCATTTATTAGCAGGTGAAAAGTACCCGGATGACCATGTACTGTGAGATTCTTGTAGATCTACTATCTCATAGGAGAGAATTTTTAAATTGATTATATGAAGAAGAAGAGCTACTATTCTCAAGATCTGTTGAATGACTTGAGTTTGGGGAGTAAATTACAGAACTTTCATATCTCAGCGAACAAACTCAGCGCAGATGTCCATCTGAATGGATTTGCATGACTCTGTCTTGGACAACAAGGGTAGATATCCAGCTGTGTAAGCTTGTGCAAGTCTTTTAGACAATAATTTCCCTGATGGACTGTAGAAGTAAACGGTCATCTTCTGTCTTGCACTTCAATGCAAGCTAAACAGGCCACCCAGGACATGAAAGCCTCCTTTTTGCTCCAACCCACACTGTCAGAGCTTTTACTGAACAGGCCTCCCAGCCGAGATCGCTGGCCCCTCTCCAAACAACCAATAAGATGTTCTACCCATCGAGCTCCCCTTGTCTCTATTATTTATGTATCAAATATATAACTGAGCTATACTCCCTGTAACATTATAGCATCCATTACAGCAAAGAGGATTAATAGCTGTTCTATGACTTTGATAAGCAACTATACAGCAAAAACTGTACACAATTTACAGTCCCCAAGACTAGTCTAATAGAATAGATTTGTCATAATGCTCTTCTTATTTTTTTTTTTTTTTTTTTTTTATTTTTTTGCAGTGATGTTGTACATGATGCAAACTCTGCATGCAATCTTTTCTAGGGCCCAGTGAAGCTGTATGGCAGCTTTTCATGTGGAAGCCATGGATATTATGTTGGGCTAAGGAGGGTGTCATCCCGAGAGACAACCCTGAGCTGTACATCCTGCTAGCAGGTCAATTGGAGGTCTACTGCATCAATGAGCCTTTGGGTAGAACAATCACATCCAGTTATTTAGCTAGCTTAATCAGTTTGGCACATGTTGATATGACATAATTTGAACCATTTTCCAGGCTAAAATGTGTTGCAGTCATTTGAGAAATCCAAAGAAGGCTCATTGGAAAAACAGGCCTCTAACTAGGCTACATTTGAGCAAATCTCTTCTATACATAAAAAATAAAAAAAACATATCTATACATATAATTAATTGCAGTTTAAGACTGAAATGAACACTAGAGACATTAAAACACCAACAACTTTTATTCATTTAAACACAAATGTGATCCGTTTTGGCAGAATGAGTGAGATGGTCCTTTCTGCAGAACAGGAGATCCAAGGCGCAGGGTTGGATCAAGATCCAACTCCTCCCACTTTATATATCATGCTATATTACTATGCCATATTACTGCAACAATGTAACCACAAACTTACTTTACCAGCATGTATTTGGTCCTGGTAAGCGCTTTGTCACAGTTGTAAACACGATGGCTTTCTTCTTCCAAGAGGGAGCTTGACATCACAGCATTTGTTTCCAGGCAGACAGTTAACATACATGTCTCCTGGACATTCTGTAGAATTCAACCAACCAGATGACTACTTTAAAAATCCTGAAGTGTTTCCAGTTAAGTGTACCATTTGCATCAGACTTTCAGCCAACTGTGTGTGATGTCTGAGGCTTAGACTACACCTACCCCAAAGCTAAACCTACTCCAATTGCACCCCCTGGATCTCATCTTCCGCAGCGAGGAGCTACTGAAATGAGTCGGAATGTGCACAGCTAATTTCGAGCTACAAGCAAAACAAGTGAAACGGGTCGATTTTGAGGTTTTCGCAAAAACGAGCCATTGTCAAGCTATCTCAATGCTCCAAATAGCAATTACACATCTAAAAGTATGTGGCTATCACCAGACCAAGCTTAATTTAAGTTTGAACATTGGTCTCGGGTGTCGGCTCTGTATTTTCTACAGCACAAAGAGGTGTGATTAAAGAGCATTATTCAAATGACTCTGTATGCAATTGGTTAGTCCTTCAACCTATCAGACCACAAGAGGCATTATCAACAGGCAACGACCATTGTTTCTCTATCTTTCATTGTGTTAAACCCACCAATAGCATGCCAGGTGAATAAGCATGTATGTGATTTGTTCCCACAAAAGTGTAATAGAAGCAGTAGCAATTAATGTACAGGTTTTCAGACTGAGTTGCAAGGTGAAATCAAATCGCCGGAAGATCAGGTATGGAAGTAAAACTGTGCCACTGGATTTTGAATTCAAATTTTTAGCACTGAATTTTGTTACATCGAATTTTTAACACTGAATTTTATTTTGCATCTAAATCAGACTTTGAATTTTAAAAGCCATCGAATTTCTAGCTCTGTTTTTTTTTGCCTATGACATTTTTTCAATGTTTTAAAAAAATTCAGTGTAAAAAGAAATTCAACGTCTCAAAAAATTCAGTGTAAAAAAAATCAATGTCTCAAAAGATTCAGTGTAAAAAAATTCAACGTCTCAAAAGATTCAGTGTAAAATAATTCAACGTCTCAAAAAATTCAGTGTAAAAATATTCAGAGTCAACATCCGGGTAACCAAGGAGAAGCAATCGATCCCTGTATCAAATCATCCAACATCCAGCCAATCATTTATGCTCCATTGGTCATGAGTAAACTCACCGAAGCGCCATCGTGTGTGTTCTGAGCCATGCTGCTGAGCTCTGGAGCTCACCTGAAGTGAACTTCCCCGCCAGTGCCGTTTCTAGGCATAGTCAAACTAGGCGGTCGCCTAGGGCGCCAACAGCTGGGGGGCGTCAATGAGTCCCCGCCCCAACAAGATTTTTTAGTTATCTCATATAGATTTTATTATTAATATTTCGTACTTTTGCTATTTCAAGGCATTATGATTAGTTGCGATTATTGGAGTGAAGTCGCAATGGTGATAGTGGAGCTGCTGTAATGAAATGAGATCATGTAGAGGGCGGCAGGGAACGTCGTCATCCGTGGCGTTGTAACGCTTGTGTCCGAGTGAAAAATGCGGATAGCTCACTTAATGTAACTGGAGTGGATGCAAACACGGAGGCGATTAACATCAAACAGATCGCACTTTATTCCCCGCTGAACTCTCATCACAAACTCCCTTTCCGTCCACAGCATTACTTAATAAAACAAAATAACGGTTAGCAACAGAAAACTGTTAGCAACAGAAAACAGAAAATAATCCCCACACATGGGAGCTCAAGACTCAGTGCGCACATACACAAAATGCAGACTTCGTTTGCAGGGAGCGCGCGCAACTCTTAAAGGGGCCACACTATATTTCTACTCGTTACAGCGTGCTTTAGTTTCATCATCATGAAAAGGTCAAAGCCATCAGGGGCTCAGTATCGTAAAAAGAAAGCGAAATATACAGGTATAGCCTACTTATTGGTTACTTGTTCTCTACTAAGCTGGTCCCTCTATCATAACGTTGAGCAAAACATTACACTGAATATTAGTACTGGACGGACCACACGCCATGCTCATTTCAGGTGCAGAACATTATAGCAGTTAATTTGAATATTTTTTTTTTTACATCAGAGATAGCTGTTTAGTGTAAATTGATCAAGTAGGCTAATACTGTCATAACCATGGGCGTCACTAGGCCCTTTTTTATGAACTTATGCATCAGCCCCCCCCCTAAAAAATATGTGATTAACCTTTAAAACATGAAACTGGCGCAAGGCTTCGGCTACGGCTTCGTCCCGTCTTTTAGTCTTTGTGTCACTGTGTTCTTCAATCCGCAGCGGCGCCGAGTGACATGGTTTTCAAGCTATTGTTATCTAATTTTTTGGCCTTCAGAACATCTTAAAATACACATATGTAGATCATAGAAATCAAATTTTTCTCGGGGGAGCATGCCCCCGAACCCCCCAACATCTGTGATCTCAGAGATAATAAACCTAGCTACATTATTCGATTAATGCATGTACAATATGCCCATGAAATAAGGAAGTCATATTTACTTAATAAGTTGTAGTTTTAAAAAAAAAAGAGGGGGGGGGGGGAAGTGCAACATATGAATCTCGCCTAGGGTGCCAGAAAGGCTAGAAACGGCCCTGTTCCCCGCCTTCCTGTTTCAGCGTCACATGACCAATGGAGCGTAAATGATTGGCTGGATGTTGGATGATTTGATACAGGGATCGATTGCTTCTCCTTGGTTACCCGGATGTTGACTCTGAATTTTTTTACACTGAATTTTTTGAGACGTTGAATTTTTTTACACTGAATCTTTTGAGACATTGATTTTTTTTACACTGAATTTTTTGAGACGTTGAATTTCTTTTTACACTGAATTTTTTTAAAACATTGAAAAAATGTCATAGGCAAAAAAAAACAGTGCTAGAAATTCGATGGCTTTTAAAATTCAAAGTCTGATTTAGATGCAAAATAAAATTCAGTGTTAAAAATTCGATGTAAAAAAATTCAGTGCTAAAAATTAGAATTCAAAATCCAGTGGCACAGTTTTACTTCCATAATCAGGCTGGGTTTACCCAGTCTAGGTTTTGACTTGATATGTGCCAAATAATAATAATAATAATAATAGATTTTATTTATAACTCACTTTTAACTCCAAAGAATATCAAAGTGCCAAATGTGGTGTTATAACAAGGGATTTTAAGGTATGGTTGCTAGGTAATTTTGTTTGGGAAGCTTCTGAAAACTTTAAAGGGGACATACTATGCCCCTTTTCACAAGATGTAATATAAATTTTTGGTGTCCCCAGAATGAGTCTGTGAATTTTCAGCTCAAACTACCCCTAGATCATTTAATATAGCTTGTCAAATTTGCCCCTATTTGGGTGTGAGCAAAAGCATGCAATTTTTGTGTGTGTTTCTTTAAATGCAAATAAGCTACTGCTCCCCGCCCCCTTCCAGACCAGCGCGATCTTCAGATACTCAGTCAAAAACAAAACAGAGGCAAATCTCACTCAGCCAAAATGTCAGAAATAACCCGCTGTGAGTGCAGCCTAACATGTTTGATCTGGAGTTGATCACTGATGGAGAGATTTAGGAATATGTTGCAACTTTTAGTCTGCACCTGGATGTTTCTGGATGTTAGTGGGTACATTTTATGTAACGATAGTTGTTGTGGAGTTACATTGATTCATCTCATCTATTAGCATGTACGGTCATGTTAATCTATAAATTGCTGTATAGGTGCTTGTGCGGGATCGTAAACAAGTCTGTCACCTGACTACACAATAAATGTGCATTTATGAATTAAGCAGACAGTGAGCATTTTCGGGATAAACAACATAGCTCTAGTCTCTATACAGTCAGAGAATGGTAA
Source organism: Pseudorasbora parva (assembly GCF_024679245.1). NCBI lineage: Eukaryota > Metazoa > Chordata > Actinopteri > Cypriniformes > Gobionidae > Pseudorasbora > Pseudorasbora parva. Next base: position 18,350,436 of record NC_090194.1, on the reverse strand, counting down.
CTTTAGCCATATTAGCAGTACATCATTCTAGAAGGCTCATTCAGAAAGTGCATTTAAAAATATTGTAATACTCTAGCTAGCCGATACAGCAAGTGAACAGAAGTGTATGTGGGAGTGTATGTGCTTCTCACTCTATGCTAAAAGGGCAGATCATCAACAGTCATGGGATTCCCTACTCTTATGTAGAAGTAGGGGTAAATATGGAACAGCATGTTTTGAGATTGATAATGATTGATGTGGATTATAAAAAATATTGGCTGGGTTTTTACCATTATAGGCTGGTTGTTTACACACAGTGTGGACACACATCTGTGTTCATTTTTGCATAATATGTCCCCTATGTGTGTAGTTCAGTCATTTTTTTAAATCCGATTCAAACAAATCATACATCATGTTGAAGGTTTTTTTAAATAGAGAATGTGAAAATAACAATAACTTTTTTAATTTGCTCATTGCGACATTGTGATTTAGTGTCCTTGTGCTATTATGACCTTAAAACACTTTAACCATAGGGCATGATTTGTAAACTGTTTTGTATATATTATAAACTGATCCATATTATATATATATATATATATATATATATATATATATATATATATATATATATATATATATATATATATATATATATATATATATATATATATTAGGGCTGTAACGATATGCGATATGAAATCGAAATCGCAATATGCAGGTCCACGAACCTGTATCGCGATGTGTGAAGGCAGAATCGCGACACACCCCTTCCAACTCCCAGAATTATCCTTCCTGTCCAGGTCCAACTTTTAAGTCAGCAGTATGGCAACATTTTGCCAGTGGAGAACAAGGATGGCAACCGTGTAGTTGACAAGACCCACACAATTTGCCGTAAGTGTTTCGAGAAGCTTCCCCAACCGGATTTTATTAATATGCATTCGTGTCAAAATGACATATAAACATCTTTTCCTATTCTATTTTGCCTGGAAACGCTTCCAACACGCTCGCGTGTCGAGTTAAAAATAGGCGTTCTCTTCTATTTGAAGCATGCATGCGTTTTCCGTGCGTGTCACGCAGGCATTATGCAAACTCTAACCGGTTAACATGAGAGCCGAAATAAAAACGGACACGCCACGCAGCCGAGACGCTCACGACACGCTTGCAGTGTGTCCCCACAACCCAACAGCAGCAGCCTACACTGCCTAGTTTATTCCAAGCAAAGTTTCCAGCCAATTCAGATCGAGCACAAAAAATTACGGATGCAATTGGAATCATGTCACTGGATATGCGCCCTTTTTCGGTTGTTGAAAACGAGGGATTCACGTAGCCTATTTACTTAGTGTGCTCGAGCCCCGTTATGCATTACTGAGCCGGGCGCATTTCTCTCAAAATGCGCTGCCAAAACTTCTGGAGAAAACGAAGGCTAAGGTGGAGGAAGGGTTGAGTACTGCTGAATCCATCACAATCACCACCGATGGATGGACGTCCCGTGCCACAGACAGCTATATGACCATAACCGCACACTATATCACGGCCAATTGGCAAATAGCAAACCCCGCCCAAACACGCGCTAGAGAGCCACAGAGAGTAAGCCTCAGTTACCTCAGTGCGAAAAAACATTAACCATTTTTCTTTGTAAATGTAAGATTGATTGAAGAAGAATTTTCAAAATGCTCGAATAATCTTCACTATGGACTTTAGTTCTGTTTGTTTTTCAACAGTATTTTATTACAAAGAAAACAGAAGTGTTATAGCTTTGGTTATATAGTTTAATTTACTTAGGTATTTTGTTAATAATTTGCATAGTTAATATTGTTATTTGGTGTTCAGTTTATACAGGTTCTTCAAATGTTATTTAATAAATTATTTTTTTTTTCCTCAAAATATCTTTTGAACTGTTTTGTTTCCCCCCATATCGAGGTTTGTATCATACCGTGGGTCAAAAATCGAAATACGAACCGAATCGTGGGTTTGGTGTATCGTTACAGCCCTAATATATATATATATATATATATATATATATATATATATATATATATATATATATATATATATATATATATATATATATATATATATATACAGTCTTGTTCAAAATAATAGCAGTACAATGTGACTAACCAGAATAATCAAGGTTTTTAGTATATTTTTTATTGCTACGTGGCAAACAAGTTACCAGTAGGTTCAGTAGATTCTCAGAAAACAAACAAGACCCAGCATTCATGATATGCACGCTCTTAAGGCTGTGCAATTGGGCAATTAGGTGAATTAGTTGAAAGGGGTGTGTTCAAAAAAATAGCAGTGTGGCATTCAATCACTGAGGTCATCAATTTTGTGAAGAAACAGGTGTGAATCAGGTGGCCCCTATTTAAGGATGAAGCCAACACTTGTTGAACATGCATTTGAAAGCTGAGGAAAATGGGTCGTTCAAGACATTGTTCAGAAGAACAGCATACTTTGATTAAAAAGTTTATTAGAGAGGGGAAAACCTATAAAGAGGTGCAAAAAATGATAGGCTGTTCAGCTAAAATGATCTCCAATGCCTTAAAATGGAGAGCAAAACTAGAGACGTGGAAGAAAACGGAAGACAACCATCAAAATGGATAGAAGAATAACCAGAATGGCAAAGGCTCAGCCAATGATCACCTCCAGGATGATCAAAGACAGTCTGGAGTAACCTGTAAGTACTGTGACAGTTAGAAGACGTCTGTGTGAAGCTAATCTATTTTCAAGAATCCCCCGCAAAATCCCTCTGTTAAAAAAAAGGCATGTGCAGAAGAGGTTACAATTTGCCAAAGAACACATCAACTGGCCTAAAGAGAAATGGAGGAACATTTTGTGGACTGATGAGAGTAAAATTGTTCTTTTTGGGTCCAAGGGCCACAGGCAGTTTGTGAGACGACCCCCAAACTCTGAATTCAAGCCACAGTACACAGTGAAGACAGTGAAGCATGGAGGTGCAAGCATCATGATATGGGCATGTTTCTCCTACTATGGTGTTGGGCCTATTTATCGCATACCAGGGATCATGGATCAGTTTGCATATGTTAAAATACTTGAAGAGGTCATGTTGCCCTATGCTGAAGAGGACATGCCCTTGAAATGGTTGTTTCAACAAGACAATGACCCAAAACACACTAGTAAACGGGCAAAGTCTTGGTTCCAAACCAACAAAATTAATGTTATGGAGTGGCCAGCCCAATCTCCAGACCTTAATTCAATTGAGAACTTGTGGGGTGATATCAAAAATGCTGTTTCTGAAGCAAAACCAAGAAATGTGAATGAATTGTGGAATGTTGTTTGTGATGGCCCACGATGCAGCCACACATCAATGAGCGGTAATGTGTCGCACTCACACTCACACTGTTTAGTTAGTTTATAGGGTAGTATTTCTGTTCTCTCAATAATGATTCAGTATGTATAATTTTCAGCTCGATAATAAAACAAGGACACTTAATGCTTCAGTTAGATATTTATTTGCGGTTGTAGTACATCATTTGGGGATTGTACACGCATTAATATTGATTTCTTTGAGTTTAAGTTACCATTGAGCTGCGGTGAGTCGGCGCTGCTGGTGGTGAGCGGGGACTTCCGGTACGCTGTCCGTGCAGGCAAAGGACCGGCCTGCTGCTTCGTCTGCCATTTTGGTTCCGCTTGCCACTACCAATCAAGTGGGGGGGAATGGGATGTTTTGATATTAGGTTTATTAAGTTAATGTCTTGTTTCTTTCCTTTGGTTCTATATTGATGTAAGAGGAGTTTAGGTTTATTTTGATCATTGGCCTGGCCTGTGAATTGTGATTGTATTTAGATTTAAGTTTGTGTTTTGTCTCCCCTCCCCCCTGTGTGTTTAATATGGATTAGTCCACTGGTATAAATGTGGCCCAAATGTTCTCTTTGGAGGTCAGTTCAGGTTGGTTTCAAATATATTAAGTTATTTGAGTTTAGTTTTGTTCTGTTGACCTCCTTTATAGGCCGAAATATTTGATTTGATTATTTTGACTTTAGTTTCTTTGTTTTGAATCTTTGTGTAACAGCTTGGATTGATTAAATATTCTTTTGGAAACTATTTTTTATGATTTGCCTCTCTTGGACTGTTCGGTCCCTCACAAGTGGTGGCAGCGGTGGGATCATCCAGTAGGAGGCATAGTTTCCCCCCAAAAAAAAACAAAAACTTGAACTTTGTATTCCATGAGCAATGAATCGAGGCGAAAGGAAAGCCACTCTAAGATCTGCTCCAGTAGAGCCATCTGAAGAAGTGTGGCAGAATCTGGGGGAGGATGGAGAGTCACGAGATGGGGCCGTGGCTGAGCTTGAGTCTGAAAGCAGAGAGCCCACCATAGCAGACCTGACTGGCCTGTTTAGAGCCCACATGGCAAAGGTGGATAGCCGAGAAACTCACCGGATTCAAGAATATGCCCAGCAAGAGCGTCGTTTTAAATCTCTGCAGCATCAGTTTAATTTGTTACAACTGGAGGTGCAGGCTCGCACAACTCCAATGTCTAATGCATTGCTGACTGATGGGGACCCTTTGGAAGGGGAGGACGCAGTCTCTGGCCGCCCGCTGTCTCAGTCTACTACGGGTCGGAAGGATCTGTCGGAAACCCGTGATGCAGGTCAGTGTCAGTTTAAAGAGCCCCGACTTGAGAAATTGGCTGATTCTGACGATATTGAACACTTTCTAATTACTTTTGAGAGGATTGCAGCCGTTTGTCGGTGGCCAAAGGAGGATTGGGCCTTCCGTTTAATTCCACTCTTGACGGGGAAGGCCAGAGCTGCGTATGTCCATATGGATAGCGAGGAGGCACTTGACTATGAGGAGGTGAAATCAGCAATCTTAAGAAAATATGACATAAATCAAGAAACCTATAGACAACAGTTCCGTGCACTAGAGGTTGAACCTCTGGAGAGTCCTAAAGAATTATATGTGCGATTGAAAGAACTCTATGGGAAGTGGGTCCAGCCACGGGGTAAAACAGTGGAGGAGGTTGGTGAAATAATAATTCTTGAACAATTTCTGAGAATGCTTTCCTCTGAGCTCCAGGTGTGGATCCGGGAGCATGACCCTAAGACTGCTGCCCAAGCGGCAACGCTGGCTGACGTGTTCGTGGCCGCACGTAAGAGGAACCAGCCATGGGTGTGGGAAACGAGCAAGGATGATCATAGACAAAGCCTCCATCAGCAAACCCAGAGAAGTTTCCCCAGTGCTGGTAAGCCTCCGGGAGGAGGACTGGTTTTTTCGACTCCGTTTAAACCCCAGAGGAAAGTGCCCATCTGTTATTTGTGTGGTCAGGAAGGCCATACAAAACCTATGTGCCCTAAAAATTCTGCGAAGACAACTCATCTGTGTTATGTGCCCAGGGGTCGCACGAGTCCACCAGTGACTGGCGACTGGTTGCCACCGACGACCACCGTGGAGGTAAATGGAAGAGAGCTGCAGGCCCTGGTTGACACTGGAAGTGATCAGACCCTTGTACATCACAAGCATATCCCATCTAATTTACTCAACTTCAGTAGGGAAAAATCAATCCGCTGTGTTCATGGTGATGAAAAGCTGCTGCCTACGGCAGAGGTGTATTTAAAGGTAAAAGAACAAACATATCTCCTAAATGTGGGTGTGGCCGACAACCTACCATATCCGGTGGTTTTGGGACATGACTTGCCAGTGCTCTGGGACTTGTTACAGCCAGTACTCTCCTGTAATATGGTCATCACTCGGTCAAGAGCAAGTCAAGGGGAAGAAGGAGAGCAGTCGCTTAGAGCCTTACCTTTCTTTGACAATGAGATAGAAACTGTCAAGTCTGCAAAACCCAGGAAAACCTGTCGACAGAAAAGGTTGGAAAAAATTAAGTATAATGCTTCTAAAATGCCAGTTGATTCTGTCTCTGACTGTCCCCTAGAATTTAAGCTGCCGACTAACATTGTTCAGTTGCAACAGGAGGATGCCAGCCTCGTCCCATTTTGGGAGAGGGCAAAGCAAGAGGAGGCAGGAACTATTGACACTGACTGCAACAGGGGAAGTTTCTTCATTGAACATGGAATCCTTTACCGTCAATTTAGGACTGGGACACAGCTGATGGTACCACACGGTGTCCGCAATGCTATCCTTGCCCTGGGCCATTCCATTCCCTGGGCTGGACACCTGGGGAAATCTAAAACTCTTTCAAGGATTAGAAGGCATTTTTTCTGGCCCGGCTTGAAGGCAGAGGTAACCCAATATTGTAGGAGTTGCCCAGTGTGTCAAAAGGTTTCTGCACAAGGCCCGTGTCGGGTTCCTCTCCAACCACTTCCCATCATAGGTACGCCGTTTGAAAGGCTGGGAATGGATGTGGTCGGGCCGGTTGAGAAAAGTAGCTCAGGTAACCGGTTTATGCTTGTTGTAACTGACTATGCTACCAGGTATCCAGAGGTGTTTCCTTTGCGGTCCATCAAAGCAAAGTATGTAGCAACCTGTCTGGTGCAACTGTTCTCTAGAGTTGGATTTCCTTGTGAGATGTTGACAGATCAAGGGACTAACTTTATGTCTACCCTTTTGAAGCAGGTGTACACATTGCTGGGCATCAAGAGTCTGAGAACAACTCCTTACCACCCCCAGACAGATGGGCTCACCGAGAGGTTCAACCAGACCCTCAAACAGATGTTACGCAAGTTTGTTTGTGAATCCGGCAAAGATTGGGACCAATGGCTCCCCTATCTCCTGTTCGCCTATAGAGAGGTGCCCCAATCATCGACAGGGTTTTCTCCATTTGAACTTCTATATGGACATGAGGTGAGAGGCCCCCTTGCTCTGCTTCGAGAAATGTGGGAGGGAGGCCAGAGAAAGAATGAGCCGATGAATGTGGTGTCCTATGTGGTGCAGATGCGAGAACGCTTGGAGCGGATGACCGCTTTGGCCCAATCTCATCTGGCTGAAGCACAAACCAGACAGAGAACCTGGTATGATCAGTCCACCCGTGAGCGAAGTTTTGAGCCTGGTCAGAAGGTGTTGGTGATGCTGCCCAGCAAGGAAAGTAAATTGCTGGCTAAATGGCAGGGCCCGTTTGAGATCAGGAGGAAATTGGGCCCTACCACTTATGAAGTTTCCCTGTCCGGCTCAGATGGTCCTACGCGAAGGCTGCATATTAACCTTCTTAAGCAATGGGTTTCTCGTCCTGACCTGCCGTCACAGAGTTTGATGATAAGGCAAGTGGAGGAAGAGGAAGACTCCGATGATCAATACCTACCCCAGCCGGCTCTAGGGAATGTGAGGCTGGATCATTTGTCAGCACAGCACCAGCTTGAGGTGAGGGCCCTCTGTCCGCCAGGGGTCTTCTCGGAATATCCGGGGTACACCACGCTAGTAGAACATGACATTGTTTTGAAGCCGGATGCTGTTGTGAGGAGGAGGAGTTATCGGGTTCCTGAGCGTTTGCAAGAGTCACTAAGGAAGGAAGTGGATTTGATGTTGAGGTTGAAGGTCATAGAGCCCTCCAGAAGTGAATGGTGCCACCCGGTGGTTCTTGTTCCAAAAAAGGATGGCTCCATAAGGTTTTGTATAGACTTCCGTTACCTTAACTCTGTGACCAAATTTGATGCCTACCCAACTCCTCGTATAGGTGACCTCACTGATCGCCTGGGTAATTCTCAATTGTTGACAACCATTGACCTTGCCAAGGGGTACTGGCAGATACCTTTGACTTCCCAGTCCCGAGAGCTGACTGCCTTCAAGACCCCATGGGGGTTATTCCATTTCAGGGTCCTTCCTTTTGGATTGCACGGGGCCCCTGCTAGTTTCCAAAGACTCATGGACCATGTGTTACGAGGGTTGACCTTTTCCGCTGCATATCTGGATGACGTGGTGATTTACAGCAACACGTGGGAGCAACATCTGCAACACATCCAGGAGGTGCTTCACCGTCTTCAGAGGGCGGGGTTGACAGTTAATCCGCAAAAATGTGCCATTGCAAAGGCCGAGACAGAATACCTGGGCTTTGTCATTGGTGGGGGGGTGATAAGGCCTCAGGTGGACAAGGTCCAGGCTATCGAGAGGTGCCCTCAGCCACAGACTCGCAAGGAGCTGCGATCCTTCCTGGGCATGGCTGGGTTTTATAACAAATTTATCCCTGACTTCTCTAACAGAGCGGCAGTTTTGACTGATATGGTGGGTTCAAGGTGTCCCAACCAGGTCCGATGGACGAAACAAGCAGAGGCAGCATTCCAGGACATTCGTACGGCCTTGAGCAGGAATTCTGAATTGCATAATCCGGATTTTAATCAAACTTTCATTCTTCAGACAGATGCTTCAGATAGAGGACTGGGAGCTGTATTATTGCAGGGTCATTCTGGTGCTCGCCGACCCATTGCCTTTCTTAGCCGCAAGCTCTTCCCCAGAGAAACCCGTTATTCCATTGTGGAGAAGGAATGTTTGGCGATAAAGTGGGCTTTGGACTCTTTAAAGTACTACCTCTTGGGGCGGGAATTTGTCCTGGAGACTGACCACAAGGCTTTGAAGTGGCTTCATGAAATGAAAGACACCAACAGCCGAATAACTCGTTGGAGTCTGGCCCTGCAGCCCTTTCGCTTTACCATTCAGCATGTCCCTGGCAAAGAGAACCTGACTGCGGATTATCTTTCCCGCTGTGCCAGTGACATTGGTAAAGGGAGGGAGTATGTGATGGCCCACGATGCAGCCACACATCAATGAGCGGTAATGTGTCGCACTCACACTCACACTGTTTAGTTAGTTTATAGGGTAGTATTTCTGTTCTCTCAATAATGATTCAGTATGTATAATTTTCAGCTCGATAATAAAACAAGGACACTTAATGCTTCAGTTAGATATTTATTTGCGGTTGTAGTACATCATTTGGGGATTGTACACGCATTAATATTGATTTCTTTGAGTTTAAGTTACCATTGAGCTGCGGTGAGTCGGCGCTGCTGGTGGTGAGCGGGGACTTCCGGTACGCTGTCCGTGCAGGCAAAGGACCGGCCTGCTGCTTCGTCTGCCATTTTGGTTCCGCTTGCCACTACCAATCAACGGATAGACTGTGGGGGGGAATGGGATGTTTTGATATTAGGTTTATTAAGTTAATGTCTTGTTTCTTTCCTTTGGTTCTATATTGATGTAAGAGGAGTTTAGGTTTATTTTGATCATTGGCCTGGCCTGTGAATTGTGATTGTATTTAGATTTAAGTTTGTGTTTTGTCTCCCCTCCCCCCTGTGTGTTTAATATGGATTAGTCCACTGGTATAAATGTGGCCCAAATGTTCTCTTTGGAGGTCAGTTCAGGTTGGTTTCAAATATATTAAGTTATTTGAGTTTAGTTTTGTTCTGTTGACCTCCTTTATAGGCCGAAATATTTGATTTGATTATTTTGACTTTAGTTTCTTTGTTTTGAATCTTTGTGTAACAGCTTGGATTGATTAAATATTCTTTTGGAAACTATTTTTTATGATTTGCCTCTCTTGGACTGTTCGGTCCCTCACATTGTTAAAGAATCATGGAGTGGAATAACAGCTGAGAGGTGCCACTAGTTGGTTGACTCCATGCCACACAGATGTCAAGCAGTTTTAAAAAACTGTGGTCATACAACTAAATATTAGTTTAGTGATTCACAGGATTGCTAAATCCCAGAAAAAAAAAATGTTTGTACATAATAGTTTTGAGTTTGTACAGTCAAAGGTAGACACTGCTATTTTTTTGAACACACCCCTTTCAACTAATTGCCCAATTGCACAGCCTTAAGAGCGTGCATATCATGAATGCTGGGTCTTGTTTGTTTTCTGAGAATCTACTGAACCTACTGGTAACTTGTTTGCCACGTAGCAATAAAAACTATACTAAAAACCTTGATTTTTCTGGTTAGTCACATTGTACTGCTATTATTTTGAACAAGACTGTATATATATATATATATATATTGTATATATATATATAGTCAATAAAATACAATCATCAACTTTTCCATATAAAATAAGGCAATTTTGAATAATTTAAATATATTTATAATTATTATAATTATTACCATAACAGATAACATTTTAAGCTGTCATATTACATTGTGTCCCACCTGGGGCATGTTGTCACATTAACTTATATTCTTTCTGGGTATATCAAGAAAAAAGTATAGACTGTATTAATAAAACAAAACTACATAATTGAACTAGATGTGTGACTAATGTGGGAAAAAATAAATACTCTGAACCTTAAATGGATTTACACAATCTGAGAAAGTCAAATGATACAGTAAACTTGCTCAGTCACTCACCAGGTAGTATTGCACTTGCAACGCAAAGCTCTTGGGTACGAGTCCCGTGAAACACGAGCTACGATCAAAGAGCTCAAAGACTCATAGAAGCAAACTAAAATTGGATGATAATAAAATGTTGCCAGATTCACGTTCATCTGTTTGAGAAACGTGTTTTTAAAGCAACTTAGCAAAAAAATGCAAGAAGCAACGTATATCAATTTTTTTTTCAATGAGTCTGGATTGACTTCCAAGGTAAAATTCCAAGGTAAAATTCTGGTAAAATTACTGGCACAAAGCGCAATACCATCTCAATCATTTGAGAATTCTGACTGTAGCCCGGCAGTCAGAAGTCGGGCTTTGCGGGTCTACATGTTAGCTTGTGAACATGTTAGCATGTAGACAAACCACACCAGGGCGGGGCTACATGCAGAAATGAAGTTCTACAAGCTGTTAGCACAGCCTGAAATTGACAGAGTTAACCAGAGACCAGAGCAAAATTTGACGCAACAAGTGTTTTGGCTAGCCTCTTGTCAGGAAATTTAACTTGTTAGGATTGATTGCCACAAAAAAGGGCATTTAGCTCCCTTTTTCTTTTCCTTCTTTTTTTCTTTCATAAACTTTATAAGGAGTGTGCTTTGTGTCGAACCATCTGTATAACACATGTCCAAGGGTTAAGAGCGTGTGATTTTATACAAAACACACCAGTTCTCATGCAAAGGCTTTTAACATTCTTCTTCGACTTGGCATTAGAGATAGAGTATAACAAAGATGAAGTGTTATAAAGGACTGTTTGAGACCAATACAATTGTTTTGAGCTGAAGAATCATTTTAATGGAGCTTATAATTGTATCTGTAACTTTGGAGATGAGGCGTATCAAAACAGTTTTTGATCTGACCTTGATTTGCGTGAATGGATATGAAGGTATGCGTGTTTGGAATGGTGATGTGTGAAAGAACTCTCCTGAGAAATGCAGAATACTATTGTCAAACTGACAGATAGGATCCAGAATTCGTCCTCATGCACTAAGTGAAAAAGGCATAGTAATGTACTTACTATGTACTTACATATTTATTAATCTTTTGATACAATGCACTTATTGTGTACATGTATTTTTACATTGTACTTAATTTTTTTTTTAAATACCTGCCTGTAATAACATCTGTAATTCATTTCTGTAATGACATTTTTATTTACACTGTTGACACTTCCCTTACACCTACCCTTAAACTTACCCACACCCCCACACCTGTCCCTAACTCTACCCGTATCCCACCTCAATATCAGTAAAAGTGTTGCAAAAGCAATACAATATGAACAAAATATGTACATTGTACATATTTTTTGATGTAAGTGTAATTAAGGCCGCCTAATATAAAATGGGACCCAATATTTTTTTATTAAAGGTAGGGAAGGCAATTTTCGGAAAGGCTAGCAATAGCAAGCTAGCTTGTTTTAAAAGGATAAGATCCCGCCCTCCCTTCAGAGCATTAAAAGCCCTAAAACACATGAACGCATACAACAGGGAGCAAAACAAAAGTGTCACGAAGAATGCTGTTAAACTACCTCATGTCTCAAATAATAATATTTGTAAGGAACATAAACAACAAAGCACTGACATGTACCACATGACTGCTGCAGATTAATTGCAACGTTGATAGTGTTTCCATTTATAGTGCAAAAATTGTCACAAATCGCTCCGAGAATAACATCCCAGGTATCTCTTCCCAATTACAGTAGTTATGGTATGGAAGCAGTATAAGTGTGAGCAGGTGCATGGAGGTATGTAAATACATACACTGGCATACACTGTAAGGCTTAGATGCAGCTGCTCGTCCATGAAAACCCATTCCATGAAGCTCTCTTCACACTGTTCTTGAGCTAATCTGCCCTACAAAGCAAAAAGGCAGTAACTACGCAGAGTGCAGAACTGAGAAAAATGACTTTAAAGTTATCCTGTCATCCAGCCTAAGTAGTTGTAGGTAGATTATTGGACATGTGGCTTTTTTGTTACTTTATATTAGTTTTATTTTTGTACATATCAATCCTCATTTTTAATTTGGTATTTTACCCCTATTTTGCAGTTACTGTATTCTTGCTTTGTATTACTTACCAAAAACGTGGCACCATGCCAAGGAAAAAGGCAGTAACTACAGATTCTCCAAGAACTATTTTGCCACAACTTGGGCTCTGGGTGTGTTAGATATATTACTGTATTTTACTGTATTTGAAATAATTGGAACCATTTGTTTTTCTGAACATGGATATACCAAACCCAAATTAATTTGACCATTTTAGGTCAATATTTTCCACCCGGAAGCTGTTCTGGTGCTGAAACGGCTGCTTAAAGTCTCACATTGCTAAGCTGTATCAAGGCCCAAATGGGGACAATTTATTTTGAATAGGACCACATTATTATGTGTGAGTATTAGATTAATGTGTCTCTGGGGGTGTTTCTCAATCTGTAATGTAGTATCTGCTATACCTACAAATCACATTCATGTTAAAGCATTGCAAAACAACTTTTCTTTGGAGCAATATAGGCAAGTTAAACTCCAATTCAACAGAGCAAAACAAAATCATGTTGCCTAAGTGTTTCTAACGCTTTTTGTACTCTTATGATGATAACTAAGATAAACAAGTTGATGATTTTATATGGTGCAGTATCTGTTTCAGTAGGTTTATAAACATAAAGTACTGAATGAAATGAATACATGGGACAGATATTTCAAATTAGTAAACATACATTTAATAATAGATTGTGTGTGTGTATATATATATATAAATAAATAAATAAATAAATAAATAAATAAATAAATAAATAAATGAATGAATGAATGAATGAATAAATAAATAAATAATGATGATAATAATAATACAAATAATTGATGAACACCACATTTCATATGGTTATTACTCCTCATCCTCCAAAACATTGCTCACAGGCAGGGAATACCAGAACACCCTCCTGTTTGGTGGCATGAGGTGACAAAGATTACAGAGGATGTCTCTCTTCTTGACCTCCTCAACCCCTCTATTCTGTGGTCGCAAAAGAGTGGGCACCTTCAGCGAGAATTTCTTCATGAGGAAGTCCAATTCCATAAATTCATTCTCCGTATGGGACAGCTTGTAAAAGAGGCTCTTGGAGCCACGCCGCACCTGTATCTCCGCCATCTCCCCAAGCTTTGGTGCTTGCGCTTTCTTGACCTTGACGGTGGAGTGGCCATCCCTCCAATCTAGCACATTGGCATTCTCCAATTTGATAACATCCACCTTCCTGGAGTTGGAGCTTGCCACAACACTCACAAAGTCCTCAAAGTCGTAGACCACACCACCTGGACGGCTCCTCATTTGCTGCTCGACACCATGGTGGAAACTGTCTGCGCTCATGAACGTGTGTCCCCTCTCAAAAAACTTTAGTGTGATGTCCTCCTGTGAAATGGTGTCACTGTTCACAAGAGTGACAAGTGAGGATAGAAGGCACCAGTTCTTATTCTGTGCACTGCAGTTGTCCACCCAGAATATGGTGTGGCGTACATCCCGCTCCTTCTCCAATGCAGTTGTATATGCTGATGTAATTTCCGCGGCACTTCGCCCAGCCATTCCCTCGTGCCACAATACAGAGATGGTGTTTTTTTTGTTTGTTTTTTTCCCCACTGAGGCAAATGTTTCGTGGTATGCCACGATGCGACGAGTAAATACTGCTGACTTGACTCCTGGCATCCGTGGCAGCATTATCACCTTCTGGAGGTCCACACTCCGAACTGATGTCATGTCCGGCCAGTCCCTCTCTGCATCTGCCTGGTAGCTTTGGCGGCTCTCTAGGGCAGACTGCTTATGTTTGTTCCACCTTAGGCACTCTGGGCAATCTGAGCTTTCAGTCTCCCCTGTGTGGCAGTTCACATGTTCTGCATGTTCCAAACAGTCCTCACATTGCTCCTCCCCAAGTTTGGCAAAGCTGATTTTTTTGTCTTTTACCATCTTCCTGTATGCTTCATAGGAGCAGGCGTTTCCTTTATCCAGGTAGTCTGAATGCATCATCTTAATTGTGATGTCACTTGGCAGGTACCGTCGATTTGGGGCATGCTCCCGTCTGTAATGGCTCACACAAGGATGGAAGGACTCAATGTGGTCATCAAGGGTCTTCACGTCTATCTTGTTGACTGCAGCCTGCCTTCCTCTCTGGTCCTTGGATGGAACCAGTGGCCTGGTGTTCGACTTCCCCATCATGGAAATAACGAGACTGTCATTTTTAGGGTGGTAGCCCAATGATGACAGGAAAAACATTTTGCAGACCTGTCTTGGCTCTCCTTTCTGGTTTTGCAGGCGGTAGATAAATGAGCGGCCACGGCGACTTTCTGGGCCGGTTGTTATTCTTTTGGTTGGCATTGGGGTAACTGAGTAAAACATCCATGATCGTCTTTCTGTGTAGGTCATCTCCCAGTACTGACTCCATATCTCCCTCCGTCTTTCCTCTGAAATATGGTCTGTACACCTTCTTCGACATTTGGCACCACATGGCTCTCTCATTGGTGGTCGACGTGATTCAACATCAGGCTGTGGCCCTGGCTGTGGCTCTGGCTGGGGCTCTGGCTGGGGCTCTGGCTGGGGCTCTTGCACTTGTTCTCCTGGGTCTCCAAGTTCCACTTCAGTCTGTGCCATCGTAGGGGTTGGGACATAATCTAGGTCTGTAATGTCATCATATAAGCTGTCCACGCTGGTGGTATCCAGGAAAGTGTCCAGGATGGTCCACTCCATTGTTTCAGCGGGGGGCAGGACTTGCTGCCTCTTTGATGGAATACCTACATGTGTATCTTAAATGAAAAAGAGAGAAAATTAGTGGCATGAATGTAAATCCACATCTGTCTGTGTCTGTCTGTCTGTCTGTGTAGGCTACTGCAACAAATTATTATTATTATTATTATTAGTATTATTAGTATTTATTATTAATTATTATTATATGGACCTACAGGACAACATCTTCACTCTGATCAACATATGTAGGCTATATATCGATGTCTGTATATCATAATATTTAATTGTACAGGGAATAATTTTAATAAAGTTTAATTAATTAATAAATGCCTAAATAATGACTAACACAATAATAAATATATAATTTTTAACCCTTAATGAAAATGAAGAAAGAAAAGCCAACATACAAAAAACGCAGCCTGGCTTTATAAGTTACATTAGGTTGTAAGTTGTATTATCCTACAATAATAGGATAAAACAGAAGCTTGCAGTAATGCAGAGGGAAACATTTTCATAGGTTAATATAATTAAGGGGAATCCAAATTAAATATATAATTTTATATTTAGAAGAACAAACCGTGCAATAAATAAATGCTTAGGAACAGGAACCAATGTGTTGAGCCTGAGCGCTAAGGGGGGTCGTAAATAACTGCCGACTCGCTCTGCAGAAGTTTGTTTTTGTTGAAAGCATGATGCTTACAGTAAAGAGAAAGGTGTCAGTTTTGCTCACAACTCACTAATTTCTTTAAACAGCGGACATAGTCTTTAAACAGCGGACATAGTCTTCAAACAGCGGACGCGAAGAGAGTGCGTTTTAAGTTGAACAGACACCTGTTGCCGTTTCTCTGTCTGTTCGTTAGTAAGATAATTCGAAAAGTACTGTACGGATTTGGATGACATTTTCGGACAACATGGGTATTAGGACAAGGAACAGATGACTACATTTTGGTGGTGATCCGGAACACGGGACATTTGGAATTTGTAATGCTACATTGACCGCGGTTATTATGCTCTCCGAGTGCTTTTCTAGTTATTGAATATTTTTCCACCGCTGATTGGATTATAACTTTGTGTCATGAACAACAAAATGATGACATGGCATCGGCGATGATGTGAAGTTACAGAGGATAAAGTTACAGCTAGGAGCAGGGAGGATCAGGGGGAGGTAAGCAAAGCTATTTGAAACATCGCCTGTTAATTAGCATAATGCTTTCTGAATGGACCTCTGAGAGGAAGTCCCGCCCTGGCGGCTGACAGGTGTTTATATTGTGATAGCCTAGCCTCTAAATGTTTAATCTGTCACTGTTACTTACCATTCTCCGGGTATTTTCTTTTCAACGCCAGTTCGACCATCTTCTTTCCCCTGCTTTGTGCCATCTCAAACAAAATTTGTGGGAAGTTAGAAGGGTGAAATCGCAAATGTTAAAACCGTCTCGTGAGGATGCCGCTAAATCAGCTGTGTGTGTTCACCATGGAAACAGTAACTGCGCTGCGTAGCAACACGGTTATTTTTTGTTGGGTAAAACAAAACAAGAATACAGTAATGGATGTTACTGTACTCATGCTTTGTTTCACTAGGCCTTTTTGCAGTTACTGTACAAACGACTACCATTTTTCACCAAAACGACACACATTTGAGATAATATTTTTTGTCACATAACAAAGGATGCCTTGAATGTCATGAAAATGATAATAACTCATTTTTGACCAAAAATGCAGTTACTGCCTTTTTGTTTTGTAGGGCAGTAATCTGAAGGCCACACAAATTTTGAAAGTATGTAGCCATTGACTCTGCAGAAAGCATGCGCTGACCCCGCTCTGTGATTTTACATGGCCTACCTCATTGTGGCTGAGTTGCTGTTGTTCCCAATTGCTTTCACTTTGTTATAATACCACTAACAGTTGACTGTGGCATATTTAGTAGTGAGGAAATTTCACAAATGGACTTATTCCACAGGTGGAAACCTGTCATGGTACCACGCTTGAATTCTCGGAGCTCCTGAGAGCGACCTATTCTTTCACAAATATTTGTAAAAGCAGACTGTGTGTCTAGGTGCTTGATTTTATACACCTGAATTCAATTATTTGGAGGGGTGTCCCAATACTGGTTACACCACTTAGAAGTGCAAATAAATAAAAGTAAATAAATCAATAAATCAATAAATCAAAATATTCATTGTTTAGTCGATTTGAACACAAAATAGTCATGACCAATATATTGTTTTCTCTATCACAATGTAAAAAATAAAATAAAAATAAAAAAGAGGCTCAGTTGCTGTTGTTAAATACTAAATTAATACAAAAACGCAGATGTTCATAACCTGGTGGTATGTCTAGTGCCAACAAGTTCTTCTGCTCTTTCTCTCTCTCTCTCTCTCTCTCTCTCTCTCTCTCTCTCTCTCTCTCTCTCTCTCTCTCGGATCGCCGAGACAGAGGTAGAGTAGGGGGTTGGAGAGGGGGAAAGAGAGGGGGGTTAATTGGTTCCTTATGTCCAACTGCACCACGTTTTCCTCTAAATAACAGGACTTTTTTGTTTCAAATAATGGCTTTTCCATCCTTTTCTATGTGCGGTGGTAGAGGGAGAAGCAACAAACTCAGGAATTAAGAGATCAGTAGTTCACATTGCTATTGCTTTTTCTGTCAGGTTACGGATTTGGGTATTACACATACTAAAGTAATGGAGATTTATTTTTGCAAAATGTAGGTGTTTACTGCATATGTAAAACTCACTGCCACAATACTAGGATGTTATGGATGGTTGCCAGAGCATTGCTGTGTGGTTTCTATGTCATTGCTAGAAGATTGCTAGATGCTTGCCTACTGGTCCAAGTTAAAAGTATCCATATTCAACGATGCTTTCAAACATTTGATAGTCTGCTTGGGGAAAGTCTGATTGCTTCAAAGTTAAGTAATTTATAATAACTATGTAATTATATAATTATTAATATATTAATAATTTTTAATAACTGTGTTAATGGTACTTTTTGCAAAAAAGCAACAGTAGCTTTACCCAAATCCAACATGGGGAAAATAATTTTTATTAGATGGCTGCATAGCACCTGTTTGCTCAGCATGGGAATTGACTAGTTGATCAAAACCATGTAGATACTTGGGGTAATACGGACCAGACCTCATATGTCTTTGAAGATCCTGTTTTATGTTTTTTCAACCAAGCATTTCTCTTCGATTTTTCCCCTACGGAGAGAAGAAAGCGTTAGAACGGTAATATCGAAGCACCCCAGTTTATGTGCCTATATGGAAGGCATTAACTCAGAAATTCCTTTGAATCTGTGAGTAAACTGACAAGATGGTGGGATTTGGAGTTGCAGTTGTCTTCAAAGAGATTCGCCAATCCTGCCATGACCCCCAGGACACACCCACGGTGAGGTATCGCTAACACGCAGTGAAAATGTGATTACTGACCTCACTGACTCAATAACAAACATCTGTAAAGAAACAGGCTCCGTGAGTCACTCAGCAGTTCCGTACAACCCTCATGTAGAAGAGCTCACATCCAGCAAGGAATATTAGAGTGAGGAAAACAAGTTGTTTTGACAGACAGTTTTCAGAATTTTAAATGAACCAGCATTTCCTGTTTTAGTTGGTCATCTGGTGTGGTTCAGATTCTGTTCCATAACATAAAGTGCTATTGTGGTGTCCCCACCAGGCTTTAAAGGCAGTCACATGCCAGGTAAGACACAGGCAAGTGCAAGTATGAAATGCATGTAATCAATCCAACCAAATAACAAACAGGTGATGCGGATCGACACGGGGAAGATGAATCAATCAATCAATCAATCAATCAATCAACTTTATTTATATAGCGCTTTTACAATCACGATTGTGTCAAAGCAGCTTCACAGTGTCAAACAGGGTAATATTGCGACAAAATTAGATTTGGCTGTACAGCCGTACTGGAGAAAACAGTGATGTTATCAGCTTATTTTAATTTATCATATAGCGACAATGTTGGCAGATCAGTATTATAGTTTATAGAATTAAATAAGACCTAATTCATATATTTTATTTGTATAATAAGTTGAATAACTTTAATCATATTTTTAGTGTCCCCAACTGAGCAAGCCAAGCCAAAGGCGACAGTGGCAAGGAACCAAAACTCCATCGGGGCATGATGGAGAAAAATAAACCTTGGGAGAAACCAGACTCAGTCGGGGTGCCAGTTCTCCTCTGGCCTATTAACACACCGTGTAAGATTATTATTCTGGCAACCTTACAGGTCGGAAATCATATTAGATCGGATTATTCAAAATTTTCAGGGTATCACGGAAGAGACAGATTTATTTAGGATGGGGCGTCAATTACACAAGAGTATGAATACATGAAAGATCGGAATTATTGCGCCGAAGACGGGTTTTGAGCATGTCGTGCCAGTGAGGCAAATTCGGAGGAGACACCATTTGACACGGCTCAGCAGACACTCCAGGATGCGTTGGTCATGTCCAGGCAGGTCCACCATCCGATCCGGACAGGGCCCAGATCCGGGATAAACCTCGGGATAAACAGAGAGACTAACATTAGCGTAGATGTCACTCTTTTTATGATGTAACGAGTACATCAGGTGTTATGGGAAGTGTTCCCGGTTCCGGCTGACCTAGTTAATGCAGCCTAACAATCAGTCAATTGAATTGAATAATGAAAGTTAAAAATGTTCTATGTGTATGCCATAGTAAAGAGATGTGTTTTTAGTCTAGATTTAAACTGACAGAGTGTGTCTGCTTCCCGAACAATGCTAGGAAGACTATTCCACAATTTAGGAGCTAAATAGGAAAATGATCGACCGCCTGCAGTTGATTTAGATATTCTAGGTATTATCAACTGGCCAGAGTTTTGAGACCGCAATCGACGTGATGGGGTATAATGCGTTAAGAGCTCGCTTAAGTACCGGGGAGCTAAACTATTTAGTGCTTTGTAAGTAATAAGCAAGATTTTAAAATGTATGCGATGTTTAATAGGGAGCCAGTGCAGTGTTGACAGAACTGGACTAATATGATCATACTTCCTGGTTCTAGTAAGAACTCTAGCTGCTGCATTTTGGACTAGCTGGAGTTTGTTTATTAAGCGAGCAGGGCAACCACCCAGTAGAGCATTACAATAATCTAGCCTTGAGCTCATGAACGCATGTACTAACTGTTCAGCATTTTGCATTGAAAGCATGTGCCATAATTTAGATATATTTTTAAGATGATAGAATGCGGTTTTACAGATGCTAGAAACGTGGCTTTCAAATGAAAGATTGGTATCAAAGAGCACACCCAGGTTCCTCACTGACGACGAGGGCTTGACAGAGCACTCATCAAGTGTTAGACAGTATTCTCGGTTACTACTTGTGGAGAATCAACATGAACTCCGATGCGGCTGTGGTCTCCCTCCAACTCCCACGTAACGTCAGATCTCAGGCACTCTCATGATGAGCAAACGACGGACAAACCACTCCTGCATTCAATGCCAGGCCCAAACGTGCACTTCGCTCCTGCTCGGCTTGATCTAGTCCCTCTTAAAGTGACATGATTAGGTTCAGGTGCGAAACCACGCCTTCCCTCAGCCAATCACCTGTAACTCAGGATTAAACAAACTGACGGAACCGTCACACACCCCCGTTTAAAAAAATCCGCCATCACCAGATAAGGATCATAACTTTAACAAAAAGTAGACTCAACAAAGTAGTGTTGATGAGTTTGATTTCTGTAAGGGCAACTATCGTCAAAGATGACTGACAATTTGCATACAGTTTGGATTGGCGGTATGGTTGTGTTCTGGGCAAGAACTCAGTTTGCATGGATAAAAGCACGGAGAGCATTGATTAACCCCGGTACCCGGTGGGATACGGGTATGGTTAGGGAAACATTTGGTAGTGTATGTAGGTTTAAGGGAGTGTTAAGTTGTACAGAAAGGGTTAACATGGTAATTATAGATAAAATTCCAGAAATGTAATTATATATGTATAATTACATGCATGTATTTTTAAAATATAAGTAAATTGTAAAACCATGCAGGTACACAATATGTGTTTTGGATGCACATTGTATGAATTTAAATGAAATCTATATTGTTATATCTCTCCATATAAAGCATACAGACTTCATTCAAGCCACAGAAAAAAATGCACAATACACAATCTTCCAGCCTAGGGGGAAGTCAACATGTATTAAACAACAAATTTGGACTAATCTATTCTAATTTATAAGAAAAAATAAATGTACGAATGCACACACTAGATGATACTTCCGGACCGCAAGACCACACACCTGTCGATTGTAGTAATATTTTCACAGTGAGACAAGATCTCACGGAGACTCGTGTGACTTGAGGATTTTTAAAAAAACCAAAACAAAAAAACAGATGGAGGACGATCGACGTCGTCAGCTGGTTCTCCTGCTGTGAGTTTTGTTTACGGGAGGAGAAACAAAATGGAAAAAAGAACATGGGTGATCTTTCTAAAGACTCCACTTACATGGCTTGTTTGTGACTGCCAAGTTTCAGCTAAAGAAGGACACAACATCTGGTTGGTGAAGGGATAGTCATTGGCGGGCATCACATTAGAGGCATCCCGATCAAGAGTCGATTTGGGATTGTGTGGGCTCTGACGTGATCGGGAGCAGTAGAATAAATGTAATGACACAACACAATTGAAGATTTTTTGGACAAAAAGTTGATTGCAACAAGCATCAAATTGGGCCAAGCCCTCTGATCACTTTGGGAAGCAAATCAGGCTCAAAATTGAGTTTAAAATCTTCAAGCGTGTGGCCAGCCTTATCTAAAGAATATGTACAAGTGGGGCAGCAGGATTTTGAACAGCCCCCGGAGTCAAAGCCCTCGTATCAATGTTAATCAAGATGTGGCATTGTGTGGAAATGAAGCTCTAGCGTAAGTTCTGCCAGGAAGATTCAATGTTCAGTCACTTCTCACATTCAGACCTATCCAATCATGTCATAATTCTAAGAGTATAAAAGTACACATGTCTGAGTTCACAGATGCTGACGCCAACACTACCTCCATCCTCCCCACTACCACTAGGTCGGTCCCTGCCTATACCTCCCAGGAGGTCGGCTGCGCCCCTGCCTTCATCTTCAGGCAGGAAATGCAGAGAAACGCTACCCTCGTGACGAGCGCTACGGACGGGGCCTACGCCAAAGAGCCTCTAATTACAATACTTGCTGGTCTCCTAATAAACTTGCTATGTTATCATACTCCATCTGGCCTCCCAAGTCTTTCTGATAGAACTGCACTTCTTGTCCATGAAGTGGTAAAATACATTAATTCCAAAAGGATTCCAAGCAATAGGGAATTTCCTGTGATGGCTAAAGATTTCCCAATGCAGATTTCCCAATCGGTTCAATTTGGACATTCATTCGCAAATTCACTGCTTTGATCAGTAGAAAGCTGCTTGGTTTCAAATAGACTTCTTCATGGTTCTAGTTCTGATTCATACTGGCAATGGGCCCATCATGGACTCATGACTGGGTCAGGCCACCTAAACTGTGATGTGAGCTGTTCTCGGACTGCAGTAGTCAGTATCTATTAAACGTGCTCCAAGGAAGGAACAGTGGCGAACCGGCGACAGGATCATGGGTGGCCAAGGCTCGTTGATCCACGTGGGGAGCGAAGGCTGCCAAATTGCTCAAGAAGTTCACGCTGGTTCTGATAAAAAAGGTGTCAAAATACACAGTGCATTGCAGTTAGTTGCGTATGGGGCTGTCAGGGTTTCCATGCAGACTTGTTGAATTGCCCTTTAAATTTCCCAGATCTAAATCCAATCGGGCATCTGTGGGATGTTCTGAACAAACAAGTCCGACCCATGGAGTCCCCACCTCACAACTTACAGGACTTAAAGGATCTGCTGCAAACATCTTGATGTCAAATACCATAGCACACCTTCAGGGGTCGAGTGGAGTCCATGCCTCTTTACCTTTTTGTAGATAATCAAGTTACAATCTTTATCCAAAGTGTAAATGCCACATACTAAAGTCGATAACAGTTACTTGATGGGTACTGGATGAAGATCACAATAACAATCACATTATCTAGATCTCTTAGTTTGACTTATAAATACTACTTATACTCGACTTAGCTCGAGTATACAGTAGACATTTTAAACAACTAATTATTGTTTCAGTCCGACTGAAATCAAACTTACACTAGGAGATCTATTGGGCAGAGACTGTAAGAGTTTTATGGATAGTAGCCTATGGCTTGACTGTTAACTGTGTTTTGCTATCAAGATGTTAGCATCACTTCTTTAAGCTTGAAAAACTCATTACCGCATAGTTGTGGGAGTCAACTCATTAGTCTTGTTTGACCCAGTTCTTAGCTCATCTGTGTTTACTACAGATGCCAGTAAAATGGTTTTCAATCAAATATGCCTTCAGAAAAAGTCCTTTGTCATTTGCCAGGAAACTACTAAGACACCAGAGCTCATTGCCTCTATCTACAGTTTATTTAATCTGTCTCTGACAGCAGTACAGAGGGTTGCTAACCCCACCACTATATGACCTCCTGTTTCCTCTCACTCTCTCGCCCTCATGTCCTGAACTCTTGTTCTAACTGTTTGGGCAGCCTGTTCTGGCAAGGAAAAGAGACTCCAGGTCTCCTGTCAACTCCCCTGGCCTCCAAATACATGTTTAGAAATGTCCCTACTCCCCCTAAAAATATGGAGCAAGAAGCCAGTTGAGTTTTGACATGCCTGAAAGAATGAGGAAAATGTGGCTGTGATTTCACTGTCATCCTACTATGATGCTGTTGTCGATGTATTTTTTTGACACTGCAGAAGCTCACTATTCATAAGAGATTTGTTTTCTGAGAAATCTACAAATATCATCTTCCGATACTTCCCCAATTCTATTTTTAGTTGATATAGGATGCAGACTTCATTCAGTTCTTGAACTATTCCTAATGATAGTGCATTATGCAAATTCAACAAAAAACATACATTTGATTATGGCATTTGATGAAGGTCAAAAGTTAAATGAATACATAAATAATGTAATTTGCTGTCACTTTAAGAAAAGATATGTGAATAAAAAACTACCATGACCTAAAATTTCTAGTTTTTAGCAACAACAACAACAACAACAAAATTGTAATAAAGTTTCCCAGGCAGCAAAATAGCGTCATCCCAGATCCATCCCACATCTGGTACACATGTAATCGGTGTTTACCAGATGTGGCTCGGTTCTGGACCATCATGTTACTAGGAAACTGAATGAGCTCACCAAACATACAGTCTTGAAGGACCCAACTTGACAATGAACACAAGAAACACTGGGGTTCAAATACACAAGGGGTAATTGGCAAACAAGACACAACTGGGAAAAATCAAAGAACTAATCAGCAAGAAAAACTACAAAGGACTACAAAACATGGTGTGAAACAGGAAATATCATAAAAGTCCACACAAGACCAGGGGAACACAGGTTGATGTTGAGGCTGAACACAGACCCTAACAGGTATTTTACTGGGAATTTTTATTTATTTATTTGTGTATCAATAGATGAATCAATGGGTTAAATTACTTGTTTCACATCTTAAACTGGGCACTACAAGGACATTTGACATTTTCGTGTTATGAATGCACTAAACAGACAATCTACCAATGTTAACTGCATGAAGAAACATTGGTGCTATTGGCTTGAAGCTTAACAGTTTATGAAAAGATGGAAAGCTTGTTAAATCCAGCTGTACGTCAGATGTTGCTTCTTTGCATGCTGTTGTGCAAACTCTAGAAGAAGAAAAAAGTAACCTCCGTTTCAATCAAACAACTGATTACACTGTAGACTGTATCCATCTTCATGTGAAGGGCTCTCATGAAAACATGTTGGACCACAATTTGGAGCAAAGGCAAGAGACAATTTATGCAACGTGAAACAGCATTTATCCCTAAAAGGAGTTTGTGGTGCATTATTTTAGGGACTTTTTTACACTTAGTTCTTTGTCTCTTTGTCTCACACATTTTAAGTGTGGTGACAAATTAGATTTGAAGTTTGGTTCACATGCCTAGCATTGCTGCAGATGCATTTAGTGGCACGACTCAAAACGGTATTTTACATTTGATCACAAATCTGAAAATTACTCTACATAAAATGAGCAGTTCATGAACCATTGAACTGCATACCTGAAGTAATTGGTGAGGTGTTTGCATCAAATATTCCTCAAGCATTGACACTCTTGCCTTGTGCGAGATCTACAATATATCTCTACGAATATAATGCAAATATACTTTATGCATTCTCTCTTTATCAAAGTGTCTTTGCAGTTAACTTTTGATGATCAAACTTCATCATCCAAATAACTGTAAATTAGTTTAGTTAAACATACTACATATAAAAATCTGTATATCGTATCCACAAATGAGCAATTCATTACCACAATTTACTTATAAGTCAGCATGTTTTACTAATTAATTCTCTCGTTTTACTAAACCATCACTGGTTTCTCGTTTACACCACCACTGAACTAGAGCAGTGGAAACGTGTTCTCTGGAGTGACGAATCAAGCTTCTCTGTCTGGCAATCCAATAGACGAGTCTGGGATTGGCGGTTGCCAGAATAACAGTTCTTGCCTGACTGCAATGGGCCAAGTGTACAGTTTGATGGAGGATGGGTTATGGTGGGTTTTTTTTTTTTTTTTGTTTGTTTGTTTGGTTTTTTTTCTTCAGTGGTTGGGCTTGGCCCCTAAGTTCCAGTAAAAGAATCACAATTTCATGCTCCCAACTTTGTTGGAACAGTCTGGGGATGGCAAGCATTGACAAGCATTGACAAGCATTGACACTCTTGCCTTGTGTGATATATACAATATATCTCCACGAATATAATGCAAATATACTTTATGCATTTAATCTCACTTTATCAGAGTGTCTTTGTGGTTAACTTTTGATATTCAAACGTCATCATCCAAATAACTGTAAATTAGTTTAGTTAAACGTACTACATATAAAAATCTGTATATCGTATCCATAAATGAGCAATTCATTACCACGACTCACTTATACGTCAACATGTTTTACTAATTCATTCTTTCATTTTACTAAATCGTGGCCATGTTGTAATAATTTATTCCCTTGTTTTAGTTCAATGACTTTATAATTCATGGGATATATACTGTACGTATTTGTCCTCGTCTCATGTGCTGGGTTCTGTAAACACCACATCTGGGATTTCATTTATTTACTTTTGCATCTTGCACTGAACTTTGTGATGGCTAAAAAGGTGAATGCGATCCATGTGTACTTATTCTACCCTGTTGTCATTGTCATGTGAATTACAGCATCAGATGCATTGCTTCACTGACATTCGTAACTCATCTGCAATGGCCTCATGGGATAGTAAAGTGTCCATTGGATGCACACATCAGAAGCAGTAGGATATATGGGTACTTTCCGCCAGCTGTTTTATGCAACAAGTCCTCCAACCCATACGACCATATAAGTCGTGTATCCATACCTTTAAATACGACCAATACAAGCGTTTCCTATAATAGTGCCCCTACCGGCAGCTGGAGATATGTCACTTTAAGAAACTTTCGCCTCAATTCATTGTGGCTTTTCTATCTACTTGCTCTTTTGTTAAACTCTTGCAGCTATTCGAAGTGGTTTGTTTATTCCTATAAAAATATGGATTTTAGATGACTTCGAGACACGTACAGGTAGGGGTTCCATACATCCCGTAAAGTAGTCGATCGTCACGTATTTATGAATGAAATCATGCGTCTTGTTTAAATATGGGACATTTTGTCCGATTTTTCAAGCACGGTGACGTTCAAATCATTAATACGGACGCCAGCATAGTAAGTTTTCATTGTAATATTCATTTGAAATTCCCCAGTGATGGGAAAGGGATCATGTTAAAAGTGCACACGATGTTACCATGTTTTTACCATAGTATATCGAGCATGTCGTGTAGTAAAAGCAGCCCATGCTTCTCCCAGCGTAACTGTAGTTTTACTGTGGTATTTGTAGTTAAAGCACAGTAACTACAACACTTGCTAAGCTTTTACCACAGTAACCATATTGTTACTGTGGTATTTGTTGTTAAAGCTCAATAAACACTTTTCATGGTTTTACCTCAGTAACCGTTTTGCTGTGGTATTTGTAGTTAAGCACGGTAACCAGAACACCTGCAATGCTTTTACCACAGTAGCCATGGTTTTACTGTGGTATTTGTAGGTAAAGCACGGTAACCACAACACTTGCAATGTTTTTACCACAGTAACATAGTTTTACTGTGGTATCTGTTGTTAAAGCATGGTAACCACAACACTTACAACGCTTTTACCACAGTAACCATAGTTTTACTGTGGTATCTGTTGTTAAACCATGGTAACCACAACACTTACAATGTTTTTACCACAGTAACATAGTTTTACTGTGGTATCTTTTGTTAAAGCATGGTAACCACAACACTTACAATGCTTTTACCACAGTAACCATAGTTTTACTGTGGTATCTGTTGTTAAAGCACGATAACCACAACACTTGCTAATCTATTAAAGTTACCACAGTAGTAGTACCCATATTTGTACTGTGGTATTTGTTGTTAAAGCTCAATAAAAAACTATTTTCATGGTTTTACCTCAGTAACCATAGTTTTGCTGTGGTATTTTGTTGTTAAAGCACGGTAAACACAATACTTTCCATGGTTTCACCACAGTAAGCATAGTTTTACTTTTGTATTTGTAGTTAAAGCACAGTAACCATGACACGTACCATGGTTTTACCTCAGTAACTGTACTTTTACTGTGTTCTATTAGAAGTTAAAGCACTGCATACCATGGTTCTACCACAATTACCCCAACACTTGCCATGCCTTTAATGTTTTTTTTTTTTTTTGTAATTCAATATTTATGTTATTGTAATTTAATATTTTTCTGTCTTGCAGTGTCTTCAGATCACCTGCTCCTCCATCTCCAACAACAACCTTAAATCCAACAGTTATTTTAAGAAGCCATCTCTTGCAAAAGCTAACTTACTATCTGTCTGTCTATCTTTCTGTCTGTCTGTCTTTCTCTGTCTCTCAGCTTTTTTTCTGAACTGTATTTTGTAATTCATCTACACATATCTTGGCATATTTTTAAAACTCAAAATCTAATTTTGACCAGTTATGTCAGAAAGCTGCTAGTATTAACAGGGAACTTGAACTCAAAGCTCCCAATGCTGATCTTGAAGAAGCTGCAATGGAGGCTGAACAAGTCCTTTAAAGGTTCAGCCCTTCACAGGTAAAGGTGAACACATTTAGCTTTAACAGATTTGTTTTTAAGGAATGTATCTTTATTATGTTATGTGTTATTAACTTTCCTTAAAGTCCTTCCTCTTATATATATTGGTCACAGATAATTTTTAACACTGCCTCAACATGTATATATTTCTCTTTGATTCAGCTGAAAAGGAAGTGATGTCAAGGGCTTGTTTAACCTGTCTTGTTCGTGGAGTGGGATGAATTTGGCGGTTTATGGAGAAGACTGAAGAAAAGAAAAAAACCTGCAACGGTAAATATTTCTAGTGGTATGTCTGTTTTTGTCGTAACCCTTGATTGAACATCACTGCATTCACATTTCGCACAGCATTGGAGGTTTCTTAAACTTTACATATCACACTGCTCCATCAGTAAGATGGGGATGTCATGTCGACGTAGTAGTAGTTCACACAGATTGTTTATATATGTAAATACGCACTACACCTTACGTCTTTTGCAATGTCTCGTGCATGACATAACATTATAAAAAGTCGGGGCTCAAGTTAAAATCATTTCAACTTCTCATCTCGAGACCTTGCGGGTTATTTTCCCATTCCACTGCCCGCGACTCGCGTTTTTCAAAGCAAACACGCTTTCTGTGTGAAAAAGGCCATGATTCATTGTCTCGCTATCACCAGAACAATCTCAATTTAAGATTGAACATTGGTCTGGGGAGTCTGCTCAGTATAAGAGGCATGATCAATGGGCCTAATTCAAATGACTTTGTTTGCAATTGATAGTCCATCAAACAATCAGACCACAAGAGGCGTGAGCAATAAGCATCGACCTATCGCTTCTCTATCCGTCATCGTGTTAAATCCACCAATAGCCCACCTGGTGGATAAGCCAGTCTGTGATTGGTTTCCGCAAAAGTGTGTAACAGAAGCAGTAGAAATGAATGTGCAGGTTTCCAGACTGAGCTGCAGGGTGAAATCAAATCGCTGGCAGATCGGGCTGGGTTTATCCAGTCTACATACTTCATGCAATTTACCAAGTCAGCAAATTCATAAGATATTGGACAAGCAAACTTGTACAAAATTCTATGGCTTTATTCCTGCTGCTGTCATTGGCTATTGTCTCAAGTCTCGTGCCGATTGTGCCCCTTGTAAGTAGTCAGACAGTTTATATCAGACATTTTATATTAAGTCCATTTTATTCTATATTAACCTTTACAAATAGGAAATGTTTCTGCCGTTCCAACAGTACATCATATCTGCACACACCTCATAGTCTGCCTTTTTTCTCAATGTTTTTTTTTATTGAACACATCTGTTTAAGAAGCAAGAGTCTAGAAATAATAGTTTAACATGTCACATGACACATCAGATCATTTAAGTTTGTTCACACCAAGACCGATAACTATAATGATAACTATTTTAACATCAACACCAACGGACAATACATTTCTGTTTATTATAAGCACGTGCTGTGGTTATGTTGTCTGCCATTTTAAGTGATCTAATTGGCTGTCAAGGTTTTTATTTTTCATCAGCTGGAAAAATATTTTTAAATGATTCCAACGATATTGTTCCTTTGTGTCATTAAATGTTTTATAGCTGCTGTGTGGACTTGTTCCTTGGTGTAAAAAGGCCTTTAAACTGCTTACAGCAATCCAAACCAGACCTGTTGGGGATGAAGAATGAACATGGCCATCTTGTGCCCGAAGAGAAAAGACAGAATGACGAAAAGGTCCACATTTCCATTGGTATGTCTGTATTCAAGCAATGCAATTATATGTAGTACAGCATTTGATGTTGATCTCTCAAAGGACTGTTCAAGTCAGCAGTTATCATTTTTCACTTATAAATCTTTTTTATAGAATGAGCAAATCAGCTGTGCCATTATCTTTGTAATTTGGGCAGGAAATTACTTAATATTGTGAGACACCTGTTATTCACCAAAACTCTTTTTTTTCTAGAATTTTTATTGACTTATTATTTTCTCTGTTTGTTTGAAGGAGGATAAAGCCAGTTGATAAAGAAATATGCATTTTGTACATATGTACTAAAGAGTTTTCAATAGATTACTGATTTGTTATGACTGCTTGTATTATGTTCTCATTTTCTACTTGTACAGAAATAGTACATCAAGAAGTAGAGGAGCTGCTACCTGGCATTGAACACACACAATGGTCAGGTCAGTCTTTACACAGTTGGTCAGTTTGTATGGCCCAGACTAAAGAGAAGCGGCTTTGAGGCCAGATATGGTGTAGTCTTTGTTGACGGGGGAAATCTGTAGGCACCAAGTCATCAGTTAAATCATCAGTTAGAGACAGTTATGAAATAATTATTTTGGCCCATACCTCCAACAACCTCCTATACATATATATGTATGTGTGTATATATATTGTGTATATATATATATATATATTTAAAATGTGTATAAATAATAAAATATATTGTTTATTTATTTACCACCTCCTAAATACATGTTTTCTTATGTTAGGTCTTCATCCCCTGGTTGAGAAAAAGCTACACTGCATCAGTAGAGCTGAGGAACTATTTGAGCTCTGTGTTCATATCTCCAGTGATCAGTGACCACACATGGCCCATCTACACTGATGCTGTGCTAAAGAAGGCTCATCAGTGTCTTTTCTTCCTCAGATAGCTGAGGAAGTTCAGTGTGAGCCCCAAAACCCTAAAATCAGTTACACATGCACTGTGGAAAGCATCCTGGCAGGAACTGCACCACCCTCAACTGCAAAGCTCTGCAGAGAGTGGTACGAACTGCACAGAACATTGTTGGAGGTGAGCTTCCCTCCCTCCAGGACAGCTACACCAGGTGGTTTGTGAGGAAAGCACAGAGGATCATCAGACTCCAGCCACCCGAGCCATGGCCTGCTTTCACCATCACCATCAGGCAGACGTTCTTGCAGAACCTGCACCAGCAGACTGCGAGACGAGTTCTTTTCACAGGCAATCGGACTACTGAACTCGTACCAGTAACACCACACACAGCACACCTCATATGCACTGCTCTCCATCAGTTACACTGACTGGACTCTGACATAGTATTATACTGCACCCTAACAATATATTTGCACTAATTCATGCTGCTTTGCAATGGTCAAGTCACCTTTATTTATATATCGCTTTTTACAATGCTGATTGTTTCAAAGCAGCTTCACAGTGTTAACACAAAAAAATTATGCTACAGAATTTGATTTGGTTATACAGCCGCTCTGAAGAAAACTAATTATCATATAGTGACAATGCAGGCAGATCAGTAATTTAGTTGAAAATGTATTTGAATATTTAGTTGAAAAAGGCGACAGTGGTATATGTATACTGTAATTATTGTGTTTATTATTGTTTTCATTTAGTGCTCTCTGTATAGTATAATATTGTACCGTATATTGTTCTCTCTCTACCTGTATCGAGTCCCTTATGTGTACATTGTTAATACTGTATATGTGTTCTATACTTGTCATCCATACTGTCATGCTGCGGAGTTTGCACAAAATAATTTCACTCTTAATTTAATTTTAAAATAATTTAAAATGGTATTGTGACAATAAAGGGATTTTATTTGAATTGGTCACGTCTTTTGTTCAACATTTGTTCTGTACAATGATGGATAACAATTGCAAATTGTTTAGAGATATGGACAGCCAAGCAAGAGGAATAAAACCAGTATAGCTCTGATAATGAAAAGGAAACTGGATGTGATTTCACAATGCATGAATTTGTGTGGCAGCTTCATTTGTGAACTAATAAACATCATATGGTTTTAACATAACCCATTTTTATTTCTCTTAAATGTCTTTATATGTAACATTAGCTGTATTGTCCAGTAAAGTTTTGGATAAAGTATGGTTGATATTCTGTATTAAGCATGGTGTTTATTAAATACACAATTTTAAATAAATAATACATAAAATAACCATGATTGGTTTAATTAATGTCATTTAGGACAATAATTTGCTAGAATGTAACCACTGCATATAGATGCTGCCTAGATGCTGAGTCGAATACAGTAAATATGACAAATTACAGTGAAGGGGAGGTTGAAAGATGCATTTGAAGAGATTGTATCGGCTATATTGTTACAGACACTTCAGACACACTGAGGGCGATGCACCAGAGAAAGATCAACATGGACCCTGTACTACAAGCAAAATGAGCATGCACATAGTACAATGAAGTGTCACAAGGTGTATTGGTTGTTTAAATAGATGTCTTCGTTTATTGTTAACACTGTATTCTTGTTCTAGTTAAATACATTGAGAAGCATGTTCTATATGAGCATTTGATAACTTTGGGGGTATATTCTCGTTCTGTTGTTAACTATGACTGAATTAAAGATTGAAAGTCGTTTAAAAGACAATATTAATGTGACACTTCACACATGTCCATGATAAGTATACATCTGTGTGTGTTTTACTGCCCTGCCATCCCCAGGGGCCAAGTATAGTCCCCTAGAAGAGCATCAAAGTCTGATGATAGATTCAAAAAGAAAATTTGTATGACAACTAAATAATGTTGGTCACCGTTTTCAAATCCATCTATCTATCTATCTATCTATCTATCTATCTATCTATCTATCTATCTATCTATCTATCTATCTATCTATCTATCTATCTATCTATCTATCTATCTATCTATCTATCTATCTATCTATCTATCTATCTATCTATCTGTCTGTCTGTCTGTCTGTCTGTCTGTCTGTCTGTCTGTCTGTCTGTCTGTCTGTCTGTCTGTCTGTCTGTCTGTCTGTCTGTCTGTCTGTCTGTCTATCTATCTATCTATCTATCTATCTATCTATCAAAAGGTGATATAAAGGTTTTTTTTTTTTAAATGCTCAAGTAAAATACCAAATTCAGCCTGCCTCTCAAATACCTCATAGAGGTTTACACAATGAACATGATTAGATATCCCTTTGCTCATTAAAGATAGTAATGTTTCCAATTTCTTTCTTACACGTTTTAAACTGCATTACCCATAAGCCTCTGTCACTATATCGATGGAACGCCATTGTCTTAGTTTGTAGTTCAGTGAAGTTACACTTAGGGTTAGGGTTAGGATCTTGGTAGAGAGGTAATTTCTCACAACATAGCAACACCGCATTGTTAACTGAATGCATTACTGACGTAATAATAACAACAAAACGTACTTTGCAACATTAACTTTTTTTTAATGCGGGTTTAAAGATTGTCCAACCACAACCAGTCCTGTCGGTGCCGGAAAAAGTCAAAGCCAATGACAACAACTCAGTTGAGGAGATGCGTCACACTTCCTTGCCCATATATGGTATTTTATGACAGGTTCTTTCAGGGGCTTGTGATGAATAAACAGATTATCAGTTAAACATGTATTTGTCCCCATTAAATATAATACAACTAAAATGACAGATTGCATTTGGGGGGTTGACCTGATGCAGCAATAGATTTGTTGATTATAGTGATTTTATTCACCCCAAGCAAGGGCCTAATGGTTTCCATTGTATACATTACCCAACTATTAATTAATGCACAACTTTTAATTTCAAACATTCTGCAGTTGTATACTGTATGACAAATAAACATTAAAATAAAAATAAAAAAATGTCCTTTGTTTTACAAAAAAACTACTAATCTAAAGATAAGACCTAAGATAAGTGCAGCTAATATTTAAATAAAGTGCTTATGTAATATTTACAGTGTATTTATAGTGTATTTACAGTATACATTTAATCACTGTGTTTCCTGAAAACCTTTTGCCATTCTTAACTCTACTAGTTTAACTATAAGAATAAAAAAAAAGTTAAAAGTAAAAAAACAAAAAAAAAACAATGAATGCACACATTTTGTAGTCATTTCACAATGTTTATTGATATGTCAAACTGTTTAAAGACAAACATAAGTGCCCAGCACAGCATCCTCTGTCACCCAGGTACTTCTCCAGATTGTGCCACTATAAAGAAAAGAAGAAAAAAAGTAAAAACAAAAATAGTTGCTTATAATTTGGGACTGTTCACTGTAGAGGAGAAATTAATACAAGTAGAGATGCTATAAGCAGAAGTTGGCAGAAAGTGTTTGTGTGTATGTGTGTATGTGTGTGTGCGAGCGAGCGAGCGAGCGAGCGAGTCTATGAGCGAGTGTGTGAGTGAGTGTATGAGCAAGTGTGTGTATGAGCGAGTGAGGGAATGAGTGAGTGAGTGAGTGAGCGTGTGAGTGTATGAGCGAGTGTGTGAGTGAGTGAGTGAGTGAGTGAGCGTGTGAGTGTATGAGCGAGTGTGTGAGTGAGTGAGTGAGTGAGTGAGTGAGTGAGTGAGTGAGCGTGTGAGTGTATGAGCGAGTGTGTGAGTGAGTGAGTGAGTGAGTGAGTGTATGAGCGAGTGTGTGAGTGAGTGTAAGAGCGAGTGTGTGAGTGAGTGAGTGTGTGTTTGTGTGAGCGAGTGAGTGAGTGAGTCTATGAGCGAGTGTGTGAGTGAGTGATTGTATGAGCGAGTGTGTGAGTGAGTGAGTGTATGAGCGAGTGTGTGAGTGAGCGTGTGTGTGTATGAGTGAGCGAGTGTGTGTGTGTGTGAGTGAGCGAGCGAGTGTGTGTGAGCGAGTGAGTGTGTGTGAGTGAGCGAGTGAGCGAGTGTATGAGTGTGTGTGTGATTGAGTGTGTGTGTGTGTGTGTGAGTGAGTGAGTGAGTGAGTGAGTGAGTGTATGAGCGTGTGTGTGTTTGTGTGAGTGAGTGAGTGAGTGAGTGAGTGAGTGAGTGAGTGAGTGTACGAGCGTGTGTGTGTGTGTGTGTGTGAGTGAGTGAGTGAGTGAGTGAGTGAGTGAGTGAGTGAGTGAGTGAGTGAGTGTGTGAGTGTATGAGCGTGTGTGTGTGTGTGTGTGTGTGTGTGTGAGTGAGTGAGTGAGTGAGTGAGTGAGTGAGTGAGTGAGTGAGTGAGTGAGTGAGCGAGCGATTACTGTTAGCAAAGGGGCCATTGGGTTTGATAATGCAGAGAGCTGATAGAGAATGAACAATCCATGAGAAAACCTGCAAGACAGGATGAAAGATAATTTTATTAAAATAAATGAGAAACAATAAAAACATTGACAATGAATCAGAATCCTGACTTTATAAAGCTTTATCACTTAAAATTGCAGACATTTTCTAATATCCCTATTGCGGTTGTATGAAGTATGTAGACTGGATAAACCCAGCCCGATCTGCCAGCGATTTGATTTCACCCTACAGCTCAGTCTGGAAACCTGCACATTCATTTCTACTGCTTCTGTTACACACTTTTGCGGGAACCAATCACAGACTGGCTTATCCACCAGGTGAGCTATTGGTGGATTTAACACGATGACGGATAGAGAAGCGATAGGTCGATGCTTATTGCTCACGCCTCTTGTGGTCTGATTGTTTGATGGACTATCAATTGCAAACAAAGTCATTTGAATTAGGCCCATTGATCATGCCTCTTGTGCAGTAGAAAATACTGAGCAGACTCCCCAGACCAATGTTCAATCTTAAATTGAGATTGTTCTGGTGATAGCGAGACAATGAATCATGGCCTTTTTCACACAGAAAGCGTGTTTGCTTTGAAAAACGCGAGTCGCGGGCAGTGGAATGGGAAAATAACCCGCAAGGTCTCGAGATGAGAAGTTGAACTGATTTTAACTTGAGCCCCGACTTTTTATAATGTTATGTCATGCACGAGACATTGCAAAAGACGTAAGGTGTAGTGCGTATTTACATATATAAACAATCTGTGTGAACTACTACTACGTCGACATGACACTTTTTACAGGGTTCCTCAAACTCTGTCCTGGAGGACCACTGTCCTGCAGAGTTTAGCTCTAGCCCTGATCCAACACACCTGAGCAAGCTAGATTCAGGATCACTAGAAAATCACAGGAAGGTGTGTTTGATTAGGGTTGGAGCTAAACTCTGCAGGACAGTGGCCCCCCAGGACCGAGTTTGACTAACCATGCTTTATTAGGTTCTTACTGATGGAGCAGTGTGATATGTAAAGTTTAAGGCCCGGTCCACACGGAGACGCGTTTAGCTGTATACGTATAAATTTTGTACCGTATCAGCATTTCGTCCACACGGATCCGGCGTTTTAGAAGCATGAATACGATATTTTTCGAAACCGGGTCCCAAAGTGGGTAAATCTGAAAACGATCATCTTCCGTCTTCGTGTGTACAGCCAATCCGTATATTTTCTGAAACGGTGATGTCATCACACTACGTCCGGCACGGTGAAGAGTTAAAGGGATACAACTACGGAAACTGGGCACGCGTACATCAATATCGCGTGATTTAATTAACGTATCTGCATTATTGTAAGGGTATGTTTTGGGTTGGGGTAAGTGTAGGCATTAATAAAACACATCTGTTAAGTAGCAAATGTATTTATTATTTTATTGTGAGATTTTGCCTCACCTCCGACCACTGCTATACCCCCTCTAGCCACAACTCTTCTTCTCCGTTATTAGTGTATTTCTGTGGCAGAATTACAGCGCCACACACTGGCCTGGCATGCAAACTACATCGTTTTTAGTCCGTTTTCTTCATCTCGTGTGGACGCAGATATTTCTTGAAACGAGGGAAAAAAAAGATCGGATTAGGAAAGCGCTGGCTTCATGTGGACAGGGCCTAAGAAACCTCCAATGCTGTGCGAAATGTAAATGCAGTGATGTTCAGTCAAGGGTTACGACAAAAACAGACATACCACTGGAAATATTTACCGTTGCAGCTTTTTCTTCTTTTCTTTTCTTCTTCTCCATAAACCGCCAAATTCATCCCACTCCACGAACAAGACAGGTTAAACAAGCCCTTGACATCACTTCCTTTTCAGCTGAATCAAAGAGAAATATATACATGTTGAGGCAGTGTTAAAAATTATCTGTGACCAATATATATAAGAGGAAGGACTTTAAGGAAAGTTAATAACACATAACATAATAAAGATGCATTCCTTAAAAACAAATCTGTTAAAGCTAAATGTATTCACCTTTACCTGTGAAGGGCTGAACCTTTAAAGGACTTGTTCAGCCTCCATTGCAGCTTCTTCAAGATCAGCATTGGGAGCTTTGAGTTCAAGTTCCCTGTTAATACTAGCAGCTTTCTGACATAACTGGTCAAAATTAGATTTTGAGTTTTGCCAAGAATGTGTAGAAAATATGAAAATAACAAAAATATGCCAAGATATGTGTAGATGATTTACAAAATACAGTTCAGAAAAAAAGCTGACAGACAGTTAGTGAGCTTTTGCAAGAAATGGCTTCTTAAAATAACTGTTGGATTTAAGGTTGTTGTGGGAGATGGAGTTGGAGGAGCAGGTGATCTGAAGAAACTGCAAGACAGAAAAATATTAACAATAACAATACAATAACATAAATATTGAATAACAAAAAAGCATTAAAGGCATGGCAAGTGTTGTAGTCATTGTTGTGAAACTATGGTAAGGTTTTGTGTTACTATGCTTTTTTACTACAGCTACCACAGAAAAAAAACTATGGTTATGGCTTTAAAAGCATGGCAAGTGTCGTGGTTACAGTGCTTTAATGACAAATACCACAATAAAACTCTGGTTATTGTGGTAAAAACGATGGTATATGTTTTGGTTACTGTTTAACTACAAACACCACAGCAAAACTATGATTACTGAGGTAAAACCATGGTAAGATCCATGGTTACTGTGCTTTAGCTACACGTACCACAGTACAACTACATTTACTGTAGTGAAACCATTGTAAGTGTTGTAGTCATAGTGCTTAAATACAAATAGTACACAGTAAAAACAGTTACTGTGTTAAAATCATGGTATGGTACCATGTTTTAACTACAAATACTACAGTAAAACTATGGATACTGAGGTAAAACAATAGTTGTGTTATGCTTTTCAAATAGTACACAGTGAAACCACAGTTGCTGTGGTAAAAACATGGTAAGCTTTGTGGTCACCTGGCTTTTACTAACAGGATTGAGCAACAGTTAACGTTACTATGGTAAAATCGCGTTCGTTCGGTGGCATTTGCAACTGATTTGTAAACATCATACTGCACTTACACATGAATTGCAGACAATCAGAATGATAATTTAAAAAGAACAAAATAAAACCCACCTGGATTACAAAGTTCAGGATGACTCCTTCCTCTCATCTCATTTTTTTATTGACAACGACGGTCAAAGTTCATTTGATGACGACACACCCGACAAACGAGACTGTCATTATTAATCAGACAGCTAGAGGGCGCTTCATTTTAAAACGTGACTATAGGTCGTAATACGCTGCATGCACAAACGACCTATATGGTCGTGTTTCGGAGGAGGACAGGCTGGTTTTATGAATAATACAAAGTTGGACTTATGCTGCGTTCCAGGAAGGTTTTTGAACCGGTAAGTTATGACTTCAAACCACGACTCACGACTTTGAAGCATTCCAGGCAAAGTCACGCCAAACTTCCTGAGCGCAAGAAATTGCGGTATCTAGATGTAAACGTAACATGGTGGACCGTATGGGGTTTATGCTCATTTACAAAAATGTATATTTCCAAAGGTGCTTACTCGTTGCTTATTTAAAGAAAACAGAGGAGAAAAAATGGTGCATAAAGCAAGAGAAGCTTGTATACCTTTTATTTGTATGTTTGGAAATGTATTTGGTATTAATTTATTCTTGCACTCAATCAACTGAAAACTAGCTAATGCTATAAAAGCTGCTGATAATGCATAACATTTGTGGATAAATAATGTTAGAGTAATACCTTATTTTAATAAACAATTTGGTTTTAATGTACGACTTTCATAAAGACTGCATCCATAGGGTCTCCCATTGTTATTTTGCGGGCTATGTGACGTCAGTCTCAGAACTCGTAACTGGGAGTACATCGATCTAGTACGAGTTCACAGGTGGGAAGTCACTGGTTTGACTGCCATTCCAGTGCACTTTCCCGGGTTGAAGGTTGGAAAAACATGGGTTACGAGTAGCCAGGAACGCTAGCCTGGATGCCGGCCGAACTTAGTCCCGCCCACAAAATGTTTAGGTCGGGCGGTTCGGTCTGGCCTCGATCCATAAAGGAGAAATTATCTCGGTAGAAACTGTTCGGACCAATGAAATCATCAGGATGGGCTTCAGACGATGATGGACAGATAATAAACAGTAACGTAATCATCCACGTCATCAAAGGGGCTTGGATTATATTTGTTCGAATCCTAAACGAAGAGCTTGTTTATATATGCATTCACCCTCACAATTTCTCTCAAATTATGATCATGTTGGGTAAGTACTCTGTGTATCATTAAATTATTTTATTTTTTTACAACACCGGCAAAAATCGTGTATTCCAGTGTGCGTGCAGACAGTGTTGCCAAGTTTTTACAAAACCTGCCAACTACTAGTACTACAACCCTATACAATAGCTTCTCTATGGTGGTTCTCCGGAAAAAAATGGCATTTGGGGGGTAAAATGTGTGTTATTCTGGCATGGTTGCCTGCTAAAATTCACACTCATGGGTCTATATATCACATAATAGTCGCTTCAACCCGCGTAAATAGAAAACAACTCGCAGAAAAAAACACGGACTTGGCAACACAGTGCAGTTGAGCTCTGTTGACATTTGACAATGCGTCACTTCGTTGCTCTGATTGGTTGTAGGTCTATCCAATTGATGTCTTTCCTGGTTTGGTTGAAACACGCCCCATAATCACAGCCCAATGGAGCAGTTTCAGTTTCATATTCCGACTAGAATTGAGTATGACCACGTCAGGCTACAGGAATGCGGCTTTAGTACTCGTTTCACATACTGCTTTTCAACATACACTATATTGCCAAAATTGTTGCCTATATTGCTCCAAATCATTGAATTCAGGTGTTCCAATAACATCCATGGCCACAGGTGTATAAAATGAAGCGCAGAGGCATGCAAACCGCTTCTACAGTTGTGAAAGAATGGATCGCTCTCAGGAGCTCAGTGAATTCAAGCGTGGTACTGTGATAGGTTTCCACCTGTGCAATAATTCCATTCATGAATCTATTTCTTCACAACGAAAATATTCCACTTTCAACTGTTAGTGGTATTATAACAAGGTGGAAGTAACTGGGAACAACAGCAACTCAGCCAAGAAGTGGTAGGCCACGTAAAATCACAGAGCGGGGTCAGCGCATGCTGAGGCGCAAAGTGTGCAGAAGTTGCCAATAGCTACAGACCACCAAACTTTGTGTGGCCTTTAGACTGGCTCAAGAAAAGTGCGTAGAGAGCTTCATGGAATTGGGAAATTACCACGTGCAATGCAAAGCATCGACTGCAGTGGTATACAGCACACCACCCCTGAACTAGAGCAGTAAAGACGTTCTCTGGAGTAACGAATCAAGCTTCTCTGTCTGGCAATCCAATAGACGAGTCTGGGATTGGCGTTTGCCAGGATAACAGTACTTGCCTGACTGCAATGGGCCAAGTGTACAGTTTGGTGGAGGACGGGCTATGGTATGGGTTTTTTTTCAGTGGTTGGGCTTGGCCAATTAGTTCCAGTGAAAGGAGCACAATTTCATGCTCCCAACTTTGTGTGAACAGTTTGGGAATGGCCCATTCCTATTCCAACATGACTGCACACCAGTACACAAAGCAAAGTTCGAAAAGACATGGATGAGTGAGTTTGGTATGGATGAACTTGACAGGCCTGCACAGAATCCTGATCTCAACCCCATAGAAAACCTTTGGGATGAATTAGAGCGGAGACTAAGAGTCAGGCCTTCTTGTCCAACATCAGTGCCTAACCTCTCAAATGCGCTTCTAGAAGAATGGTCAAAATATCCCTTAAACACATTCCTCAACCTTGTGGAAAGCCTTGAAGCTATAGCTGTAAAGGTTGGGCCAACTCCAAATGAAACCCTACAGATTAAGAATGGGATGTCATTAAAGTTCATGTGCATGTAAAGGCAGGCGTCCCAAAACTTTTACCAAAAAAGCGTATATAGTAGAAAAGTTGGCATATTTGGATTCAGGGAGAAATCCCTCATGCTGTTCTTCTGCTTTTCACAGGGGCATCACAGTTGACAGGTATGTTTGTGTTGTGCCTTCTATTTATAGTTATCACATTACATCACATTCTTAAGAAACTCTCACCTGAAGAGCAAAACAAGGGTTTCCTTAATTACCCCCTGGTCATTTTTACCCGGTATGTATTAAAAGGTTAGTTCACCCAAAAATCAAAAATCTGTCATTAATTACTTACCCTAATGTCTTTCGACACCTGTAAGACTTCCGTTCATCTTCGGAACACAAATGAAGATATTTTTGTTGAAATCCGATGGGTCAGAAAGGCTTTCATTGACACCAATGCCATTTCTTCTCTCAAGACTCATAAAAGGCACTAAAGATGTCGTTAAAAAGCCCATCTCACTACAGGCACTGCAATACTTTTATGAAGCAACAAGAATAATTTTTGTACGCAAAAAACTAAATAACTTGTATAGTGATGGGCTGATTTCAAAACAAAGTTTAGAACGGTTATGAATCAGCGCATTGATTCATGATTCAGATCACGTGACAAACTGCTGAAATCATGTGGCTCTGGCGATCTAAATCATGAATCAATACACCGATTCGTTACGTTCGAAACTTTGTTTTGAAATCGTCCCATCACTATATAAGTCGTTATTTAGGTTTTTTTTTTTTTTTTTTTTTTTTTTTTTTTTTTAACTATTCTCGTCAGTTTATAAAATTATTGTAGAATCACTGTAGTGAGATGTACTTTTTAACGATGTCTTTAGTGCCTTTTATGGGTTTTGAGAGAGGAAATGACATTGGTGTCAATGAAGGCCTGTCTGAGCCATCGGATTTCAACAAAAATATCTTCATTTGTGTTCCGAAAATGAACAGAGGTCTTACGGTTGTCAAACGACATTAGGGAGATAATTTTTATTTTGGGGTGTACTAACCCTTTAAGTACCAAGGTAATAAAACCATTTTATTACAGACCGAATGCAATATACACCTTATTAATGATGCATACACATGTGAACATATTAACCCAGAATATGCAATGTTCAGAGAGATTTTTTATTTGTTTATTTTTTTATTTTTTTATAGGAAACCATTATAAAGATTATATTCTCTAAAATATTCTGGACTCATCTGCTCACATGTGTATAGTATGAGTAATCTATAAGGCGTGTACTGAATTTGAGCTTTTAATATAACTGTTTTAGAACATTAAAGCACTTGTGTGCAAATAAATAACACTAAATACTGTATTTGTGGCTTAAAACAAACAGAAAACTGACTGCTGCAATTCTATGGATTTTTTTCCCTCCAGGGCTCCACGCCAGTCACATGACTGAAAACTGGAGAATTGTATGGGTGTGATTTTGTGTTTAAGGTGTGTGTGCATGCTATCCATCTCAATTGTAATGCATTTAATAGGTTTAAATGATGAAAATTCAAATTATTCTACATGTAAATTGTGTTATTGGAAATCACATTGATGCAAACTGGTCAAAAGTAGCCTACCTACAAAACGTATAATAAATAAGATGGATGGTAAATGTTCTTTAAGTCAGAACAAAAGTAAAATATGGCAATCATCCCCAGAATTCACAACAGGCTAATTAAACAGTTTTAAAAAGTTATCATCATGAATCACAAGCACATACACTGTTAGAAAGGTAGTTCACTCACAGATTATAAAATTTACTGAGTGAGCTGAAAATGTGCTTTCAATTATACGCACCACGCTAGCGCGCCTACAGTGAGTGTTTGCATTTGCGGGTCTGTGTGTGACGTGACGTCACTCTCACCTCTCTCTCTCTCTCTCTCTCTCTCTCTCTCTCTCTCTCTCTCTCTCTCTCTCTCTCTCTCTCTCTCTCTCTCTCTCTCTCTCTCTCTCTGTCTGTCTGCTGTATGAGAGTGTTGCTGCTGAGTCTCAGTGCGGCAGTTGTTCTCCGGGTAACGGGACAGAGGTGAATTATCCCAGCTCACATGCCTTATATGCGCGCAACTGCGAGGAAATAAAATGAATATTCACAAACAGCCGTGGACTAAACCGCGCTGAACAACAATCGAGCCATCTCTCTTAAACAGACGCGCGCGTGTTTTTGGAGCTTTTTGTTGTTTGTTTGTTTGTTAAGGAGTTACCTTTCAGTTTTGGAATAACTTGGAGTTCACTTTCACTACTGCAAGTAAGTATTTAATGTCAAGGTTTAATATATGAAAATGATACAGAAGGTTTGTTTAACGTTAATGTTTGCTAAGCAAGTATGCATAAGTAAGATCAGCAAATTTCGGATCTCAGAGATGGTTACGCGTGGCAGTGCCCGAAAGAAGAGGCTGAGGAACTGAAAAAAAGAAAAAGAAAAGACAATTTTATTTTTACCCTCTAAATAATGCCTGCTTTCTCATATTAGTTTAGCGAGGCATAAAATACCCTTTACAAATATTTTTTTTCCTTTCTTTTTTTATTTCTTTTTTTGCATTTTTGCATTTTAGGTGTGTGAATAGGTGCCACCCTATCCCCCAAAGGTGTCAAACTTCAGCGTTTGTCCCATACCTCCCCCTCACTTCCACACAGACTAAACACTCACAAAAAGATAACATGTACCTAACAAAAGGGGAATTTGTTCATACTGGGTTGTGTGTAGGTACTGGTCTAACAACCAGTTCTGGTTTGTTGTAAATTTAGATTGATAGCAGTCAAACATTCCTGACCCTTCTGGCCAGCTCTCAAAAAAACACGCCTTGGAATAACGTATGCCAAATCAGAAAGGACTCATGCAGGTCAATCACCATATTATACCACATACAAGCCATTTGATGCGGTTTAAAGTACTGGCTTTAGTATGTTACAGTTAGTCCCGATCTGAAAACTGAAAATCATGTCAAGTACTTCATTTATTTTCATTTCATTACCCTGAGTCATGATGTGGTCACACAGTTAAGTAGTTGTAGTAAGATTACAAGTAAAACCACAGTTGAGCTGCCTGATGATTTTAAATTTGATTTATTAGGCAATTCAAACAGTGAACTTTATAAAAACTTTTTTTTTTTTTGAGTTTACAAAACTGGCACATTAGTAGTTTTGAGTTTTATGAACATGTTTATTTTCATTTAATAAAGTTAAATTTGACTTAAACTGGACTAAGATTTTAGCATGTTCTGATTTAGCTAGTTAAGTCTCCTCTACTAAAAATATATAAGTTGAGATAACGTGATCATTTTAAGTTAAATTAATTAATTGGCTTACCCAATTTTCTTAACTTAATGTAACTGATTACTGCAAATTTTGAGTTTTGTCAACTTATTCGGGTTTA
This sequence comes from Pseudorasbora parva, assembly GCF_024679245.1. NCBI lineage: Eukaryota > Metazoa > Chordata > Actinopteri > Cypriniformes > Gobionidae > Pseudorasbora > Pseudorasbora parva. Next base: position 18,306,010 of record NC_090194.1, on the reverse strand, counting down.
CAATGTGCAGCAAGGTGTATCTCAAACTTCTGACTGCACTGTAAACCCAAACAAGTCGACAAAAAAAAAAACACAAAAAAAAAAATTCAGTTACATCAAGTTTGTTTAAGTTAGGAAATTTTAAGTAAGCAGAACTTAAAATGTTTAAGATGAGAGTATTTAAAATACATTAATCCATACATTTAACTTAAAATAATCATGTAATCTCAATTTAAATATTTTTTTTATTCTCACTTTTTTGTTCTCAAAGCAATTTTTTGCTTAGTCAGCTCATGCTCCACTCTTCACCATGATGGTTTCCCGAAAAACTCACATAACAGAAACGTTTCTAAATTAGTATAGCAATTAAACACTCTCCCTTTCGAATGTCCTGGCAAAGCATGCTGGGAAGTAGCCCGGTTTAAGGTACATTTAAGTTTGTCTAAATTAAAAGAAAGAAGTTCATAGAACTCAAAATGATGAAACAATTTAGATTACTTAAAATGTGTCAGTTTTGTGAACTCAAAATAAAAGTTCTAAATAGTTGCCCAACTCAAACAAATAAATTATATTTTGAGCGTTAGGGTTTACAGTGTGTTTGTTTGAACTCTGTGTCCGCTGAATACATTCAACATGGCCCTCACATTTATAGAGTACAATACTTGAGGCATGGAAATAAAAATACAGTACTTTTAATCATGCATTGTGCTCTTTTAAGATCGGGAGACTTAACATATGTAGTGCCAAGTTTTTAATATATCCAGTGGTTGGTCTGATGTAAGCTAGACAGAGACAGGAAAGCCTCCCTTTTACAAAAAACACACATGGTACTCCATCACCTCCCAGGTCAGGACTGGGTGCAGCTGTGGAGCCGATCAGAGCTGGGATGCCAGTGCTGGTTACTGCCCTTCCTGCTGTGTGTCAGAGCTGCTGAAGGGAGATATCAAACTCTAAAATGTGTTCTGTGGCCTTCAATTAGGTGCAATGGTGCTCTCTAAATAAATGGGTCGGATGGGCATGGCTGGGAGGTCCCGTGACAGGTTGTGGTTGGATGTTGTGCTCTATTGTGTGCTATTTTAATGGCCACCCATACGGTAGTATAAATAAGACATGCTATTTTGATATATGTGATCTTTTGAGGTATGTGGTTTATTGCTTTGATCGTGAGAAGTTGCAGTTGTCAAAACGGTTTAGCTCAACTAGGAGGTTTATTGATTTCTAAATTGTGTATTATCTTCATAGGATAATGATTTGTTGTGGGGTTGGTATCAAGATGTTATATTTAGATTATTTGATGTCCTTACTGGAGTTTATGGCTCCCGTCTGGTTAACTTCAAAGTAAAGCTCACAATATGAATTGTGGTATAGGCTGATGTAACTTTGTGATGACTTGCTTACTTGTAGGGTGTAACAACACACACACACACACACACACACACACACACACACACACACACGTCGTGTTTCCATGTTTTATGGGGACTTTCCATAGGCGTAATAGATTTCATACTGTACAAACTGTACATCCTATCCCCTTACACTGCCCCTGCCCCTAAACCTACCCATCACAGGAAACATTCTGCATTTTTACTTTCTCCAAAAAACTCCTTCTGTGTGATTTATAAGATGTTTTCCTCATGGGGACCTAAAAATGTCCCCACAAGGACAAGGATTTCGGATATTGCCATCTTTGTGGGGACATTTTGTCCCCATAACGTAGGGATTACCAGGTCTCACACACACACACACACACACACACACAATACATGGGGTGTTTTATACCGTATGAGCCGGATCTCACGAAAATGCGTATAAATAGCACGAGTTTGCAATCTCGTGGAATGTATACGCCAAAATGAGTTTTGGCGTGTGTATGATACGCATTTTCTGGCGTATTATACATACGAACCCCCCACCCCACCACCCTAAACCACCCCAAGAGCATGTCATATGCACGCCATAAAGTGCGTATCATATGCACGCGAAAAAACGCGTACCATACGCACGGCGCAACTCATTTTAGCGTATCCATTCCACGAGATTGCAAACTCGTACCATTTATACGCATGACCATGAGATCGTGTTGACCGTATACACCAAAATGTAGGTGTAAAGGGCGCTTTTGGAGCTAAATGGGCATGTTTCCTCCCAAACTCTGTTCTGATTTTAAAAAAAAATATATTTATTTTCTTTTGTTTTCTTTTTTAAAAACCATATTCAAGTAAAGCATTTCTGTAATACAGTCATTAAAAAAATCTGCATGGGAATTTAAAACAGTAAAATGCATGATATATTTAAAATCAATACAGTAACAAATTAACTGTAATATTAATTTTCAACTTCAACTCATGAAAATATATATATATATATATATATATATATATATATATATATATATATATATATATATATATATATATATATATATTTCTCTGGTTTAATATTAATCAGATTAAATGTTGGAATAAAATGGAACATTCTTTTACTTGTAGTTATACATAAATAATGAATATTAAAATTATATATTTCAGTACAGTAAAAAATATTAGACTTGTCCAAATTGTGGTAGATAATTATATGAAAGGACATTATAATGTTTTATGAACATAATTGCCTTTTATATGAATAATAATAATAAGAAAACAACTAACTGTCCTAATAATGATTTAATATTCAAAATCTACCTTTTTCAGAAAATTTAACCTGCTCTTGATTTATGAAAGTCACACACTAATCAGTATAATTTGTATTTTAAAAAGTTGCAAGTTATTTGTTTGTATTAAAATGTGTGTCTTGTCTCACTTGCCATATAAAGATTTAATATAAACAGTGTGGAGTGTGCAACGCATTTGAATCCAAGACACACCCATACACAACTGCGACGCACACAAACAGCCTTATGTCTTCTGGGGAAACTTGAGTTTAATAGTTCAGAAGAGTGCATTCAATCACCTTTTGGCTTCTTCCTAAAGTTTTCTTACTTTGATGTCAGTGAATACTCCATTTAGATCATTTCTAAAACAACACATTAAGTTCATAAGATCACATAACCCTCTTAAAGCTTCAAAAGTCAAGGCTATAATTGTTCCTTCTAGTTAGCATGTTGTAATACACTTAGTTATAATTGATGCCAGCTTAATAAGACCAGGATTGTCAACTTTTAAGTTTGGGTTGGAGTGAGATTTGCAATTTCGATCTTGATTTAGTATACATTCATATGTATATTGCCTACTATTAATATAAGGAAAAATAAGTTTGCCTTTTTAGCACAATTTTAAACTTTTCTTGTGTTAAATTATATTTGCTTACTTTCATTAATATTCACTTCTGTGTGCTTACATAAATATCTAGATCATTTTGATCGTGTCTACATATTTATTCAAATGCTAAACCTAAAAATACATAAGCAGTAATCTGCAATACTTTTGAGCAACTAGACTAGATAGGCCTACATGTATTAAAGGACCATACATGCACCTAGTGGATAATGTCATTACAGATCAAATTGTTTTTCCAGCCACAAAAGGACTCTAATTTGCCTCTTTGCATTGGAATTCTCTATTTTAACCTTAAATACTACACTAATTGTAATATCCACTTAAACTCTGAGGACCCTGTACAGGGTCGGAAATTACATCGTCATATATTTACTTTCCATTTTAAATGTCTGTGGAGGAACTATGATGTCATATGTTGTACCATTTGAAAGCTTAGAGTCTCTACTTTCTGGAGATATGCATCACTTTGGCATTTGTTTTACACACAGTAATGTATTTACACTAAATTACTCTGATGTCATTTCTGCCTGGATTTGGCCTACCCAAATTGAAAAGCCTCCCACACACATACAGTGGTCTAGGTTCAAAATGTTGGTGTCATTTTACAGGAAACCCTTTAAAGTTATATAAAACACTGCTAAAAGTGATAAACATGTAAGTAGATGTTGTTTAAGATGTTATAACCCCCCCAAAAAATTAGGCGCTTTTTGATTTTTTTTAATATAAATTAATTTTTGAAAGTGTGTAACTCAGGCCCTGTGTGCTCTAGGACCCTGCAGACACTATGGGCTGCTTCCAGCATGTATAATTAATTTAATGACACTGGAATATTGCATTTATATCACTGTTTATGGTGGTGGAAGGGGGTGGTGGAAGGGGGTAGCAGGGTCGGGGGAGGGGAAAAAAGGGGGAAAAAAGGGGCAAAAAGGGGGGTCATCCCTTCAGACCCATTTGAGTAAATCTGGCATACAACATGACACAGACAATTCTTTTTTCCACTATTTTCTGTAATTTAGTGGAAACAGCCCAATGTGTCTGCAGGTTCCTAGAGCACACAGGGCCTGAGTTACACACTTTCAAAAATGAATTTATGAAAAGAAAAATCAAAAAGCGTCTACTTTTTGGGGGGGTTATTACAGCTTAGACAACATATACTTACATGTTTATCCCTTTTAGCAGTGTTTTGTGTAACTTCAAAGGGTTTCCTGTAAAATGACACCAACATTTTGAACCTACACCACTGTATGTGTGAATGGGAAGCTTTTCAATTTGGGTAGGCCAAACCCAGGCGGAAATCCCAAAAAATGGCCCTGAGTGTAAGAGGATAAATACAAATATTAGAAGACAAATATTTTAAGTGGTCATTAATGGACCATAATTATTGCACAAATAGTATTTAGTACCAAAATATCTCCTCAAAATATTCAATAATATTACTGATATTAAATATAGAACATTTATTTAATTGGAAATAGTATGATCACATTTGACCACTAATGAGTATAAGCGTGACCAATTAGTAAGCAACAGGGCTAAATACAAGAAATCTCCATCACTCTCCATAATAAAATGATACTGTAAATGTGGTTGATGTAATAATCGATGCACAGTATGCTGTACCGTTTACAAAAAAAATACAGCAAAAACCTAGATTGGGTAAACCCAGCCTGATCTGCCGGCGATTTGATTTCGCCCTGCAACTCAGTCTGGAAACCCGTACATTCATTTCTACTGCTTCTGTTACACTTTTGCAGGAACCAATCACAGACTGGCTTATCCACCTGGAGCGCTATTGGCGGGTTTAACATGATGATGGATAAAGAAGGGTCATTGCCTGTTGAACACGCCTCTTGTGGTCTGATTGGTTGAAGGACTATCCAATTGCATACAGAGACATTTGAATAATGCTTGCTTATCATGCCTCTTGTGCTGTAGAAAATACAGAGCCGACTCCCCAGACCAATGTTCAATCTTAAATTGAGCTTGGTCTGGTGATAGCCAGGCAAACAAAAACCTGCATAGTGAAGCTTTTGTCTATCCACCTAAGCCATTCAAATGTATCGATACAGCGCTGGTTTGTTTGAGAGCTCCATGAACCACATGAGAGTTGACAACCCTGATAAGATCAAGCTGGGTTTTTTTAAAATACTGTGAATTACACAGGAAGTCTTGTCTCTTAAAGTTGTGTGGTAAGCCAAGTTAGTTGAATTGTGGTTGAGTTGTAAGTTTAAGTTAAGGTGTAAGTAGCAAGGTCTAAAGTAATTGTTTATATTTACTAAAGTAGTTGTGTATATGTTTTACTAGGGTTGCCACCTTCAATACAGAAAAATAAGGGATGCCTGCCACAGCGGTGGCCACACCCCTTGGGGCCACGATGACCGCAGTCTTGATGGTGTGCCAGGGCAGTGGTCGTATATCATAACTTAAAACATGTTTTCATAATTTGTATATATATTAAGATTGATACCAATGGACATTATAATAGGATAAGTGCTATTGAAATCATATATATATACATCGTATCTCTTATTAAAGTAATGCTTGTGTCTGACTGTACAACTTAACCTTAATAAACAAATCAAACCATAACATCAATGTAGCCTACATTATTAACATTATTTCTTAATAGGCAGCATATGAAATCTAACGTTATCAATCAAAAAATTATTTTGATATCGGGTATTTGGACCTGCCTCCGCCATCGTTTCAAATGGATTCTGCCCATATAGAAAAGAACCGGCGAGGCGGGGTCCCCTCCTCTTCTGACTCTGATTGGCCGTGATTCACGGCCCGTGAACTTGAAACAAACCAATCAAACAAACCAATCAAACAAACCAACGACGGCAGCGACCCAACTAGGGGCAGAATAGGACGTGTCTTCACACAATGCGGGTGGACCTATGTAAAATACGGGACAAATCGCGTCCCGTATTGCTTTGATACGGGACACGTCATTTTTCCTGATAATACGGGACGATTCTGTATTTCACGGGACGGGTGGCAACCCTATGTTTTACCCTACTTTTAAAGGGTTAGTTCACCCAAAAAGGAAATTTATTTCATTAATGACTCACCCCAATGTCGTTCCACACCCGTTCATCCTCTGAACATAGAACATAGATATTTTAGATTTAGTCCTATTTTATTGCTAAATATAGTCCTAATAGTCCGATGGCTTTCTGTCCTTTGAATGTAAATGTATGCCCACTTGCAGTCCACGTCCAGAAGGTAATGAAAACATTATCAAAGTAGTCCATATGTGACATCAGTTGGTTAGTTAGACTCTTTTGAAGCGTCGACAATACATTTTGGTCCAAAAATTTAAAAAAAATTACGACTTTATTCAGAATTGTCTTCTCTTCCGTGTTCCTCAAATAAAGATTTAAACGGTCATGAATCATGAATCAAATTGGCAAACTGCTGAAATCTTGTGACATAGGTGATACGAATCAATCTGCTGATTCACGACCATTTGAATCTTTATTTGAGGTTTGAAAACAAACGCGGAAGAGAAGACGATGATGAATTAAGTCGTATTTTTTTATTTTTGGACCAAAATGTATTGTCGACGCTTCAAAAGAGTTTAACTAGCCAACTGACTACTTTGATGATATTTTCATTACCTTCTGGACATGGACCACAAGTGGGCATACACTTACATTCAAAAGACAGAAAGCCCTCAGACTAATTCTAAAATATCTTAAACTGTGTTCCGGGGATGAACAGAGGTCTTACGGGTGTGGAACGACATTGGGGTGAGTCATTAATGAAAGAAATTTCATTTTGGGGTGAACTAACCCTTTAATATACTTAAGAGTAAACAATTTTGACATATAAGGGTGTTTAAAATAACAGAACCATGTCATAAGAGCTAAAAGTAACTACATAGAATAACAAATGCAGCTGCAGAGATGAATCACTAAGTTGACTGCCAATTAGCTGTATGTGCAAAATGAAAATGAAAACTCGCAGTTCAAAGCAAACTCTGACAGAATTGCAGCTCCCTGCTTCACTAGATTTGTTAAGAAAAACCTGATTTTAAATCTTAAGAATACATATATTTAACCTCCCGTTGTTCGACGTGACTTCTTTTTAACCCAAAGGAGAAATTTTGAAGAATGTTCACTCCGTTCTTGAATGGTCAACATGCACTGACACCAGGTCTGCTTATGGTGACACTAGATTATGCCAATGATGTCGGGTGATAACCATTGATGTGTGGTTAAAGTAAACCTGGTGTAATGGATCTTGACCATCTCATATTTGGTATGTTCCTCATGCAAATCCATTATATGGCTTTGTATGACTTGGAATACAGCATACATATCATATTAACTTATTCTATGATATTGTTATGCTACTTTTTCTAATTTTTGGAGCATGAAAGCATTGATATTCATCACAGGGTTATCATTTACTAAAAATTGGTAGCACTTTACTTTACAGTCCTGTTCCACATTTACATGTTATGTACTTATTATAGCAATTATAATAACTAGGTTATAACTTGATACTAACCCTAAACCTAACCTTAACCCATGTAGTTACAAAAATGTACCATAATTACCATAAAATAAAGTTTTAAAAACTAAAATTAACTAAAGCTTCAATTTGAAAAGTTGCTTTGACAACGGAATTAAATGATACATTACTAGATATAAAAATAAAATTAAACATAAATAGACACTAATGACAAAAGCACAAAAAAATACTACAAATTAAACAAAATAAAACAAAAACCTAAAATAAAATAAGAAATAATCAAAAATATTACTGAACATCCATTTCATTTTCATTTTGATTTTTAAGAGTAGTCAGGGCATTTTGATATTCTATTTCATTCTATGAAGGAAGAAAGACATATGAGTTTAGAATTAATGACTGAATTTTCAATTCTGGATGAACCATAGCTTTAATAGAGACAGATGGATACTCTACAGTATTGGCTGTGAATGCCGCAAAAGTATAACCTCAAAACTTACCACAAAATTGAACCCCTGTGACCCACTCTGAGCAATATTATGTCAGAGGTCTGCCATTTGGAAGCCCTAGCGAAAAACCAGGCACCATGAAGGATAATCTGGATTAAGGAGCACAAAAAAAAAAAAAAAAAAAAAACGACCCCTGAGCGATGGGGGAAAATAGAAACTATATTTTATCCCATTACCTTCATCCAAGTGAGTTTGCCAAATGTTAAACATTGTGTTTCATAATGATTTGGGCAGCCATCTTGTGGGAGTAATTATGTCTGATGATTGTTTTTTCAAGGTTGTGCTTCCAAGGAATATGAGACCACTTTGTAGGACCAGGTGGTTCCTATTCAGATGCAAACACTGCTCTGCCATGACATTCTCATAATTCAGGGAGATAATGCCACAGCTAAATAATGCCACAGCTAAATAACTTTAAGGTTGATTTCATACCCAGATCTTAAAATGACTGAACCATGAACAGCCAAACGTAGATTTCATCATCTCGGCTTTCTCAAGAAATGACACAATTTCTTGAACTTTTTATGTTTGAAAATTGTTTTTTCAAAAAATTAAAAATTCAATCCCGGATTTTATGATTGAATTGTGTGATATCACACTATAAACGGTTGACTTGCATGTCAGCATTCCAAAAAATTACCGCTATTATAAAGAAGATAGCAAGGACTTTATCAGGTGTTTAAATAATTTGTGAAATTAGTTTGAATAACTGAAAACGTCTGAGTGTGTTTTTGTTTTGTTTTTGTTTTCCTTGTCTTGGATAGTTTTATTATAATAGTTTACACTGTAAAAAAAAAAAAATATATATATATATATATATATATATATATATATATATATATATATATATATATATATATATATATATATATATATATATATATATATATATATATATATATAATTTAACAGCACACCAGTTAAAAAAAAAAATTACATGGATGAAAACATGTTTATCTTTCATTTAAAATGTGTATATTATAATGTATTCTCTTGAAAACTCTTTATTGTCAAATGTGTATAGAATTTAAACTCCTCTTAGGAATTTCACCATTCAGTGTGAATTTATCTTTATATTCTTAAATAAGGACATCTATTCAGTGATTGGTTCATACCTATGGCATCATCCAAAATTCCATTTGTGGCACAGCAAAGTGTCGTAAATCCACTCTAAGACTAGCACTTAAGATTTTGTCCTACACTTTACTTAAAGTATGATTGGGACGCTTGATAACTAACTTTTAAGCGCAGCTTTGAGCCAAGAATTTTATTACTCTTAAGTCAATTCTTAGCAGTGTTCTTGTGAGTAATTCTAAGATGTTTGATAAATACGGGCCCAGGTCTCCAATTGAACATTTTCTAGTGACTGATCACATCTACATTTTTCAGTTGGCCAAATTTGATTTCTGTGAATAAATTTGGATCAATTCACAGAAATTCAGTTTGGCCAACTGAAAAATTTAGATGTAATCAGTCACTAGAAAATTTTCAATTGGAAACCAGATATTTCTTTGACAGTGTATGTTAAAGGTGCACTATGTAGTATTTTTGCTGTAAAATATCCAAAAACCACTAGGCCGGTGTTATATATGTTGTTCAGTTGAGTACAATATCCCAAATGTTTTTAAAACTATTTGTAAATTGTGTGAAAATTGCTATTTTAACTAAGGACCGGGACGTTTCAGCATTGCGTTTGAGGGAGTCGCCTGTCAATTGCATCATATCTGCGCTACCCTTGGTTTTGGGTTTTACTTGGCAGGAGCGCTTTACTCATGTGTGAACAAGTGAACGCACAGAGTAACGTCATAGATACATTTAAGTGTGTTTAAAATGATTTTAATATGATAAACAGAGCTCCATTACCTCATAATCATAACCGGAAGAGCGGATCAGTGCAGGCGCCCGGCGAATGTGTCCCATCCCTTCATAATAAAAGTCCCGGTCCGAGTCCTATTTTCCACCAGCTGTGATGTGAAGACCACATGTCCCAAGATGCTGAGCTCAAACTTTGCATCATCAAACTACGCATTTGTTTTGAATAGGCCCCCTCTAGTGGACGGAAAGTTGCATAGTGCACCTTTAAAGGTGGGGTAAGTGTTATTTCAAAAATGCTTTAATAAAAGTGTCTCGGATCGAGTACCAAAAAAATCTTGTAGCCAATCAGCAGTAAGGGGCGTGTTTACTAATGGCAGGGAGAAGAGTGCTCAGTGCACTTCTTGTTCAAAAGACACAGCACACAGGACAGACATCAGCCGAGTGATGACGGAAAGACAGAGATGGCAGATAAAAAACGTGGAAAATGTCTATGCAACAAAAGAAGGCTTGCGATCAGGCAAGAAGTATTAGCTTCCAGCGCTGGGGAGAACTCAAGGAGCGCTAAGACCTGCAATTGGATGCCGAGTTTGCTTTATTTCTTCTCCATAGGCGAGTAACATTGGTTTTGTTTCACAGAACTAATGCTTTTGCTTGAATATGCTCTGTCATGTTCGCTTGTTTGTTCATTTGCAATACTATCGCCGTTCGCTTCAGTTATGATATAGACCAATTAGTTTCCATGTACTATAAACCATCGCTTTCATCTGATGTCTGTTTCAAGTGTCAGCTTGCAGTGTGTCCAAAAAGTATGATCATAAACTCCTAACATATGTTTATTCCCTGTGGTTCCTCTTTTAGTGATCGATGTAACTCTCTAATCACAATTGTAATTCTTTTGTTGGACTGGTGTGCTCGGTCTATCGAGTTTTTCATGAGACTTGTGTTTTTGGATATGGAAGGAATTACTTTTCATTGGATATTCGACCTGGACCGTAGTAACAGACATTGCATTCACTTATTTAAGATTTCGAGCCCAATCTCACGAAAATTCGTATAAATAGTACCTGTGTGCAATCTTGTGGAATGTATACATGTTTTTTTGCATGCATATGATACGCACTTTATGGCGTATTATACATACAAACCAAACACCCCACCACCCCCCAACCTACCCAAGAGCATGTCATATGCATGCCATAAAGTGTGTATCATATGCACACGAAAAACTGCGTAGTGTATGCACGCCAAAATTCATTTTGGCATATCCATTCCACGAGATTTCACACTTGTACTATTTATACGCATTACCATGTGATCATGTTGACGATATCATACCCTCGGCCAGCTGGCACAGCATATTTCGCCATAGTCGTTGCCTGCTTTGCGTATATATGTGTGGGGGGGTAGAACTTTTTGGGGTAGGGGTGTGTTTTGTTTTGTTGATTTTAAATATCAAGATCGGAAAGCACTTATTCCACCTTTAAGGTTAGTTGTACTGACAGTGGTTCTCGTTATTTATTTAATGTTATACATTTGTTGAACAGTGTATCTTTGGGTGCTTTTACACTTTGTTTGATTGCCTTGTTTGATTGACACTTGGTTTGATTGCCTGGTCCAAACCCAAGTTCGATTGCTCCCCTCTCCCCTTGCAGGATTGTGTTCACATTACATTATGTTGGTCCGAAACGCAAAGTGTTTGCATCACCTGTTTCTTGGTAATGGCAACACAGGAAAGGTGGCAAAATGCATAGCGTTACTCATCTTTTATATTTCAGTTTAATCTTTCAGGTACAATAAGGATTAATCCGGTGACGTAGGACTGCTTGTAACATGTTTAGTTCCCTCTGGATTTCATCCTCCGCATACAAGCTCCATCAGTCCATCGGTCCATCAGTCATATTTTTAAACTTCATAGTTTATTCGAATAGCAAACAAGGCTTACTGCCACAGACTTTTAAAAATGGTGGTTGAAATGAAATGTTGCGTGGAGTGAGACAATCAAAATGCAGCGTTAACTCAACCAATCAGCATGTTCAGCGCCCAAGTCCCACCCCTGAAAGTCCCTGAACTTAAAAAGGTAGTACCTCGCGAGTAAAGACGATTTGAGGGGACATTTTTACCCGGAACTTCATTGAGACCCCAGTTCCTACAGTCGAAACACACACCCCTTTTCCACCAGAATGAACTGGGTGCTAGTTCAGAGCCAGTGCTAGTGCCAGTCCGTAGTTGGTTCGACTGAAGAACCATTTGTTTTGCCACATGCTGAGAACCACAACAGAGCCAGGTCTTACATCACTGTATACGTCTCATCTTTCTGAGCAATACTAGCGAGGCAGCGGGAAACACAAACACACACACACACCAGGCATTTTCTAATGCATCGACGCTGCGCTGACCGACCCGCTTTTGATCAAAAAAAAAAACAAAAACGCATGAGTGAATCAAAAGCATAAGGAGTCATATGCTCTCGCTGGACCTGTCATACGGCAATTGGTCAGCACAGCGCCGATGCATCTTGAACAAGCCTTCCATCAACAATGGCTAATGTTGCGTCACTAATGATTCACATGGCTTTACGACATCGTAACTCATCTGCATCAACACACAGCGAATCCAACGCATTCATGCAGTTTGCAGTAATTTGTATAGACAGTGAATCCAAACAAGCAGCAGCTTTTAGCTCCATTAGCTGCTATTTAAAAAATGGTGGATCTCAAGTTTGTGTTCATCTTGTTGACACCGCCCCCAGCGCCTCACGTAATCGGTTCTTAATTCTAGCCCAGCAATGTTTTGGTGCAACTTAAGAACATTTTTTCCTGGCTCGGAGCTGGTGCTTTGGGTGTGGAAATACAAAGAACCGATTTGAAACTAGGCTCTGGGCTCTGGCCCCGAACTAGCACCAGCACTGCCTTGATGGAAAAGGGGTAACAGAGTACCATTCCAAATTCCTTGCTATGCGCTTGTGCATTTGTGTTTCCTTTATTTGGTTACATGCTTTAACCTGTGTCCCTGTTTGTGACTGGTTTCCATAGAAGCGTGATCAGTCAGTCTAGGTCAAACTATTTCCTTTCACTGGGTTCCAAGATGAGTTGATGACATTGTGTTTTTATATATAGTTACATAATACACTTTTAGCTGAGTGCACTCCAATCACCATGCTGCCACAGCTGAACAATCAGGTTTCAGAAATAGGATCAGAAATGGAGTTAGAGGCAGTAGTTAAAGCAGCTCTTTCCTTCCACCATAATAGAAGACACACGAATGGTGGCTCTCTACTCGTTTTTTGATGGCACCAATATGATGAGTCAATATGTCGTGAAGAGCACCTGAGGATGTAGCAATTGCCACGGAAAAGTGTCACTTTGCTTTTTAGCAGTTTGACCATTTTCTGGTTTTGCTTACTTCTGCTTTCATTTTGTTAGGGTACTATTAAAGCAGCACTAGGTAACTTTTGCTCTCGGGGGCCCCCTACAGTTGGGAAAAAACTCTACTACAGTCGTAAACTCTGTCATCCTACATCAGCGGATGCGCCCGTGCATTTGTTGATATGACAGCCATGATAGCCCTGAACTATTGATGAGCGGGTCGTCTCATAACCCGCGGACCCTGTATGTTTATTTAATGGTCGCAGGTGCGGTGCGGGTTGTAAAAATATATGCAGTGGTGCGGGCCGGGCCAAATAATTTCATAAAAGCGGGACCCACGGGTTGGAAAAAAAGCCGACCCGTGCATCACTAACAGTTACCCTGAACACTGTTCACATGTAGTTGTTTTGCTTGCGTCGCGTGTGAAATGTCTTCATCCCAGGTACAGTGGCATATGTTTCAGCATTTTATGGGTTTTATTTTTTCAAACGGCAAATGATCGTGATGTTCATGTTTACAAGCCAGCATCATTATAGTAGCCTAGTCTATTGGTTACTGTTTTACAGAATCGATGATACTTCAATGCAATGTTTGAGTGGTAGGTAATAACCAAAACAAGCAAGACAGCCCAGTCAGCATCGGTCAGGCACGCTTCCTTCAGCTCACGCCAGCGAGCAAACGCTGGTCCAATGTTGATCCTCGTCCTGCCTTTAATCTGATCACTTTTTTTGTTTCCTCTTATAGCTTTCCTTCAACAAAACCTTTGCTTTCTTATTTTTCTGTGCTGCTTCGGACATGACTATAACATCCAACAAACAAATTATAGTTGGGCTCACACTTCCGAATGTAAGGAAGTGGGGGTGGTGGTGGAAGTGACGTATATGCCGTAAAGCAGTTGAATTTTGTAGTTCTTTTTGTTCTGGGGTTACTACCCGAAACCCGAAGTTTAAAAGTACAATTAAAAACAATACGACCCCGTCAGGCTATGGCAGACGTGTCATTCAACCTATTATAAGTAGATGTATCATCACAAGAGTCTTGAAACTATATTATGAACATTGAAAAGTTACCTAGTGCTGTTTAACTTAAGCCCCTTTCACACTGCACGTCGGACCCGCAATATTCCTGGAACATTGCCGGGTCGCCTTCTGTGTGAAACCAACCACGTCCCGGGAATTGATTACCGAATTGAACCCGGGTCGGGGACCTAGTAACATTGCGCGGTTCGATCCGGGACGAGCACTGTTGTGAACAAAAGCCAAAACTAATGCCGCAGCGTGTACGTAGTTATCGTGCGACTCCTAGAGCTTGTTTCTTCAATAATACTACCCTGCAGTGCCAGAAGAGCTAGTCTTTGTTTTAAACGCAGAGAGTGTTCGTATACAAAAGAAATTAAAATTAAACAAGCAGAAATGTGCGCAAACTGGACACAAGTCGAGACCACGGAGCTCCTTACTATCCACGCTGAAGCTGAGATCGCTCGCCATTAAACGTCACATCCGGATGTCACGTGTCAACTCGATCCGGGACCATTACGGGTTGTGTGTGAAAGCGCACATATTACGGTATTTCGCTGGCAGTGTGAATGGACCAAAACTAGCGGCCCGGGAACAAATGCCGGGTCGCATTATCCGTGTATTTGCCGGAATCGCAGTGTGAAAGGGGCTTTAGTGGCTGTTCACACGACACCGTTTTAAACTAAAAACTTGTATGTATTTTGGCTATTCGTTTACACGACAACAAAGTTTTGGGTGCCTGAAAATTCAAACTTTTGAAAATGGTCTCTGAGTTACCGATAAAAACGCAAATCTGTTACATGTTCAGTCTATAGTGTTTCATCTGCATCTATTTGCCAAGCAGCAGAATACAGAGTTGGTTGTTTTTGTGAATCCATGTGAATGGAGATCGTTTTGACAATGTGTCCTCTGTACACGGACAACTCAAAGAAAAAACGTATCAGTTTTAAGTACATAGTAGTAATGTAAATAGCTATTTAGCATTAGGCTATTTAGGTTTAGGTGTCATCAGCTGGTTGGTAGAAGTGAGCTAGGTAATGTTTTCTCATTACCTCTTGTGTTTTAGAGGAAGGATTCAAGTCCATCTAGCATCTAACATCTCAAGGAATACTAGAATGTGAAACTGCCCACATATCTCAGCAAACTGAACTTCATAGCATACTCAAACTTAACACATTTGTGGTTCAAGAACATTAAACCCTTTCTTTAGCTGAACAAAAAAATTGTTTGGAGATCTGTAAAATCTTTTTTTGTGGGATCTGAAGCCCAAATTTAAACACGTTGTGTTTATGGATTGATGCTTCTGAAGGAATTAAGCAGGTTGTAACCCGTTCATTGTTATAAGCAAGAATAAAGAAAGTTGGTACTGCTTTTGTATAATCTATGCAGTGCATCTATAATTGTGTAACCTGCTTGGGGCTGTACACAATAATTCCATCTCACAAACAATTCACACGTATTTGTACGAGGTGGCCAATTCATACGACCTCACTCGCATTCATTTGTACGATTTGTCTATATACTGCAGTGATGGGCAGGTTTAGGTGCGGGGTTTGAGGTTACCGTCATTCGTACGAAATCATACAAATATGTATGATTTTAAGCAAAAACGCACCAATTCGTACGACCTCACCCATAGATATTCGTACGAACTAGCCACCTCATAAAATATGTACAATTTGCTGTGAGATTGGGTTGATACTTAGGTATATTTTAAATAAATAAATTTGATTTATTTGCCGGATTAGTACCTTTTACTATGCTTATATGCTTTGCTATGCTTATTGAAGGTATTTTTACTTTTACTCAAGAATGACCATTTGTTGCTTAGAACAACATTGCACTTTATTTATATATTTATTTATTTATTTATTTCTGTTTGCATAGAATCATGTTATATAGGGACACTCCTACAGTATGCCCCTTATTTACACTCTGAACCAAATATTTGCAGGCTTGTATGAACCTAAAGGGGCTAGAGACATTGGGGGAAAGATACCGTTAGCACATCTGTTAAACCTGAGGTTCAAGTCCACGGCAGGAGAACGTGTCAAAACAGATTCTATGGCACTTGTTGTTGAGAACAGGTTTTGCTTTAGGGTGATGCGTGTAATGTTGAAACGGAAACTTCCTTCCAAATTTGAAGTGTTTAATTGGGTAAAGTTATTGTGGATATATGTGGTGTCTAACAAATGCACAGCATATATTCGGATGGTTTTATAGTATTTTATATATTCATTTAGCATATAGAACACTTGGTTGCACTTTATTTCGATGGTCCACTTTATACAGTCTACTAACTATATAAGTAACTCTCATTAGAATATTATTTAGTATACTGTTAGGTTAGGTGTTAGGGTTTGGGTTAGTAGAATGACTTGACGTAGTTGTAAAGTTACTTATAGTCAGTAGAATGTCTGTTGGGGAACATCAATATAAAGTGTTAACAGATAGTAAGCATTAAGCAGAGTCTAATGACTGATAGTTGACATGTAGTTGTAAAGTTACTTACAGTGAGTAGAATGTCTAAAGTGGATAAGGCAGAAATGTACTGATTGCTCAGTAACACTTTTTTCAGTGGTCCAAAGCAACTCACAAATGAGGAAGAGGAATACAACAAGAGCTTGGTTACATTATGTTGTGTTGTTTTGTTACATTACATTAGAGTACATTGTTACATTTTTAAATTGTTGCATTGTTACGTTACGTCACATTGTGTTACGTTGTTACGTTATGTTAATTGTATGTTACATTACATTGTTAACTACATGTACTTACTATATAGTTACGATTAGGGTTAGGGTTTGGTTTAGGCTCAGTTAATTGCAATTATGCTTAATTAATCTGAAAGCTGTTAACAAGGAGGAAGATAAATATGGAACTCAGGTAAAGCAGTGGTGGATTCAAGTCTTTACAAGTTACTACATATACTAAATATAACGTGTAATTGTAACGTGTAATGACTTGAATCCACCACCGCTTTACCTGAATTCCTTATTCTTCTTCCTCCTTGTTAACAGCTTTCAGATGCCTGCATAATTATGGGCATACATTAGCAACATTTGGGTCTGAATCACAATGGATTATTGCCTCACAGAGCCTATGGACTAATGTGAACAATTTATTCTTTGTAATAGTTTCATTGTAATTTTTTTTTTTTTTTTTTTTTTTTTTTTTTTTTTTTTTTTTTTGATAGGATGGGTGCAGAACAATGCCTGTATTGTAATTTCATTCAGGCAAGGGACCAATACTGAAATAAATCAAGTGTGGTGCCGTAGCTCGCTCCCTAACCTCATTCTCAGAAAGTTTCCCTGCACAGTATCTATATTGCACAGAAATGTTTGCTTTTGATGCCATTTAAAGGGATAGTTCACCCCAAAATGAAAGTGTCATTTTGATGGTTATCTGTCTACCCCCAGGACTTCCAATATGTAGGTGTGTTTTTCTTGAGTAGAACAAAAATGAAGATTTTTATCTCAAACCGTTGCTCGTATAATTCATGTCAATGGGGTGTATTTCTATGAGAGTAAAAAAAAAACACATAGACATACAAATCCATATTAAACCCTGTTGCAGTTGATGCCTTAAGACACAAAACGATCGTTTTCTGCAAGAAACCGAACAATATTTGTTATTTTTTACCTCCATATCAGACGAATCTCATCTAGTATTACCCAGTGTCATTACTTACCTCGAAGAAGGTAAAAATCCTGGAGCAACCATAGATATATTTACACAGATACCTCATTCGACTGATCCACACATGCACTAATGAGGATATGTTTGCATGTCATCCAGTGTTGGAGGTATTAAAAACCAATGCAAAAAAAAATATATATATATTTTGAAAAAGAAAAAAAAACTTGCAAAATGGCATTATTTCAAGTAGAAAACAAATTTCTGAGAAAAGCTCATTTGGGTGAATCAACTGGCAAATGAGTAACTTATTTCCAAAAAAAAAAAACTGTTTAAAATGTGTTTACTTTCATGTGTTTCCTTGAGTGCTAGTCTTGCACTGTTGTTTTAAGCAGGAGATACAGAAGAACCATGAAGATACAATGTTATCAAATGCACTCAGCCAAGGCCTTTCTGGAATTTCCTTCTCGCTGTCGTTATCCATTGAGGATAGGTTCTACAACAGAGCTGAAGCAATGCTCAAAGCCACAGTTTCAGCAGAGAGAGGAAGTTCACAGACATGTGTGCACAGACCGCTCTTGTTCATTGCCTTTAGTTTAGTGAGATCAGAGGCCTGAGGCTATATGATAAAATGCATTGACACACAATGACAGGATCTGTCTCCCAGAACTATGGACCAATGTGTGGTGATGATAGCTTTAGAAGTACACAATAACTGTGGAAAGGTCATCCACTCTCGCTTGGCATTTGAATTCTAAACAATTGATAGCATGCTGAGCCTGAGATAGCGGCATCTGAGCTGAAAGAAATGTCTGTTTTAAAGTTTTAGTGATGGCTAAAAAGAAATTGTCCTATTGAAAAAGTGTCACTTGTATGGCTTCAGAAAACTTGCACTGACCAGGTTCTCAAGGTCTGATTCAATGATCATATGTCTTTAAAAGCCTTTTAATATGCACAACTGATATGAACCACTATTATGATACTTTGTTAGTATGTTGCATGATTTTTGACGATTAATAGCTGTGTTCCCTATCTGTATGCAATTGCTGGGAAAATGGCAACAGTAGTAGATTATCCCAAATGTTTTGGTAAATGATGACAAATTTACCCAAAAGTAAACCATTAATAGCACAATGAATTTGAATTTTAAAGGTTGAATAACTTTGGATATTGAGACATACTGCTACCACAATGACTCTTGGAAAATAATGGAACCCTGCTGAACTTCACTGATTACTTTCTTACACATAATAAGGGTAAATTATCTTGCATTGTACAAATGAGGCCTATTTCCTGTGCTGGGTGTTTGGGGAGGAAGAATCAACCAATTCAGTCCTGCGCTGATGTGTTTAATAGTTATTTTTGAGAGTTGGAATCCCATGTGACAGACTTCCATTGAGCCTGTTTGTGTGTTTATGCAAGCTGTCTTTTTTTTTTTCTCTCTCTCTCTGTGTTTAGTCGGCCTTTCCTAGTCAACATTATGAGTTGACATGCTAATAAAACGGGACCAGATGGAAACTGCATGCTAAAAAGCTGATTTGTGAAACATCTCACTGGGTTCTGGACATGCTGTTGAGTTAAATGAACTGTTACACACTGTTGAGAGTTTTATTACCAGTTAATTTTGGTGGATGTATCATGCATTTTAAATGCTTGTCAGCACTGTCACAAAAAAAAAATATATATAATAAAAAAATAATACATCAAAACTCTATTGCAGAATGATGATCACTGTGCTTTTGGCTAGAAACCAATTGGCCTCAGTGCATGTGGGTGGCAAGTCTACTGTGTATTTCATCAATGTGAAATTACATTTCATAAATTATGCAAACCATTGTGCCATATGTGACCTTTCATTAGATTTCAAATAATGCTGAAGCTCTGACATTTTTTTGATTATTATTTTTATTTTATTTTTCAGAAACATAACCTTTCAGGATGGATCAAGGACAATGCTACTACAACGAAACCATAGCCTTTTTTTACAATCGTAGTCAGAAGTATCTGGCCGAAGAATGGAACGGCGTAAGCAAGCTAGTGATGGGACTTGGGATTACAGTATGTATTTTCATTATGTTAGCTAACCTGCTGGTGATGGTGGCCATCTACATCAACCGTCGATTTCATTTTCCAATCTACTATCTAATGGCTAACCTAGCAGCTGCAGACTTCTTTGCGGGACTTGCCTATTTTTACTTGATGTTTAACACGGGACCCAATACGAGAAGGCTTACAGTCAGCACGTGGTTGCTCCGCCAAGGCCTCATCGATACAAGCCTAACGGCCTCAGTTGCTAACTTGTTAGCTATAGCCATTGAGCGCCACATAACTGTGTTCCGCATGCAGCTCCACACCCGCATGAGCAATCGACGAGTAGTTGTGGTTATCGTCATCATCTGGACCATGTCTATCATCATGGGCGCCATTCCTAGCGTGGGCTGGAACTGCATCTGTGCCATAGATACTTGCTCCAACATGGCCCCCCTCTACAGCAACTCCTATTTGGGCTTCTGGGCCATCTTCAACCTGGTGACCTTCGTGGTGATGGTCGTTCTTTACGCCCACATATTTATGTATGTACGTCAGCGAACCATGAGGATGTCACGGCACAGCTCAGGTCAACGGCGGAACCGGGATACTATGATGAGCTTGCTGAAAACGGTCGTGATTGTGTTGGGTAAGTTCTGATATCATTCAGCGTTTCGTCATTAGTACTTTATACTAGGAGGGCAAACGTCCCTGCTGAAAAATCCAGCATAAACCAGCATGAATTCCATGTTGCTGGTTTAAGCTGGTTAGAGCTAGTCTTACTTATTCTCAAGCAAAACTGAGCTGGTGTATCAGTTCAAACAGCAACCAGCATCCCATTCTGGTCCCAGCATACAAAACCAATGTTGACCAGCATTCCTGGGTTTTTCAGCAGGGGTCCTACATAGTTTAGCACCAGCCTGCCCAACTTGGGATGGTGGTCCTCCGGAAGCAAAATTGCACACCCCTGCACTAGCATGTAGACCCTAGAGTCCATCCCTTCTCTTGGACATCCACCATCCTGCAGAGTTTAGCTCCAACCCAGCTACACATGTTATTTTCAAGAAATCTTGAATATCATGATTAACCAGCTAAGTTTTTTTTTTTTTTTTTTGGACTGTTGTTGGAACTAAACTGCACTCCTGGATCAAGGTTTGACAACACTGTATAGATGGCCTCAATATAGATGGCCTCACTGCTAACAAACACAAACAAAAAAAACAAAAAAAATAATTTTGTTGGGTATTTGAAGACGATTTTAGTAATTGGTTCCTTTTGTTCATAAGCAATTTGAGATGGTGCATCCAAAATTTTATACAGCTAATGCTGTCTGAGTAGGTAGAACATTTGATGAGGAAAACTTTACCATTAAACCATTAAAAAGTATGTGTGTGTAGTATGAAGGAAATGTAGAGGTACCGTACATCATCCCTCGTGTTGTCATTGTCTTATGACCAGCAGGCCCATCACAAGGGGATCTACTATTGTTGTTTGTGTTTGTGAAAAAAAAAGTGTGCTTTGTTTTATATATTCATTTTAATAGCTGTGTAACTGAACCGCACACATATGTGAACCTGGACCTCAAAACCAGTCATAATTTTTTTTGAAACCCGAATAAACAAGCTTTCCATTGATGTATGGTTTGTTAGGATAGGACTATATTTGGCAAAATGTAGAAAACTATTTGGAATTCTGGAATCTAAGATTGCCAAAGAATCGAAATATTGAGAAAATCACCTTTAAAGTTGTCCAAATTAAGTCCTTAGCAATGCATATTGCTACTAATGATATATATCTAATATATACTACTTATATTATATATATATATATATATATATATATATATATATATATATATATATATATATATATATATATATATATATATATATATATATATATATATATATATATATATATATATATATATATATATATATATATATATATATATATATATATTTATACACAGGAATTTTACAAAATGTCTTACATGCATCAAAATATTATTTTATTGTTGGCAATAAAATATTAATCACACAAATATACCTGTGTGATTAATGACTGGTTTTGTGGTCCAGGGTCACGTACATCTTTGAAGCTTAGGCTAAATTATGTTCTGAATTATGAATTGGTCAAAAGCATTTTCAAAATGTTCTGAATCCACTTGCTGACTAAATCTTGATGCGATGTTACAGTCAGTAAAACAAAAATACTAGCCTTGGATGCCAGCCGAACTTAACAACAGGGTAGTTCAGTCAGTTCAGTCTTGACTTGATCAGTTCAGTCTTGACTTGATCCATAGAAGAGTAATTATTCCCGAACAGAAACTGTTCGGACCAATTAATTTGTCAGGACGGGCTTTAGACGATGATGGACAGATGATAGACAGTAACGTAATCACCCACTTCCTCAAAGGTGCTTTGGGTTGATCCTAAACGGAGAGCTTGTTTGTATATGCATGCCCCATAATCACAGCCCAATGGAGCAGTATCAGACTTAGCGGTATATTCTGACTAGAATTGAGTATGACCACGTCAGGCTAAAATACAGTATCAACAGAATACCCAGTGCCGTTTTTCAGTTGTTTTCCTCTGTGAACATGTGCTAAATGGATGTATGACAATTGCTTTTTGTCAAGATGTAGGTTACACTAGTTCAATAGTAAAAAAAAATTAAAAAAAATAAAAACACTTTATGCATATCAATGCCCAGATAGCACATGTACGTCGCGGAGACGTCTGTGAAAGGCCGTAGCGTCTGATTAAGATCGCATTCCATTTCTATAGTTCGACTGTTGTTCGTTTTTAAATGAGTCGTCTTCCCTACCTCTAAATGACGTCTATACGACTAACCTTAAACATTCGAAATCCAGTGCTGCGCACCGCGCGCGTCACCGCCGGTGGAGCAGAGCAAGCAAGCAGAGCTCAGTAATAAAAGAAAAAAAAAAAAAAAAAAAAAAAAATATATATATATATATATATATATATATATATATATATATATATATATATATATATATATATATATATATATATATAGTGAAAATACCTATTTATATCACAATGCATACACTCCATGACATAATATATTTACATTTAACTCGTGCAAGCATTGAATTAAAACCATATTCTGTTGAAATTGCGTTTCCCCCCAAATACGTGTAAAAACGTCATGCCAATATTTTTTTAATTTTGCGTCCACTGCTTTCATTTGTCTTACTATATTAATGATTACGAGGGCACCTTCACTTAAATTGCGTTTTGTGTAAGATAATAGAATACATCAAAAAGGCACTCGGGATGAGCATTGTGCACATGGACTTTTTAATAATGCTATAAATAATTAGCAACGGATACTTTAGGCCCTTAGGTTTAGGTTATATAAATTAACAAGCATGGGAACGCTTTTCTGTAACCCATCATTCACAACAGCCTTATTTGATACCTCTAATAGGGGGGAAACGTGTGTGAATGTATATAAATATATATTTATTCCACATTTGAGGTGTCTCTCCTTTCATGCCAACTGCTATTTCACCTGATTAGTTATAGGTGTGGTTTACATTTTTTGTCATATTTTGCAGAGCATAATAAATTACTCTTTAACTTACCATGCTTGACTGCTGCTTACAATACCAAGTGTAATATTACAAGCTTTGTGATTGGAGTAACAGTTCAGTTTATACCATGGTCTGTAAGGGCTGATTCACAGCTATGTTCAATACACTCCTAGCTATTTTTTCCCATCTTTTTCCAAATAACTATGTTTACAAACTCCAATGAGCAAGTCAAAGATGACACTGGCAAAGAAAATCCTTGTAGATGTTCAGGAAGAAGCCTTTGGAGAAAAACACTACAAATACTCAGTTGATTCATATTGGTCCACAGCATTAAAGTTAATAACTTGTAAATTTATAAAAACTTGTTCAATGGATATATCCAAAATATATCAGAGCTATGATGTTGATCACCAGCGCATCATATCATGGTTGAGGAGTTTACATTACACTTTAACCCAGTTTTACAGATTATAACTGAAAGTAGTTTGCACTGACATATCTTAAATGAATCTTAAATAATAAATTACAGTGTTACAGTGTTGTTTTTTGCTATATTAATAAATGTGTTTTTTGAAAACGACACCATGTTCAGAGAAGCTTGGTTTACTTTGCATGCAGTAAAAAATTTGTTCACAAGCTAGCTAACAGGTGATTGTCATATATGACCCAATCAACATATTACAAATATATTGTTTTATGCTATTTTTCTCACAACTCGTCAGGACACCCAGCAGCACATTACAGTACGTATCGTTAGACTTACGCAGGAAGAGTCGTGGCCAAAGCCAGGTAAAATTACTTGCTGTGTTTGCAAGTACTTGTTAGAAGAAGCAGTCGAGCAACAGAGGAGGACAGGATAGGCCTAAATTTAGTTTTCATTTCTCATTAGCTTTCTAAAGCGGGTTGTCGTTGCTAGGAAACACTGTTTTGTTTACTGTGGAATCATACCTTAAAAAGATGTCTGGGCTACATAAATCAGATGTCTTGCAGCTGTATGAACATCTGATGAACATCTTTTAAAGAGCATTTTGCCGACGTTCTAAATTTTTTACGTCTAAAATACATACCCTAGACGTCGTTCTAACAGCTGGCAGGGACGTCTCGGCGACGTAAAGCATATGAGCAAACGCCCTAATATAAACATCTTCCAGATGAAAATGACGACGTCACACAGATGTCTGCGCGACGTGCGTGTGCTATCTGGGTGGATGAAATCCTACATGCGTCTGTGCTTTCCCCACCCATGCATGCAATAAATACACATCCTTGAATGAGCGTGGCTTTCTAGGGTATTTACATGAACTTCTTAGGTAATATCTTTGGTTTCCAGAGGCTGAATTTAAAATGGACTGAATAAAGCTCAACTTACAGTCTCACTTTTAGCTATTTTAGAATTTCAAAGGACAAAACATGCACTTTAAAGCCGCACTTGGCTACTTTTGCTCTCGGGGTCCCCCTACAGTTTGGAAAAAATAATGTTCTCAACTACTGTCGTAAGAGCTGTCATCCTACAACAGGGGATGCCATCGCGCGTGCATTTGTTGACATGACAACCCTGATAGCCCAGAACTAGTGATGCGCGGGTTGTCTCATAACCCGCGGACCCCGTATGTCTATTTAATGGTCGCGGGTGCGCGGCGGGATGTAAAAATATATACAGTGGTGCGGTGCGGGCCAAATAACTTCATAAAAGTGGCGCCGCGGGTCAGTTCCCCTGAACACTGCAAGAGGAGTTCGAGTTCTTCTGGCGGCGCGTGTGAAATGTCTTCATCGCAGGTAACATTACAGTCAGTGGCATGTTTCAGCATGTCATATGAATATAATTTCATGGGTTTTATTTTTTTCAAACGCCAAATAATCACGATGCTCACGTTTACAAGCCAGCGTCATTATAGTAGTCTATTGGTGACCGTTTTACAGAATCTATATGATACTTCAGTTCAATGTTTGAGTGGTAGCTCACCGTAACAAGCAGGACAGCATCGGCCGTGCACGCCTCCTTCAGCTCATGCCGACGAGCAAACGCTGGTCACATGTTGATCCTCGTCCTGCCTTTAATCCCATCACTTTTTCGTTTCCTTTTATTGCTTTCCTCCAACAAAACCTTTTCTTTCTTATGTGTCTGTGCTGCTTCGGACATGACTATATTATCCGACGAACAAAGTTGGCAGACATGGCAGACATGTCATTCAACCTATTGTAAGTCGATTTATCATCACATGAGTCTTAAAAAATATATTATGAAGGTTGAAAAGTTACCTAGTGCTGCTTTAACTAATGGCTTTACATACTTTACCTATTGTTTTATGAATACTACAAATTAGGACATACTATTTCAAGTACTGTTTTTCACCTACTATATTGTTAGGAAGTAGGTATATTCAAACACAAGGATTTGTATATGAATTGTCCAGTGTGGGTCAATTCTCACACTATTTTAATTGCAGCTAGATTTTACATACATAAAAATAGCCATCATATCCTTTATTACGATCATAAGCAGATGGCCTAAAACCACAATGGCGTGTTCAACAAACAAACTGTCCCCACTGATATTAAATTTTATTTTGAAATGTTGGGAAGAATCCTAAAGGTCAATACTCTTGACTAGTAAATATTTGCAAAAAGAATACATGAAACAAACATTAATCCTTTTATTAGTCTACCACATTGTGGATATGAGCATCACGGAGCCAAATTTCGTATGATCTCTGAGAATCTGTCCTTTAATGATGTCACAATGACATGGACATTTGCTCTGGGGATCAATTACTCCTCTCCAATTGCTGTTCACACTCATTGCTTTTTTGGCGAGATTCCATTTGTCCATTTCCTGTCAAGGGAGATCCTTTAATGATAATACACAATTACACACCAGGCTCCAAATTGTGGTTTAAAGTCACCAAGGGTCCAAACATACATAAGCAGCTTTACATAAATGCTACGTAATAAGTTACGCTTCACTCTATTGTGCCAACTTCAAGTCGACGAACAATGTAGCCCTTGAGTAGTCTACAGCTGAGGAACCGTCATAGTGGTCTTGCGGCCAGTTCCACTGTTTGCCTTGCACTGCTTCAGTGTCATGCCTCGCCGGCTCCCCCAGTGAAGCCTGGCCTGGAAAAAAGGAAGCCAGTCATGGTGCTGCATCCCGCTGCACAAGTGCTGGGCAGGAAACAGTACTGTTGTTGTTTGGACCGGGCAGAGCTTGTCTCAAACCTCTGGGGAGGATGGAAAGTAAGGGGTCTGGATGAAAGCATGGTTTGTAGACTGTGATCTCACCCTGGAGATAATAGATGTAACGTATTGTTTAGAAAAAAAGACAACCCTGAATAGACGACGATCCCCCCTTTCAGAAAAAAAGCTTTTGAAGACCAAATCTTGTCTTTAAACACTAGAACTGCCAGGGGGTAAAATTTAACCATGGCTGTTTTTCCAATGTAGGCTACATAACAGATTTTTAATAAAATATCCAAGTCTCCCAGTCACTGACTTTTACTAAAATTGTGTTATTTACATTCCCGCATGTTAAAAATAGTTTTTATAAACCCATATAAAAAGGAGGCATTTATACCTAAAACTGCCAGCAGGTCAAATATACACCTATTTTATATAATTCCTTTATTTTTGCGCTGTGTGTGAGCAACGTGTTGGCTTACTGTAGACAGTCACACAATGCACGTTCAAATGAAGATGTGCCTACTCATAAACGTTTAAACTTTGGATTAATGAGTCATTTTTGCTTCGCAATTTTTACTGTGTACTGTCTGCTACTGTGTTGCTACATATGATGTAATGAATTTGAAAAAAATGAAATGAAAAAACAATGAAAGAAATATTATCTTAATATGTGATTGATGACATTTTATTATTATATTACACCACTCAAATATGTATTTACTTTTAGCCATAGCAGTGTGGATGGTTACATTTTACTCACTGGCGGTTTAGGTATACAACGAGTATTCTACAACCAGGGTTCCAGTAAAGAAAAATTAAATTAATTCAAATACTTTTTCAATTGTTATCATTATAAATTTCTGTATTTAAAGTATGGTAAATACTGGTAAAATGTACCAAAATACCAAAATAAACACATTATGGCATAGCTACCATAAAAATAAGCTGCTTTCTTTCTGTTCCCTGTAAAAGTTCTCATTTAGTAGATTTCTCTGACTGATTTCTCAGCTTTTTGATGTAAACAAAACAATCTTACTCACGCTGACTTACAGATTCAAAGCGTCCAACATAAACTTTGTCCTCAAAATTGACTTTGCTGACTCTTGTTTGATTACAACAAATCATACATCACTCATTGACTCATTTTACCAGCAAAGGTCACATGTATAGTATGTAATATTACATATATAATATTAACAATATAAATAGCCGTGTTTCCACCGCAGGAACTTTCCCCAGGAACTACACTGCATAAAAAAATGTTTGTCGTACTTAGTATTTTTGTGTTCCAGTTCCTGGAACAAATTGTTCAGGGTAATTTAGGTGAAAACCAGGCTATAAACTATAAATTCCCTTGTCTTTTGAGGTGTAACATAACGCTTGCATAATAAAATGGAAACCCATATGCAACTCTCCGTCATTTATTAATTTGACAAATAAATACATTTGACAGATTTATTTTCTTTAAACCTGCGCAAGTTATAGATTTCATGTAAGTGGATCCACAGAAGCTTGTCGTTACGTATGGCCATCACTGTCCCGCGTTCTCATAGGTTTGCTGGCGTATGGGGGATTTCATGTGCAGGAAAATCTGTCCGGGAATAACTAGCAAAATGTGCTGTAACTGTAATCTCGATCATAGTTCAACGCTCGCCACTGGTATATAGTCTCTAGTTTCCTGTCAGTTGTTATCTTTTTGTTATACAAAGTCATCATATTTGAGTTTGCCTTGGATCATTCTCATTCTTATCATCGTCTTGTTTTGGTTATTAAAGATAGGATACATCCTCTATTTCCCTGGTCTGTTTGTATTAGAGTTTATTGATATATCCAAAAATTATCTTTAATGCTCTACATTCACCATATCCATTAATTATAAATGACTTGAGCTTGTTCTGTCGGACCAGGTTGCTTGTTTTTTTGCTAGTAAGATCTGGAAACACTGATGTCCACTGTCACATCACTGCATAAAACACCGCTACAATTTCAGGGTTTCATGTTCTATTCACTTAAAAGAACTTTCCAGGAAACAATGAGACTCTGCTTCTCTCCATACTGTTGCAAATACCTTCCACAAGCTAAAATGAAATCAGTTTTGTTGCTTCTCAAAGGCATGATTCATCCATTGTTGAGAGTTACTCAAGGGCGTATGAAGTATGTTTGAATAACATAGTTACAGTGATGACGAAATCATTGGATCGGTTTCCGTTCCTCAAGAAAACAAGACATCGGGACTGTGGTGTAAAACAGCAGGGTGTTTCATTCTGAATACATTTTGCCAGTGTTGAATTTTTATTTCCCTGGCCATTGTTTCTTGTCTCATTAGCATTATTGGACCACATGACAAACTCGGATATGCTTACATGGCATACAGATCTTCTTCTACTTCTTTCAGCTGTTCCCGTCAGGGGTCGCCACTGCGACTCATCTGCCTCCATCAAGTCCTATCCTCTGTATCCTCTTCTCTCAGACCGACTACCTTCATGTCCTCCTTCACTACATCCATAAACCTCCTCTTTGGTCTTCCTCTTGACCTCCTGCCTGGCAGCTCTAACCTCAGCATCCTTTTACTAATATATTCACTCTCCCTCCTCTGAACATGTCCAAATCATCTCAACCTGGCCTTTCTAACTTTGTCTCCAAAACATCTCACATGTGCTGTCCCTCTGATGTACTCATTGCTGATCATATCCATCCTCATCACTCCCAAAGAGAACCTCAACATCTTCAGCTCTGCTATCTCTGCTCTTCCTCCTGTCTTTTCCTCAGTGCAACTGTCTCCAAACCATACAACATTGCTGGTCTCACTACTGTCCTTTTCCTTGCATTCTCGCTGGTACACTTTTATCACACAACAGACCTGACACTTTTCTCTACCCATTCAAACCTGCCTGCACACGCTTCTTCACCTCTTTTCCACACTCCCCATTGCTCTGGACTGTTGACCCCAAGTACTTAAAATCCCGCACCTTCTTTACCTCTTCTCCCTGTAACCTCACTGTTCCATTTGGTTCTCTCTCCTTCACACACATGCACTCTGTCTTGCTGTGGCTAACCTTCATTCCTCTTCTCTCCAGAGCAAGCCTCCACCTCTAGACTTTCCTCCACCTGCTCCCTGCTCTCACTACAGATCACAATGTCATCCGCACACATCATAGTCCATGAAGATTCCTGTCTGACTTCATCTGTCAGCCTGTCCATCACCACCACAAACAAGAAGGGGCTCAGAGCCGATCCTTGATGCAGTCCCACCTTCACCGTGAAGTCCTCTGTCTCACCTACGGCACACCGTACCACTGTCCTACTGCTCTCATACATATCCTCCAATGCTCTAACATACTTCTCTGTCACTCCAGACCTCATACAATACCACAGCTCCTCTCTTGGCACTCTGTCATATGCTTTCTCTAAATCTACAAAGACACAATTCAGCTCTTTCTGACCCTCTCTGTACTTCTCCAAGTACATTCTCAAAGCAAATAATGAATCAGTAGTGCTCTTTCTTGGCATGAAACCATACTGCTGCTCACAAATGTCCACTTCTCCCCTTAGCCTTGCTTCCACTACTCTTTCCCACAACTTCATTGTATGGCTCATCAGCTTAATACCTCTGTGGTTTCCACAACTTTGCACATCTCCCTTGTTCTTAAAAAGTGGCACCAAAACACTTCTCCTCCATTCCTCAGGCATCCTCTAGCTCTCTAAAACCTTGTTGAACAACCTAGTTAAAAACTCTACTGCCATTTCTCCTAGACACTTCCATATCTCCACTGGTGTGTCATCAGGACCAACTACCTTTCCTCGCTTCGTCCTCTTCAAAGCTCTCCTAACTTCACCCTTGCTAATACTTTCTACTTCCTGGTCAACAATATCTGCCTCTACAACTCTTTTCTCCCTGTCTTATCCTCATCAGTTCCACCAAAACGTTTAAACCCTGCCCCAATGCTTCTAGCCTAGCTCCCTTTCCACCTGGTCTCCTGGACAAACAGAATGTCAACTTTCCTCATCTGCATCATATCTAGCAGTTCTCTGCCTTTAACTGTCATTGTACCAACATTCAAAGTCAATGACATGTATGCTTAAATGGCATACAGATAATTAAAAAAATATATAGTCAGTGTTTCTTTTTCCGCTCATCCTAGTTTCTTGAAGTCAGTGACCAGCCCTGAAAAAAAAACATAGATTATGATAAGCTGACCATTACATTTATCATGTGGAAATATTTTGTTGATTTTTACTGGCATTTTGCCCCTTGTGAATCTCAGAAACGGCCATAATCGTAATTCATAAGAAATGTAAACATCACATCCCATGAAGCAATGATTTCATGGTTATGGAATATCAGCATATCTTTTTATCAACAGTTCATTAAAAGGGTGATTTATTCATCTATGTCAGATATGAACAACAAATAACCATCATAACAACTTATGAAAGTGATGGTTTGAATATCAGCTTTCCATTCGTAATTCAATCATGACGTCTATATAAAATTGCATTCACATCTCAACCCATCCCTTTCATAATGACTTTTATTCAATACTGAATAAACACTATAAAATATCAGTTGCGTTTTAAACAGTTCTTTATATTATTTGAATAAAAGCATACACTTAAAGGGATAGTTTACCCAAAAAATTAAATTAAAATCTTAATAAAAAAAAAATAAAATTAAAATAAAATTAAAATCCTCACCCTCATGTCGTTTCAAACCCATAAGACCTTTGTTCATTTTTGCAACACAAATTAATATGATTTTGATGAAATCCGAGTGCTCTCTGACCCCTCCATAGACAGCATAACACTTTCAGGACCCAGAAAGACATTGACTCTAGTGATTCAACCTTAATTTTATCAAGTGTCAAGAATAATTTTTTTTGTGCGCAAAAACAATCCAAAATAATGACTTTATTCAACAATTTCATTCTGGCCTGTGCCAGTCTCCTACGCACTATATACAACATATCAGAGAACCCTCAGATTTCATCAAAAATATCTTCGTTTTAGTTGATGAACGAAAGTCTTGGGTTTGGAATGACATAAGGGGAATTAATAACAATAGGTTTCTTTTTTGGGTGAACTGTCCCTTTAGTCAGGAGGATTCTGGCAGACTCCATTGTATATATCTGATTTAATCTGGTCTAAATATACCGATTCCCCAGAAATTAGTAGAAAAGCTAACTTAACTGGGAGGGCCAGAACAAATGGTCGTGCTTTTGCTAAACCCTTCAGTCCTGAATCTGCTGTTAGCTATGCAAAGCATGCACTAAGCACTTCCACAGGTGTTGCTGTCTCACTGAGTTCCCATCAACCTCTTGCTAATGCTGCATATTTTTGACCACAAACATTTGGCCATGTGTTGTTGAGTTTGCCATTAAAAAAAGATAGCACTTGTTTTGCCGAGATAACTTTTCCTCGTGGGTGGTTAATGCTGATAGACACTTCTAGTTTTTTTTTTTTTAAGATGACGTATGTTGGATTTGCGTCAAGGTTTGTCATGTGACGGTAAATCATGCAGTGTTGTTGTACGCAGCAGATAGTGGCTGTAAAATTACAGGACAAATTAATATAATTTCTGACAAGTTTTTCAAAAAAAACTATTCTATTTAAGTCTCACAAAACATGGAAGTTACAAGTTATGATGATTTGCAGTTCAGACCGTGAATCAGTTAGGGGTGAGTGGGGCATAACCTTAATTGTAGCACACTTGGTTTAAAACTATCCACACATCCGTTTACTATGCCTAGCAGTGCATAATCAAACAAAGCCTAAAAGTCTTGACCCTGTGGAAGATAAAATTCTGTCCAGCCAGCTCGTGTCCCTCATTCATCTGCGCATGATGCATCATTGCGGGGAAACAAGGTAAAACTAGACAAATCCGATATTATTTTTAATCTTATATCTATTGTTTAAAAGTTGAGTTCTTTAATGCTGATCTAATAGTCAATGTTCAGAAATGATTCATTATTATTATTATGTTTTGAACTATGCTGTATGGCTGTGTTTAAAAGTTCACACTTTACTTCCATTTGGGTTAAATCACAAAAAAAATATATACACTGTATTAATGACACAACCACATAATTGTATTAGACGTGTGAAATTAATGTGGGGAAAAATAAATACTATGAAACCCAAGTGGATTTGCACAAGCTGAGAAAGTCAAACAGCATTAGTTTGTGCCCCGCTCTCACCTACTTCTAGTACAATGATGTAACTTGCTGCTTAACCTTAGTAACTGTTGCACGTCTGCTGTTCCAACCATGCTGGTTCAACAATAGAACTGTTGTTAATGACGTCACACTGGTGCTGAGGTAATAAAATCTGCTAAATTAATCTGTTTAAGATCAAATGAATATGGGATTATTGTTGTAAATAACGAACATAATTCTACTGATTCTTATACCCTTTTGCGGGAACCAATCACAGACTGGCTTTTCCACCTGGTGCGCTATTAGCGGGTTTAACACTATTACGGCTAGAGAAGTGATGGGTCGTTGCCTGTTGATCACCCCTCTTGTGGTCTGATTGGTTGAAGGACTATCCAATTCCATGCAGAGTCATTTGAATAATGCTTGTTTATCACACCTCTCGTGCTGTAGAAAATCAAGAGAATCAAGAGAAGACTCCCCAGACCAATGTTCAATCTTAAATTGAGCTTGGTCTAATGATAGCCAGACAAGGTGAAAGAGCCAAAGCCTTATCAGTTTGAGCTGCTGGCTCAAACTGCCGTCTTAATTCCCGATGCCGACAATGTTAGCAAAGCAGCAGAATGTGACCATTGACCTAATCTATGAACAGACAAACCCTGAATGGCGCTAAAAATAATTCAGATACATGCGGTGTATTTTTATTCAATTGAACTGAATCAATAAGCAGCGGAGGACCAATAAGTTCAAAACATAAGTTTTGTTTATAGCCTATTATAAACAGATTTCCTCAAAGTTAGACTATATACACTAGCACGTTACAGTATTGTTGTCCGTTACCATGGCAACCACTTGCGTTTCTAAGTTTGAAACGCAGTTACTGTTGGGCAGCTACAGTACTGTTGCTGTATCTATGTTTGTCGTATGTCGTACATTTACGTATGTACTTTTTGTTGTTTATCTGTGTACCGTATGTTCTACTGCTGCTGTGGCACTGTGCTTAAGAAAATTTCCCTTTGGGACAATAAAGTATATTGGATATTTGACTTTGAAAACGCATCTCGTAGCGTGCGTCTCAATCAGCTCCCTAGTTCAGTAGTCAGGGCTCTGATCAGGGAGTCAGCCCATTGACATGAGTACCTTGTACATTGTACCTTAAAGGTACATATTAAACCATTTGAAAGGGTACCGTCCCAGAGACAGCTGTTGTACCTAGTGTTGATTTTATCGTGCTAAATGCTTTGAGTGGTCATGCACACGAAACACATTTTGGTATTATGTTGCACAAGACACATTTTTTTTAAAAAGTCTTTTAGCTCCTCGTATTAAGAATGAAATATAATGCGCGAAATACTCCAAAAGATCTGAATCCAATGGTCCAACATGTCTGTCTAGAGCATCTTTGTATAGAAAATCAATGTAAGATCTGTTGTGTGAAATGCAAAATCGCGTTCTGCTTCAATCGCTCCTTGACAAGATTCTAGAACTTTCCAGTGCCAATTAAACATACAATTGTAATGCTATAAATGAACTAGTTTAGGGTCCAATTCTCACTATTAACTAAAATACAATAAAACAACCAATCTTTTGACTTCTCCTTTCAAGGCATGAGACCATGTTTTCCCTTAGATACAGCCAGTCCCTTGCCTTTGTCAAGAAAAGCCAAAAAAATACCTCCTAGACAAATCCAACATTCAAGTGACTTAGCAAAGTTATTTCGCCTCTGAACCTGAATCTCTTGCAGTGTTCGTCTGAACACCCCAGTCATTGTGCCTGATGGTGTTAATAAGCCTTTGCGGAAGTAATAAATTGAAATCCTGCTCTAAGATGAAGCAAGGCTTTGAGCAGCTGCCAATTTAACTGCTTATTCAGCTTGTAAATGGGAGAGAGCTTTTAATGGAGGGTGAGGGGTGTTACAGCCCTATTTGTACCTAACATCCTGCAGTTATGACATGCAGAATGTAGGTTGAAATAACCAATGTGCCTTAACTGGGTGCTTTTTTTAAATGAAAAGTGTTCATATGTAAGTGTGAATCCATGTAGCATTTGGGCATGATTCATTTTTGAGGTACAACATACAAGGCTTTGGCTGATACTGCTGTTTAGGATGACATCAGTCCAAACTTACTCAGTTTTAACTCGTCCACACCCATACTATTGGCTTTATTTGTGTGTCTTTGGAGCACTGTGAGGAATACTTACCCCAAACGCACAGTTATCCATCAAAGTAATTACTTTTACTTGAGACTCTGATTAAGGATATAGTGCATCTAATTATTACATCTAGTTGTAATAGGAAATGTGTCTGGTGGTATCATGTCTCAATTGTGCCACTTACAGAATCACTCAAAAGAGCTGAATTAAATCAAAATGGTGTTGTGGTGGATTAAAATCCAATTTAACCTATGTCGAATTTCATCCTAAATTAGATAACATAAATATTACTTAAGAAAATCTAGTAAAATGCTTCTGAGAGAGCATGACATCAGCAGACTAACTATATGTTATGTGAAAAGTAGGGTAATAGATTGATATATTAGCTTTGCCACAAGACTTTTGTGTCAAAATTATTTGAGTCCAAGTCAGGATCGAGACCAGAAGAGGGTCGAGTCTGAATCCACATGCTCCTGAATCCAAGGACTGACAAGGACTCGGATTCCTGAACTCAAACAAGCTCATCACATTTCTGGGATTTTTCTCTCTTCCAAAACAAGCTGATCCTCTGTTTCGAATTAGTTTTCTGGGCTGTTTGTGTAAAAGAAACCTCTCGATGCTGCTTCCATTCTCACTGCTGAACCCACAGTGAAGAAAATCGCCTTCGCTTCAAGTGTATTTTTATTTAGAGATTCGTTATTCACAGAAAAACTATGAATCTAAAGTAGCATCAAGTTTCCGGGTAAAACAAACTGGACGTTTGGGTGCAGGGATCAGTATTGAGGAAACTAGTTTCGCCTTTGACGTACAAAAGTATCAGAATCTCTCACTTCAAACGCAGTTTTCAGTCCCCCTCGTTCACGTCTCTCTGGTGGGTTTGTTCAGAGAGAGCAAAACATGTGGCAAAGCCATGCTGGAAACAGCTTGCAGTTTATCTAACTGTTGAGAGTCTCCACATAACTTTCAAGTGATGTAAACCATTCAAGAGCAGCTGCGTTTGACTAAAAGGAAAGAGTAGTGCTCTTGCAAACGTATTTCTGTCTTGCAAAATAACAACTGCTGCCAAAATGTTATTTTTCTGTAAATATTTTATTGTTTGACAAAGTCATGTTAGGTTAGATTCATAAGACAAAGGATATGATAGGAGAAGTTTGGCACAAAGAACATTTACTAGACAGATTTTTTTAAGCACTGGGATGCCTGCCTGCCCTTCTGTTAGTAATGGAAAAGCCAGATATCCACTGCCTTGTATTATGAGATGTGGGCTCTGTCCAAAACTTAGGCTGCATCGGAAATTGCATACTCTTGAGTAGGTACTTATCTTGAATAAGAAATTACTTCAAGACCGCTAAAGAGTACATTCTATTAAGAATGAATCCGTGTAGTTTGAGTGTAATCCGGACACACCACATTCACCATGTTGTCATTAACATGACCTACCGGCATCTGTTGCCTACTTTATAGTAGGGAAGCATGAAATTGTGGATGCAGCAGTCTACTGCCTACATAGGAAACTACCTTCTAAGGCAACATCCCTGAAGGAAACATTCAGATCCTGTCTTCACATGAAGCACATCCCAGCTAAAAAAAACATGACTGTTACGTAACTGCAACTTAATCTGGTGGTCAAACTTTCATTGTGGCGACGTAACTAGTTACATCGTGGCAATCAGAAGGAAGTGAAATTCCTGGATTTGTTGCCACAACATAACTTTGCAATGTTGCTAGAGGCCATGGATTTGAATTCCACCACTGCCACCATGTTTTATGTGTCATTTTCTATTAAATAAAGACTAACTTGACTTTTTTTTTTAATATAAACTTGTGAACCCTACACACATTTGACATGAGGTTACCCTGTGTCTACCCTCTTTTCTCTGGCCCCCTCTACAACAGAACTTACAACAATTGTTTCTATTGGCACAAGTAACTGCGACATCGTGGCAATGTCGCAGATTAATAGTTGGTAATCAGTTTGTAATTTTTATATGCATTTACTTTCGAATAGGCAGACGTGCAGTAGTTTAACCTAATTTATGTCCTCATTTGCTAAACAGCTGTGAATGAGGAATGCGGACTCAAAGTGAGTCATTTATTTTGAAAAACACAAAAATGTACAATAAAACACACCCAAATTATTATTAAAAACAGGATATACAGCAAAACATGAATGAAACATTCAAGATGTTCTGTGCTAATCATTATAACCATATGCTATGCTTGCGTAACATTTGCTAGTAGGCATTTCAAATGATTCAGGAAAGATATTGTAGAGGTATAAATATTAAAATATGCATTATATATAAGTATTATTAGAGTTTATTTTATTATGCAAACTTAAATAAAATCCAAGTATATGTATACTCACAAGTGAGTTGTAAGTGTACTATGTCAATACTTCTTGCTACTGGTTCGAATGCCGGTCGCCATGTTGCCCCACCATCTTGAAAGTACATTAGCCAAAGAGGGACATACCCGTAAATTCAAGCTCTCCCTCGCACCTCCGTCACATCAACTGATCTCTGCTCACGGAGAAAATGATATAGCCTACAATGTAAACTTTGCCTTACGCTAGTATGTCATACAATATACAGAATAACGATAGCACTGATAAAAGTTACTTTACTAAGATTGGCTTGCATTCGTCTGGGAACCTGATAGCTTTAGCTAGCATTTTAGCTTTTAGCACTTTAGATTTTAGCATTGAAATGGTAAAAAAATATCGAAAACGTAAAAATATTATTCATTTTTACATAGATGTCATAACCTACATGTTAACTGATATATATATAATTATATAACTGCAAATTATAAAAGTTTTTTAAAGTAACCTCGTCACTTGAAGGAACACTCATGGACGATGTCAAACTGGAAGCCATGTTAATCTTGGACTAAATCGGCCACTGTAGGAGTTAAAACGAAATCGGAATTGAGAGGAACAGAAACTAATATTCAATGGATGGTCATATACCTTTTCACTGCTAGTTGGGGGAAAATATCACACAGTGTGGCTTGAATGAAAAATACAACAGGAAATGTTAAATTCTTCCAAACTAAGAAGGATATTTGTAGCCTGACGTGGTCATACTCAATTCTAGTCAGAATATGAGTCTGATGCTGCTCCATTGGGCTGTGATTATGAGACGTGTTTCAACCGAACCAGGAAAGACATAATTTGGATAGACCTACAACCAATCAGAGCAATGAAGCGACGCATTGTCAAATGTCAACAGACAGAGCTCAACTGCACTGTGTTGCCAAGTCCGCGTTTTTTTTTTCCGCAGGCTGTTTTCTATGTCCGCGGGTGGACGCGACTATTATGTGATATATAGACCCATGAGTGCCAATTTTAGCAGGCAACCTTGCCAAAATAATACATTTTACCCCCCAAAAGGCATTTTTTTTCCCGGAGAACCCCCCGAGAAGCTATTGTTTAGGGCTAGTAGTTGGCGGGTTTTGATGTAAAAACTTGGCAACCCTGTCTGCACGCACGCTGGAATACACAATCTTTGCCGGTGTTGTAAAAAAAAATAACATAATTTAATGATACGCAGAGTACTTACCCAACATGATCATCATTTCTGAGAGAAATTGTGAAGGTGAATGCATATACAAACAAGCTCTCCGTTTAGGATTCGAACAAATATAATCCAAGCCCCTTTGATGACGAGCATGATTACGTTACTGTTTATCATCTGTCCGTCATCGTCTAAAGCCCGCCCTGATGATTTCATTGATCTGAACAGTTTCTCTTCGGAGATAATTACTCCTCTATGGATCGAGGCCAGACCAAACTGCCCAACCTAAAAATGTTGTGGGCGGGGCTAAATTCGGCTGGCATCCAGGCTAGGATATTTGGGTGTTGCGAGAACTCTCATGTTAAAGTTGTAGTAAGCTATTTCTGAGAAACACTGTTGATATCTGAAACACATCCCTCCCTTCATTGCTCCGCACCAAAAAAGCCCAGATTCCCGAAATAAATTCACACAATGTAAGAGCTTCCTTATCATACACTGTCAGAAAAAAAGCTGCATTGTTTGTCACTGGGGCGGTATACCCTAAGGTACAAAACCAAAAATGTACTAAAATGTACCTTTTAAGGTACTAATACACACTCTAAAAGTACAGATAAAGTACTTTTCTACAGTATTTCTTCAAATGTCATTTTCTCTCCTATTTCATCATGAGTGGACACACCCCCTACTGCTGATTGGCTCACTCTCACTCCTCACCTTCATGATTTGACACGCCCCCTACTGCTAACTGGCTACAAGTGTGTTGTGCTGCTCGGTCTGATCCACTTTCAACAGCGTTTCTCAGAAATTGCTTACTGCTAGTTATTAAGCTTGACTGTGCTACTTTTTAACCTATTTTTGCATTACAGAACATGTCCTCAAATACTCGTGAATCACATCCGTTTCCTCTTGTTTTTCAGGTGCTTTTATCGTGTGCTGGACGCCTGGTTTGGTGCTTCTCTTGCTGGACGTGGTCTGCTCCAAATGCAACATCCTGACCTATGAGAAATTCTTCCTCCTTTTAGCGGAATTCAACTCCGCCATGAACCCTATCATATACTCCTACCGGGACAAGGAGATGAGCATCACATTCAAACAGATCCTGTGCTGTCAGCGCCAGGAGAACGTGAACGGTACTGCAGAGGGTTCAGACCGATCCGCGTCCTCCATCAACCACACGGTCCTGAGCGGGGGTCACCATAATGACCATTCAGTGGTCTGAGCTCCAACAGGTGCCTACATAGTATTAGCGCGCAGAGACTGTGAAAAAGGCATTTTCATCAGCAAAAGACTTGTGATTATGAAGTTTTCTGAGCTTTTATTCTTTCTTTATAATGTTTTGACACTATAGTAAAGAAACTATTTAAAGGCTAATCCAAGAGGATTTAAGTAGCCAGTTTAACACAAATTGTATTTGTTCCCGTTATGCCTTAAGTATGGAAAAAAGTTGGATGAGTATCTTGGCTAGTTGTAATTTTTTGACCAGATTGTTGTAAAGTGAGGAGTTACACTTTTTTTTTCTTTTTCGTCTTGTACAGCAGGTGTTAAAGTGAAGGACGTAGTGAAGTGTCCAGTGAATCTGCACTAGAAAGAAAGAGTGCGCGTAAGAGACCACTGGGAAATAATTTTGCGAAGTACTTGATTTTTTGGTTTTATTATTATTTTGCAAAGTTTATTTTGCACTGCAGGTTCACCCCTCTGATACCGAGCTGTCACCAAATATAATACCCCCAAAAAATCTGTCTTTCTGCCCATTGAATGATTTATGGGTCCAAGGGGCTGAGAATGTAGATGAATGCTTGAATTTGAACATGAGGACCATTAAATATTTATGTGAAGCTGGGTAAACTTTTACCTCAGTAACTTGAAACAGCTTAATTTACACAATGTAGATCGTATTTTTCCTGACACAAAATTACCTTTTCTATCTTATATCACTCCCAGTCATTTACAATGGGGATAAACATCCATGCCTTTTTATTATTTCTGACACATTTTTATGAATTATATTCAGTTTTTGATGTATTCTGTACACGTTTCTAAAACATACAAGGCAAAATAATAGTACAAATGAACAGTATTTTTTTGGATGTTAAATTGAAGTGATGCAACATACCTTACATCATGGCCATAATCAAAATTAAACGTCATAAATAAACAAAAAAGGTTCAACATAAGGAAATTAAATTATCGAAAAGCGCCTTTACTTCATATACCGTCGTATGTACGTATGTATATAATAAGTGTATATATTCATATGTTAGTCAAAAGGGGAATGTTTATTGTTTAAATTTAAAATATTTGAACCAAGGTATAGCTATTTTAAAATATTTTTGGTTCTAAACTTCTAATTTCATCATATTTTTTTTTTTTTTTTTAAATCAAACATGGAAGGACAAGTGCATACAGTGGCCCAGAAAAGTATTTGGACATTTAAGATACATTTAATCATAAATATGACACCTTGGTAAAACATTATTTGTCTCAGTTACTGTTAGTATGTATATACTATAGTAATAACAGTATGTTATGCATAATTACATGCAACTAGCTCTAAAACAAAACATATTTGTAACCCTAACCCTATACTAAGTACATGTTGTTAAATAGATAGTTCACCCAAAATGTTGTTACCAAGAAGATCTAAGAAATAGCAAGAAATAGCATTAATACACAGAAATTCAATTTAGCCAACTGAAAAATGTAGATGTGATCAGTCACTAGAAAATGTTCAATTGGGGCCTGATTTTATTTTATTTTTTTATATTGTGGAAAACTGACAGACAGACAGACAGACAGACAGACAGACAGACAGACAGACAGACAGAAGGACACTCTCAGAAATAATGTAAAAAATGTATCACTGGGGCAGTACCCTTTCAAAGAGGTACTAATATGTACTATGTGGGTACTAATGTGCACCCTTTAGGGTTAAATAATATACAAAGTTGTGCCTTTTTTCTGAGAGTGTAAG
This sequence comes from Pseudorasbora parva, assembly GCF_024679245.1. Classification (NCBI taxonomy): domain Eukaryota; kingdom Metazoa; phylum Chordata; class Actinopteri; order Cypriniformes; family Gobionidae; genus Pseudorasbora; species Pseudorasbora parva. The sequence continues at coordinate 18,264,371 of NC_090194.1, read as the reverse complement.
AAATGAAATGTCCCTGTGAAATCACACATCCACCCCCCTAGACACCATTTTATTAAAAGACATAACAAAAAATGGTAACAGTTTATTTTCCAGCGACCTTGTTACATATATTACATGCACTGTAAAAAATATTTTAAAAATAAGTTACCGGTTTGCCTTTACTTTGAGTTTTTTTTTTTTTTTATATATATTTTTTTTTAGTTAATACAATGAACATTTTTGAGAATCGACAACCTTTTTTCAAATATTATTAAAAGATTTTGTAAGCATATTGGGTAATCGTGTGTTTTATTTGTGATGACATAGTGAAACATGCCAAATTGTGCTATTTTCATGATTTATGACTTTTTTTTTATGTGGATAAGATACAATAATATTTTGAGTTTATATTTATTAAACCAATTTCCTTCATTGTATCAACTCAAAATTTTCATTTCAATAAACTCTTTCAATACAAAATTTAATGCAACCAAGTTACTTATTTTTTTAAAGTTAAACCAACAATATTATATTTTACAGTGTATAGTTACTATAGTAATAATTATAAATTATGCATAATCATATGCAATTTACCCTAAACCAAATCCCCATCCTAACCCTAACCCAATAGTACATGTTATTAATTATTATTACTCAGTACTTAAATGCATAATTACACTGTAACACAGACACCTTTAAGGACAACTCCACAGAATTTTATTTTAAGTTTTTCTTGATCGTTATACCTTTGTGAGTACAGTCTATAGAAAAAAAGGAAAAAAAAAGAAAAACTATTCGGATTGGTGCTTGCAACACGGAGCTATTACAGTTAATGCCCAGAGCCTCCACTCAGCTAAAACGGCAGCTTTGGGGGCATAAATGTAAAGGGTGTCTTTGTGCCTCTTAACAGACACAAAATGCAATTGAAATGTCTGTCCAACATGAGCAGGGCCCTTACATGACAACGAGATGCGTTTAGCCACTTAGCCATTGTTTAAATTCACCTAATTAGTGTTTTAGACGGCTAGCTGTAGCCGGAAAAAATGGCAAATAGTCCAGTTGGGAAGAGCGTCGTGTGTGTAAAGCATGATTATTTTATTACTGCACATCTTTCCTCAAGCCGTGTGTGCCCAAATGGAAGGATAAATAAAGTTTCCATTACCTCCACAGTGCTTGCACCCGTCTTTGACCACGGGATTGCATTTTTCTTCACAACCGGCCCTGCTATGTTGTGTCTGTGTAAGTGTGTTGTGTCATTCTTGTCAAAGTGTTCAAAAAAAAATTCACATTCTGTTGCCACAATTCGGAAAGGCACAAACGTGAACAATTTACTTTTCACTTGTGAGCCTGATCGGATCATCACTGTAGTGATCTCCGATTCACGAACGAATCGTTCTTTTTAACCGGTTCTTTTTAGTGAACCGTGCGAACCAGTTCAACAAATCGGACCGAATCATTCTAAACGGTTCGCGTCTCAAATCATCGCTGATCCCACAAGTTACTTTAATTACTCACTTTCTGACATGAGTGACAGTCCCTCAGAATAGAAATATATTAATGTCTTAAATTGTATGTTGTAACTCCAACCGTTCACTGAACTGAGACATGTTTTGCTGAGAGATCTGATGAACTCACGAGCAGCTGATACTGAGCTGAACATTTTTAAGCCCTTTTTTCCAGTTACAACGGCGTTCCCACGTGACTTCAGGGCGAGACTACAGTTAGCCGTCTAAAACAGGTGAATTTAAACAATGGCTAAGTGGCTAAACGCATCTCGTTGTCATGTAAGGGACCTGTTCATGTTGGACAGATATTTTAATTGCATTTTGTGTCTGTTAAGAGGCACAAAGACACCCTTTACGTTTATGCCCCCAAAGCTGCCATTTTAGCTGAGGGGGGGCTCTGGGCATTAACTGTAATAACTCCACGTTGCAAGCACCAATCCGGTTCGTTTTTTTTATATAGACTGTACTCACAAAGGTATAAATCAAGATAAACTTAAAAAATTCCCCAGAGTTGTCCTTTAAAAGAAAGTGTAACCCTTTATATTAATGTGTCCTTGTAACAGTGTAATTATACTAAGTAATATTTAATTAACAATACTTCCTATAGGGTTAGGGTTAAGATTAGGGTTTGGTTTTGGGTAAATTTAATATAATTATGTATAACTCACCATTGTTACTACAGTAACTACATGTAACGTGTAACAAAGACAATGTCATATAAACTGTTACTCAAAAGATCCTCAAAAAAAAAAAAAAAAAAAAAAAAATCAACTAATTCATTGTAAATGTGACTGGTAAGTGTCCAAAACTTGTTGGGGCCACTGTAGGAAAGTTCATAATATAATTCTAACATCTGTGAAGTTAACAGTTGTATATGATGTATTGTTTATAAGAGGGAATGCTTTTCATGAAATAACCTCCAGTTTAAAACGGATGTAAAATGAGTGTTGTAGCAAAAGGATTTTACTTTTTTACCCTGTAACATTTTGAACTTAATGTTTATTCATGTTTAAAATGGCATTGTGCATAGAGACTGAAAATGAAATTTGAAGATTTGCACTCTTTAGACGAATGGGAGATTTTGGGCTGAGATAATATCATTTTAAAACATATCAGTATTACCAGTTGTCATACAAAAAAGAAAAAAAGACCAAAAAAAAAGAAAAAATACTAACATTGTTATTATCAATATTACACTGAAAATATGCATTGATCAAGTGTTAACATTTAAGTTTCTTGAGAGCTTTTCGTGTTATTTGTCTTTCCAGGAAAACAACCTATAAAACCTCTTTATTATTATTATTTTTTTGTTAACCAAGTAGCAAATGTTCCAGCATTTCTGCAAGTCTTACTCTGTTGTGAAAGCAAGTTTGAAGCAGTCCAGTGCTCCAAACAACGTCCATCCAGAAGAGACAGCTGTGCTTGACGGGTCATGGGCCATAGGTTCATTCTAGGTTGAAAAACGATGCTATGTTTCCTATTCATTTCAGCAAATGTGACCGTGAAGTCTGAAGTCTGAAATCCTGTATGGTAACATCCACTTAACAATGTCATTCAATTAGTGAACCTTCTTTAAATAAATCTGTATATGAGTCAAATCCTCGTCTGTCATGTGTTATTCGCATTGTCTTGTTTTAAATTACAACGTTCACTACTTTGCGCTTATGAAATTATGAACTCGTTAGCATATCGACACATTCAATGGAAAAGCATATACGTGGCAAAGTTTCTGCAAAACTGGCATTTTAGTTCATTTTGTTCTTTTGCAAAGGAAAATTGTGTCAGTTACCCAATAACGTGATGGCTCACAGTTGACAGATATTTTCCAGAATTACAACAAAATGGAGCTTTCCAGATTTCCTGCAAACTGGTAGGAAATCCTCGTGCTCAGAGCAAGTCGAAGAGTGATGGGGATGTTACCCGTGATGATGTCACTAATCTACAAGAACTCTAAAACAAACCTTCACCGGCCTCATTTTTGGCTGCCGTATGGAACATGCCTTATATCTGTAAAACAATGCCTGGTATGTTAAACATACGGCCAACGAGATTCCACAGGACAATTGGACTACAGTTTTTTTTTTTTTTTTGCTTGGAGATAGCCAAGTCTATAAACCAGAGCAGCTGGGGTCAGAATTCCTCTGTATTTGCGTTACTCTTTAGTCATGTGTGATACTAGACATGGAGTCTTTCAAACAGCTATGGTGAAGCTGTGAAGGAGAACAGTTTCCTGTCATTTGCAGGCCTTTTGAACGCCAGTGGCCTGTTTCATAAACTGCTTAGACTAGTTTTACAAGGTGGTCATCCAATTTTATTTCTACAAGACTGGCCACAACTTAGACTGGCCACAGCAAAATGTAAAGTACATTTGGGATCCAAAAGGTCACTTGTTAAAATATTTCTATTTTACTTTTTTTTATTTACCCTGCTGAATAAGAAGTTAGCTTAGTGTGCACTTGTAGTGTACTTCAAATATTGGTAGTGCTTTATTTTACAGTCTGCATGTACATACTATGTACTTATTATAGAAATTTAAATAACTGGGTTATAATTAGGTGCTAACCCTGAACCTTCCTCACCTTACATTACTAGTATTTTCTTGGATAAGTACACTTGTGAGTACATATACTGTAAAATAAAGGGTTACACTTTAAGGTGTCATTGTTACAGTGTAACTATATATTTAAGTACTGAGTAATCATTTTATTGAGGGTTAGTTGCATGTAATTATGCATACTTTACTGTTATTACTATTGTAAGTACTTGTAACAAGTGGCCTGACAAGCCAGACCTGCATCAAGATGTTTGGTCTGGAAACTCACCATTCACAGGGCTCAATCTGAGAGGCGGGATAAACGGTTGTCTTTCAAACTCCCTCTGCACGCAACTGGATGGCGCTACAACCAACCAGAGCAACATGAAGTGGAGCTGATAGATTAAACTTTCGCCATATACGGGCGGCAAAACTCCGAAGACATCTTCCCTTTTTAAGAATGACTTCAGTGCCGTTTTGTTTTTTTCTCAGAGAAAAGCTCAACTCCAAATCTTCCAGAGTCGCGACCAAAGCTCATTCGAAAGACCGCTGTTCACCAGCTTCTGTGATCACAAGTAGCATGCAAGCGCAATTCTGGCATCATTATGTTAAGCCCCGCCCACCGACTCTATACACAATGTGATTGGCCTGACCAGAGTTTGCTTTTTACAGCTCAGACGTGTATTGAGAGTTGCTAGACGATACTCGCGGCATATTAGATTTGTTGCCGCTAGGGTGTGTCTAGATTTCTAGGATTTCTAGATTTCTATGTAAAAAAGACACTGTAACATAAAATGTTACCAAATAAAGTATAACCATATTCTTAAAATTATTTATTTAAATAAAACTGTAATTGCAGATAATATAATACTTTACAGTATAATTATTTATTGTTACTTGTGCTTAAGTAAACTTATTTTATTGTAAGTTTTACTCTAGTGTGTTATTCAGTATTACATTTAAAGTTAATATATTAGAAATGTTTAACTTTGTATTTCACATTCGCTTTGTTTCACATTGCATGTGCTTAATATAGTAATAACCGTCAATTATGCACAAGCACAAGGAACTAGCCCAAAACCAAATCTTATATATCGAAATCATAGCGTCAACATTTTGATTGTAAGTGGCGCAAAATATGCAATCAAAGTCGGATGTGGGTCATTTTTTATGTGCTCATAAATATACATTTTTATGACTCCAAAAACTAAATGAGAAATTTCCACCAAATTCGACATGCTTATGTATGGGGGCACTCTGAGAGCAGACAAAAAAAGTTGTGGGACTGTGCCACTTGGTGGCGCTATATTTGAAAAAAAAACATGAAATTGGCTTTAAAAGTGCACTATGTATTATTTCTGCAGTAAAATTTCAAAAAAAACACTAGGCCAGTGTTATATATATTGTTCAGTTAAGTTCTTACAATATCCCAAATGTTTCCAACTATTTGTAAATTGAGAGAAAATTGCTATTTTAACCAAGGAGCCAGGATATCTGAGGGAGTCGCCTGTCAGTTGCTTCATATCTGCTTTACCCTCGGTTTCCGGTTTTATTCTGCAGAAACGCTTTACTTTAGCAGTGTGTGTCACAGCAGCCGCTGAGCGAACGCACAGAGTAACATCCTAACATCATTTCAAACACATTTAAATGTATCTAATATGATAAACAGAGCTGCGTTACCTCATACTCTTGACCGGAAAAACAGAAATAGCGCCGGTGACTGTGTCCCGTCATAATAAAATTCCCGCTGCATGCTAGGCGTGTTGTTCAACTCATTAACAATCGCTTCAACAGCCTTGCTCAGCTCCCACAACACTCTGTCCTGCTCTGCTTCATGCTACAGTAACGTTAATAATCACATCCATGAATATGATTTCTGCCCGAGTCCAATCTGATTCTTTTCCACCGGCTGTGAGGTGAAGACCACATGTCCCAAGATTCTGCTCAAACCTGGCATCATCAAACTAGGCCTTTGTTTTGATTAGGCGCCCTCTAGCGGACGGAAAAGTTACATAGTGTAGCTTTAACTACAGTACCATTCTTCTGATTGACTTCAAAAGTTGCTATCACAGTCCGTTATCCCATTGGTGTACTTTGATAAACATGGCTGTCCTTTTAATTGCCAAATGACAAAAACCAACGCTGTAACTCTGCAACAGTTTTGGATATTAACTCCAAAATCTCTGTGGCATTGTTATGCCACACTGGCATAACAATATCAATTTAGTGACAGCACCACCTTTTGGTCAAACTTGACAAGCAATTAAATCATTTTCAACCAGTCTGCCTAAAACTATGTAAACATGTCTAAAATGTATAATTTTACAGTTAGTCTTAATGCTCCATGTCATGTTTGTTTGCCTCTGTTGTGCTTGGCCCTGAAAATTGCTACTCGCTACTCAAGTTTTTATAATATTAAAAACACTATAGTCATGCAGGAAATATGAATATGAGGCAGGGCAAATCAGTTCCAAAAATATGTTTTTTATTTTATAAAAGATACATTTTTAAATTGTACAAGAGCGCATGCATGCATAATGTGATATCCATTAAGTAATTTAATAAGCTTTTACTACAAGTATCCAAATACTACTGTTCTGAAGTTTAGGATACCACAGCTATAATAAGTTGTGTGCTCAAGTCCAAAATAAACGAACCAAAATGGGAACAGTCTACCTACTGTTCATTTTCCAGGTTTATACTCCACCCTTTCAGTCAAAGACCCTGTGTCCAACCATGAAAAACACCAAAAATGTGTGATGGTTTGGACATAAATCGAAGGATAAAAGGAATCCAGTTTTAGCAATAGAGGAGAAAAATCACAAACAAGATCTCATCAGCATCTCAGTTGTTATTCCTAGACAGCAGCGAGATTACGTGGCGATCAAACGGAGACTTGCAGGTCACTGAAGTTTCTTGCTTTCTCCTGAGAAAATGACCCTAGTAATCTCATGTGTCTCCACTTGAATTTATAAGATCTCAATGTCTCAAAATGTCAAAATAAAGAAAACATGAACTAAATGATCTGACCTATGTTGTCCGTACATTCATTATGTTGTTTCATTAGGGATTTTATGAGGAACATCTGAGATGCTGATTATTAAACTAAACATAACCTCGGAGCAAAATACAGTTTTTAATTCATGGCTGAAAAAAGATATTTGTTCTGTTTCTCCCTCATGGAATCCAATATCCTATTCAATTTCAATGGGACTTTTTTTTTGTATTACAGTGAGAAAGAATCAAAGTTTTTCTTCTTAGTCTATTAGCCTGATCAGAAAGAATCAGGGAGTTACATCACAGGATTCAGAGAAAGTGTATGGTTTGAATAGAAATAACTGAAGTCCAAATTCACCGCTTAGTTTTGTTGTGGGCTCTCCGTCTTCTAAATGCTCTGGCTCATGAATCCATTCGTCACTTGTTTTTCCTGGCCTACTACTCGGTCGTCTGTGGTTTTGCCTTGCTTATTCCTTGAAATTGAATCGTATAAAAAAAATAACTCATGGCCAAGACGATGTATTTCTAGGATTATCAGATATGTCCTGACATTCTTAGATGATAAATTCAAATGCTGGAATAGAGAAACTGTCCCACACACGTTGAAAGTAAATCCTTCACCATCCCTCTTCATTAAATGCCAGCGTGATTTAATACTGTCTCTGAAAGTTCCTGTTTTGAATGCTTAGAGCAAAAACTGGCTCAAATGCAGGGAAAGGTAATGTCGTAAATCATGTTCCATGAGGTCATTTCAGTTCCTGTGATGTAACACTGCCCCCTACCTGCTACATGATGTACACCACACTTTTAAATTGAAAAACAAGTGTCCAATAGACTTTAAGTTTCTTAACAGTTACCTACCAACCTACAAACGTTACTATTGGAATTGTGGATGGGTGTATTTATTTATGATCCGGGTTTCAAGACAACAAAGATTTTTTTATTTTTTTTATTTTTTTATTTCAAGCAAATATCAATTTCCAACATCTATTCATATAGCTAATATAACCACTATATTAACATTTTTGGTTAAATGATGTAATAGTAAAATTATAACATACTAATAACACAAAAAAGTCATGCTAACTGTGTGTAATAACAAATTCCCAAACCATATTTTTCTGAATTTCTGTCAAATTTTCTAACAAAAGTTTGGACATGCTGAACTGAACTGAATTAAAATTAAATGGGTAAGGTAACAGACACCAGCATACATGGACAAGTTTATGATATATTTAACATTTTGGTCACTACATATTAAACATATTTCAACTTGTGATATTTCATCATTTTTATTGCTTCTTATTTTTATTTAATGTGAAAACTAGTCATAAACTTCTGTCCAAGATTTTGACTGGTAGTGTATGGGACTGTCAAACAGATAATTGATTGAAAGTTAATTTTAAGATATATTTGTCTCTATTTTTAACAATATACATTTAATTCATACCAATTAATCTGAGTGGATTATGAGATATGCTATGATAGGATGCAATACTGTTGCATACACTTCTCTACAATGTTTTCTGATATATTGTTTCACTCACTTCTACTTACAGAAAATATAACTAAGAACAAGCACAGAAACATCTTAATTTGGAATATCAGTTAGTGAAAAAGTAAATGAAACTATTCAGTTACAACATAAAAACAATAAAGTGATGATGTGCCACATTGGAATAAGCTATTCTACGTAAATGCTTTAAACTTAAACAATAAGAACCAGATGCACATTACTCTTACAACTTAAATCATAGTAGATCCAAAAGCAAGGAAAAGTAAAAATGTCGGACATTTATACCGTATGCCTCTGCTTGCAGAGGCTTCAGTCCACCTTATTACTAGACATGGACCTTCTTTATTGGAGATTCTGTTATTATGAAACCATCTCAAAGCTTGACTATCTCTCATCTGATGCCTACCGTACATCCATGTCATTTTAAAAAAAAAAACAATTGAGATCATATGAACAGACGCAAGCATTCATCTTCAAAGAGTTTGAGGGATCAGTATTCCTTAAGGTATGTGAGCTTTTCAATCAGTTTAGGCTTCTTTCACATGCCTTTATGTCCCTCTGCTTTTTTGAGTATTTGTGGGGACTTTAAGGTTTGTTAGGACTCTTCAAGGTCTCCTCTGGGTTGTCTGGAGCTAGTGTCGATACCTTAAAGTGTTTTATCCTTCGTCAAGATCCCTCTGGGCGCTTTGAGATACTAATGAGCTCCTGGATAGTTGCAGCTTTTTGATTCTTTAAACCGCATTTTTTAAAATCCTCAAGAAAGGCCAGATTTGAGCATCTGGTCATGCATTCTTTCCAGGATTCTGTGAATGCTGGCAAAACTAGGCCGGTCAGTGGGATGGCTGCTCCAACACAAGCGCATGAGGTTATACAGCTCCTGTGGGCAGTTTTCTGGACAGGCAAGAACATTTCCATCCCTTACGTAGTAGATGACCTCCTCGTGGGCCATGCCATAGTAAGGCTGCATGCCATATGAGAAGATTTCCCATAATACCACGCCATAAGCCCACACATCTGATTCGCTGGTGTAGCGGTTGTAGAAAATAGATTCGGGTGGCATCCAGCGAATCGGGATGGCATCATTTTCACCGGCTTTGTAGTAATCAGCCGCATAGATGTTGCGTGAAAGACCAAAATCTGCAATTTTCACAACCAAGTTTTCTGCTACCAAGCAGTTGCGGGTAGCTAGGTCACGGTGCACAAACTTGCGCTCTGACAAGTACGCCATTCCTGCCGCCACCTGCTTGGAAATGGAGAGCTGCTCCAGGCAGCTGAGGGGTGGGTAACGCTCAGGTTCTGACACAAGGCTGCTGCAAGTCAAGGTATCCCGACTTAGACTGGGCTGCTGGGTTGAAGAGCGCCGACGCAGAAATTCGTTCAAGTCCCCATAGGCCATGTATTCAAACATGAGACACATGGGCTTCCCCACCGCACAGACTCCTACATGGCAGATACACAAATGACAGGTTAAGTTACACCTCCAACTGTTGATACCTAAACAAAAATACACTTCTGTTATTCTAACACTGGGTCGAGCCGTTGAATCTGGTTCCGGAATGCCACAGAGGGGACTGATCCAGGGTTATACACTGGGTCAACTCTGAAATGGATGAGTCAAGCTATTTTAAGGCTTTTTTGATTGCGGTCCCCTTGGGGAAAGGACATACATGTAATAGGAAGCAGATGTGGTTCATTTTAGGAAAGTCCTTAAGCAGATGTATTCTAAAAGTGCAAGCCTTTGAAGGCATGCAATTGTGATACATTACCCAAGAGACGGACAATGTTGGGGTGGTCAAACTCAGCCATGAGAGCAGCTTCTCTTTGGAAGTCATTCTGCATATCGGCCGAAGCTTCCTCCTTCAACATCTTCACAGCCACCATGGTGAACGGCTCTATTGCCAAAAGACCAGGGGCCCTAAAAGACAACAGGCACATTGGAAAGTAGTAGTGACAGTTTGCTTGCGTCACAGTGAAGTAATTTTAGCTAAAAGTTCCTGATCCAACTAATGTATTTGAAACAATACTGTCATTTGAATGAATTTTTGGGCAGCTTTATCTACTGTTTGAAGTATCGTACTAGGCAGAGCATTACAACTAGCCTAAATGTAAAATGACTGTACAGTTGAAAGTGATATATGATGGCTAAGTTTGGTAAACCATTCTCGGAAATTATCCTCTGCATTTAACCCACCCAAGCTAATCCACACAAATTGCGAGTGGTGGGTTGTCAACACACACACACGCACACACAAACACACAATGCAAAAAGTGGACACACACACAGGGCAGTGGGTAGCCATTAACTGTGGCGCCCGGGGAGCAAATCGGGGTTAGGTTCCCCTGTTTAAGGGCACCTCACACATTTCCTGCCAGTATTGAGAATTGAACCTGTGACCTTTGGGTTACCAGTCTGACTCTCAAACGATCAGGCCATGACTGCTCCTGTACAGCCAAAGCAATGTGTTTCTTTACACACATGCACAATCCTGTAGAACTGGGCAATAGGCGTATAGCTACAATATTTACTGTAATGGTAAACACTTGACTCTGGGCAGCAGTAGTAGGCAATCTTCACTGATCTCAAACCAAATTCCTCCCTACATCTTGACATAAATTGTCAAACAGGTCATAATGCATTTTAAAATAGCTTAAATGGTGATGCAAAACTGTGGAAACAGAACCAAAACGGCAGCTTCTCAAGAACCATCTTAGAATTCCATTAAGATTACACTTCCTGTGCTAAAGGCTCCTGTGTGTTCCTGGAGAAGTAAACACTTTTCTAATGGGTGTCTATAAATAACCTCCTCAGCAGGGCTTGCTCACACGATAGTGTCTACAGGGAAGTTTCATATTGAAACACATCACATGTTTAGTGTGACCGATTCAGTATCTTATTTCAGGAGACAGCCATATGGTGTATATATTTTACCCACTGCTGTAATTCCCAGGGGTCTCTATATACATTATATCAGGGTTACATTGTGGTTTGGTCTTTATACGTCAGACCTTTGTATGCTGATTCACCATTGGCTCATTTCTCCCCCAAATGTAACTGGTGAGTCACTAAAGAGTTTTTAAGAACTTAGTCATTGTTCTATAAAATTGATTAATTTAATCATTCACATAGTGAAAAACATGCAAAGGAAATCATGATCAGTATAAACATGGACAGTGCCAAACCAGGGCAGACATTATCACCATTGGTGTTAAATTTGCTTGTAACATTTGGTAGCTCTCACCTTGCCTGAAACACCCTACCGAAAGCCCCCTCTCCAATGTCACGGACATATTCAATGTTGTTGCGTGGATATTCGAGACCGAGGAGCTTGGAGTTAAGGAGGAGAGGCAGCCGTTGGTACATGGGGTTTGGGTGAAGTCTGTCCAACAAGAGCTCCGAGGGGAGGGTGGTCAGAGTAGGTGTCTCCAGTACCCTACTGAATATAGAAGCACAACTTGTTTGTTTTGACATATGTATCTTATAATTTAAGTAATTCAACTTCCAAAGCAACTTTAAGTACACTTTTTGTGAGAGTTCCCAGTAGTAGGTGTGTTCTACTCTCAAGGAGACTTCTGGAGGACCACTTTCCTGCAGAGTTTAGCTTACCAAGATGTCCAGGTGTACTTGAAAATTACAAGAAGATGTGTGGGAAAGGATTGGTGGTAAAATCTATATAATTGTGTGTATCTAAGAGATAGGGTAGCCAGTCTTGCCTCTGGAGGGCTATTCCTGCAGATCAGTTCCAGCCATGCTCAAATACACCTGCTTGTTACTTTCAAGTAAGCCTGAGCACTTTGATTAGCTGGTTTAGGTGTGTTTGACCAGGTTTGGAGCTAAACTTTGCAGGATGGTTGACCTGGTGGCCAATGGTTACCCATGTTTAGAGCAGGGGTTTCCAATCCTGCTCCTGGAAGGCCACTGGCCAGCAAAGTTTTGCTCCAACCCCAATTACAAACACCCAAACCAGCTAAATAAGGTCTTACAAGGCATAGTAGAAACGTCCGGGCAGGTGTGTTGAAGCAAGTTGGAGCTACAGTCTGTAGGACAGTGGCCTCCTGGAGAAGATTTGAACACCCCTGTTCTAGTTCCTTAGATCAGAGGTCTTCATCACTGCTAAAGGGGACCAACTCTCCTTCAGATGCTGCATTCCAATTTGTTTTTATTATGCCCTTCACTCGCTAACTTCCCTCAGTAACGTTCACTCAGATGTGCGTCATTGCTTACGTTGCATGAATGCCCACTACTGGCGGAACCTTCGCAATGAGCTGAACGAATGCCCTAAGCCCTTGATCACTTGGAATCCACTATGTAGTGTATTTTATTATTTATTTGTTCCTTTACGAAATTGATTAATACAGCATTCTATATGTATATAGGTGTGTTTGGGCTGTTTTAAATGTTTTTAAAAATAATTAAAATGTCATAGAGTTGTTTGTGGTGGGGTAAATTAAACGTGATATGCGGTGACATTACAGTCGCGTTGCATTGGTCCCTCGGTCAAAATCGAGGGAGCAAGGGTCTGTCCATATAAACTTACCTTGCCCACTTCACGAAGTGGAGTGCACTTCAAAATGGTGGCGGGGATTCCCCCCGGGGGAAATTGCTTAGGGAAGTTTGCAAGTGCGTATCTAACAGTGGAGTGGAACGCAGCAAGTTTAGCTCTAACCCTAATTGAAGACAGATGAAGCTAATCACACTCTTTAGGATTACTTGTTGAAAATACACAGGCAAATGTGCTGAAGCAGGTTAGAAATAAACTTTGCAGGACAGTGGGTCCCCAGGAGCAGGGTTGAAGACCTCAGCCTTAGATCATGTGTCTTGCTAGAGTTAGATTTAGGGTTGGGACTATGATTTAATAGGAAATGTTATTTCATGACTAACAAAATATTTAAATATTAATTCACACCCTACTTGGTACATCTCTTACATCGGACCTTATAAATAACCCTTTTTGGGGTTTGAGCCTTCAACATTTTACCCGCACAGGTAATTCTATGAATTATATAAATGACCATATGACTTAAATCAAAATAATCAGTTCATTATTTACCTTTTCCTCTTGTTCCACATTTTCTTTTGTCTGTGGCACATGAGGATGAGTATGGTGAAGAAGGCTGCCCCAGCAAAGCCAGCAATGATAATGATGATAACACTCATTGAGTAGGCTGTGGACACAGGAGGAGGTGGGTAAAACTGGACTGGTTTTGGAATTGTCGGTGCAGTCTTCACACCGATAACTGTAGAAAAGAATAATACTGTTGATGCAGATGATTGTGTCAGAGTAAGCCAGCAATCTAGGATTAACTACTCCAGTCAACAATGTATCTTATTTATTGCTCAGGTGTACATACCTTCTCCACATTTGGGCACACGACAGTACTCCCAGCGTACATTGGGGTTTGTGGTGTAGCACCATGGCCTGTCACTCTCTCCGCCTGGGTTACGACAGTAGTTTTCTGCATTTCGCAACTCAGGAATCACATCTACAGAGAGTCTATGTTGATGGGGATACTGAATAGGATAAAAAGAGAATGGTCAAACAAGAAACTCAAACCTGTGGTAATTTTCATATCTTCTGCGGCTAAATTTCCATTATCCCTGATATTTCCACCATTCCCAGTTTGAAACCCACTGCATGCATTAATCTTTCAACACTGTTTTGAAAAGAGACAAGATCTTCTCCATTCAAAACTTCATTTCAAAGGAAACCTCTGGATTTGTGTATTTTGACCCTCCATTGTTTTTGCTGTAAAAACATTGTTTCCTGTGTACATAATGTTTGAAGGTCACTGAGCGCATGCCAACATGCAGCATTCAGATTGTTTGGGGTTAGGGTATTGTTTGAGGAAATAATAATAATAATAACCTAAACAAGCTGGTATATTTGATTACAGTTGCAGTGGAAAATGGTAGCACGTTAAAATGCATGAAAAAAGAAAATTAAATTTGGTTTATTAATTTGTGCAATTATAATCCTTTGTCCAATATGCAAATGTTGTTTATCTTCACATTTTCAGTTACACATTTGAGTTTTGTGTTGTGTTAAGAGCATCTCAATATACAGTTTGTTAACAATGGTAGATTTTCTTTGCGAAATGCTATTTGCTATCATTGCTTCATGACTGCAAGGCCCTAACCATCTCTTAAAATTTGGGGAGACCAAAGTTGTTGTTGTTGTTGTGTGTGTGTGGGGAAGAGGGGGGTATTGGTCTTATTGGTTTATTTAAAGGAATTAAATTATTAAAGGATTTAAATCGATTTAAGGAAATAAAGAAAAATGAATAAGAGTGGTCGGTAAACGTTCCAGTTCTATTGTAGTTATGAAGTAAAGTTTGTTAATTTGCAAATAACCGTATGCACATATTCACTCTTATTTTTGTTTGCCTAATATGTAAATACACATATTGTCACGTCAAATTCAGTTATGATTTCCATAAATAATATCCTATTTTCAATTCAAATTGGTGAAATTTCATAAAAAATGTCAAATAGTTTGCATCACTTGATATTACTGTTGGTTGCTGAACATTTTTATTGTAAAAAAGTTGTCAAATATAACATGTTTAGCTACTCTCTTTAGCTACACTCTTTCACTGCTATAACTAAAGTCTGGTGCTAGAATTAGCAGTTAGCCCCGCCTTCTTTGATTCTTACATCTTACTCGTTCTGACAGTGAGGAGCGCTGTAAGACCACTGAGGCAGCCCAGCCTAAAAATATAACATTTTACTTTTGTCATCTTAAAAACAAACAGGGCGGTGTGTAATGGACGACAGCAGAGCAACATCAAGAATATAAAATATTGACTATAAAAATATTAAATATACATTTGCCCATTTCTAATTATTCCCCCTCGATCTCTATGCACGACTGCATTATCTAATGTCAAAAAATGCTGCATTACCTACAATGGTAGGCTAAAGCAATGCATAAACAGCTACTTGGCTAATTAGCTAACATTATTTTCCCTGCACATGCAGTCAAAGTGATACCAGCCTTGGTGAATAAGAAGCAGTACTTATTGCAAATTTGATTAAATATTACAAAGACATAACATTATTTAGAGTAACATACATTGAATAATCTCACAAAACACAAGCAGGAACATTGTTTAGGAAAGTAAAACAAACAAACAAACAAAAAAAGTTCTATGCTGACTTGAATACAAACATTTACCTGCTGGTTCCATTGCTGACAGGGAATGGCAGATGCTGTGACATTTTGAGTTCCTTGGTAAAATCTTCCTTTGTCATTGTAGCACGTTGCTATATATGCATATATAAATAGAGATATATAAATCACAACCGGTCAAATATATTGAAATTTGTGTTTAGATGATCATTATTGCAATTTGACAGAAACTTCAAAAATTGTAGTGGAGCCTAAAGGCCTGAGGCCATTAGTAAACATTATAATTTGTGTAATTTGAAATAAATTAATAAATAATAGCACTCAGACTTTTAGACCCCACTATATGTGAAGATAATATAAAACTCGTACTTACATGTAACTTGGTCTTTATTGATATCTGAATAAAGCAAAAAAAAAAGAATGTGTTTTTCATTGAAACTTAATATATTAATTGTAATTAACCAATTGTGTGACTTTTCATGCAGGTTTCTAAAAGATACACAACACAATTGCCACTTTCCTACAATATTTCACCATTTCATCGCCATTTCACACTGAATTTTGCGAGAAAGACGTCAGTTTGCAAACATGCCATGGAAACTATTAAATGGGAACATTTACTCAGCTGTCCAACTGATCCTTCCTCACATGCTTTGGCTATAAAACACTAATCTTGTCCATCTACAGGTTTGCTGTCTTCACATTCCTCATAAGTCATTTCACATAAACAAACAAAAAAAAATAATCCTCCAGCATTGTCCTGCCAAGAACCATACGTGACATTTTTCCACTAACACCCATTGTTTTTATGGGACGGATTCTTTATGAACATCACAGACAATCAGCCCCAAAAATATCACAAGATTTTCATAACTAAACAAAGATTGAGTCGAATGGCACCCCACAGGAAGATGTACAGTTATATAATAGTATGTCGCTCACCAACGTAAGGAACTGCTGTACATGAGGATGGGTCTGTTTGTTGCCTGGGTAGAGAGGTGCATTCTGGGAGAGTGATGCTATGGGGGAACTCTCGATGAGAACTTTCCTCAGCAGAACGCCACTCCTTATAACAGTACAGCTCTTTCACTGCGAGACAGTGCTCCCTGTGAAACAACAGCAAGAGTGTCCACACACTATGTATATGGGCTGTCAATAGATGTTTTTAATCGCGATTAATCACACGTGTGTTGTGCTTAAGCAGTCGCCATTTATCTTATTAAACACATTCATTTTGTCATAATTTGCTATAACCAAAGTAAGCAATCAGATTGAAGGGTAATTCTCAGAAAACTGTTTTATGCAAGCTTCAAGGATCATTGGAGACTCCAAAAGGAAACCAAATAACTAAATATAAGTCCTAAGTTTGAGTCCATTCCATTCTCCTATTATATAATACATTTGTACATACCTAAGCACCCATGATTTTCTTTTTTTTAAAATACTAAGAACCTTTACAGAATCCATCACAGTATAGTATGTGTACAGAGCAACAACAATTAGATTGTTTTCTTTCTTGACATTTTATAATTTTTGTAAAAGCATATATTTCGAAGCCCAATAAAGTGTATCCATCCATCATAAAAGTAATTCATACAGCTCCAGAAGGTTAATAAAGGCCTTTTGAAGCCAAGCGATGCTTTTTTGTAAGAAAAATATCCATATTCATAACTTTATAAACTACAATCACAGGCTTCCGGTAAGTTAGAATTTGCTCTATTCTCTGCGCTTCCTCGTCTGTATATACTTCACGGCACATTCGCGGACAGCCATTACCAAAAAAGCTGAAAAAAGAAAGTCATATACACCTAGGATGGCTTTAGGGTGAATAAATTATGGGATAAGTTTAATTGTTTGGGTAAACTAACTATTTAAATGCATGAATGTTTCAGTTCTAACATGGATGGCTTTATAATTGCTGTAATAGTATAAAACTCTCTGATATTTTACTAACAATTACAAAATAATAAAATAAAGCATATTTTTTAATCATGGAAGGGTTTAATTTGTCACCGTCAGAGCTCATTTCCCAGTACATTCAGCATATTAATCATATTTGGGGCAGCAGTGGCTCAGTGGTTCATGGCTGCCTACAAACAGGAAGGTTGGTGGTTCAATCCCCGGCTCCACCTGAACATGTGCCGAGAAAGACACTTAACCCCAGCTGCTCCTGGCGAGCTGGATGGTGCCTTACATGGCTGACATTGCCGTCGGTTATGAACAGGTGAATGTGAGGCAAGATAGGGCCATAGGGTCTGTTGAAAGCGCTATAACTAATATTTGACTGCGTACAATACTTGCTCTGCTAGTTAGAACATCTGTAAAATGTTAAGAAAGTAACATTTTATTCCACATTGGGTTGAAAAGCCAGCCTAGAAATCTAGACGCACCCTAGCGGCAGACGCAAGTATCGTCTAGCAACTCTCAATACACGTCTGAGCTGTAAAAAACAAACTCTGGTCAGGCCAATCACATCATGTATCGAGTTGGTGGGTGGGGCTTAACATAATGATGGCTGAGTTGAGCTTGCGTGCTACTAGTAAACACAGAAGCTGGCGAACGGCTGTCTTTCGAATCAGCTTTGACCGCGACTCTGGAAGACCTGGAGTTAAGCTTTTCTCTGAGAAAAGAACAAAGAATGGCACTGAAGTCATTTTTAAAAAGGGAAGATGTGTTGCCAACCAGATACACCAAAAGTTTAATCTATCAGCTCCGCTTCACCTTCATTGCTCTAGTTGGTTGTACCGCTATTCCAATTGTGTGCAGATTGAGTTTGAAAGACAACCGTCTATCCCGCCCCTCGGATTGAGCCCTGTCAATGTTTAGTTTCCAGACCAAACATCTGGATTTTGGTCTGGCTTGTCAGGCGATTGAAAAGCCACATACAAATAATGACTCAATTGTTTTTATTCGTTTTGGTTACTTTCCTATACTATAAAGAGTATAAAGAAAAAGGTATGTTATATATGGTGCATAACCATGTACCCCAAATGCACAACAGAGTAGAACATGACCTGCAGACAGGTTTAGGTGCTGGTCCTATTCCCGAAGGATTGCAGTCCTGAAAGGTTGCGTGGCAGAGCAGCGATCTGGCAGCAGGCCTGCAGAATGAGCTGACCCCATCCAGTTCCCCCCATACGCTCTGAGCCAGGTACTCCTGAGCATCCTCTGGGTTCGGGAGAGAGTAGTTGAAAAACACCAGAGCGTCGCGACGGAGCACGCTCTGACACACGTCGCCTCGGTATGTGCTGCAATATCCAGCGCTGCCTTTGTATAGTCTACATAAGATAAATAAGATAGATACATCACAATGCAAAATTAAACACAACACAACAATGACATAACACAATGATAGGGTGCTCAGTGTCCAACTTCCAAAGAAGCAGAGTTTCTTGTTTGCATGACACGTGGACTTAATAAATACTTATCTTGAGCAAAATAAGCAAGCTGACATTTAGTACAGTCTATATATTTTATTTTGAATACATGCAAATGTCATTTATGTCTTTTGAGTACGTCAAGAGATTTACAGCATGTTGTTTTAAGAGTGCGCATGTGCAGACGTACTCTAGTACGCAAGAATGACTGATGATTGAATCTGGAAATAAAGCAAAATAACTGAGAAAAATAAGAATTAGTCCTCAGGTGCCATAATTTATATCACAAAATCTAGCATGAATTCGATCTCAAAATAATTAATTAATTACTCCACCACCTGCGTGACATCATTAACCAACGTGGTTGAACGACAGATTTGCAACAATTACCGGTTTGAGAAACAGTCGTGACTAGCTCGTTGATTTCTTCAACGATGCGACGTATTATGGTAGTTTAGCAGTGAGTAACATCGTTTCTCGGGAAACGCACCTCTGGATGGTTGCAAGGATGTTATTTATGCGCTTTTAACTGTTCAAGTAAACCCTTGTGAAAAAGAAGTGCACTTAATTCAATAGAATGTGCAATTCAGAAATAACAGTTTTAAACACAAAATTGTATGCGTTTTGGATGTTCATTTACACAGCATTTTGGCTAAAAATGGCAAACTTTTGAAAGAGGGTTTCTACAAAGGTTTTTTACAAAGATGCACAAATCTGTGAAAATGGTGATGTCATGTGCGTGTCACGTGCAATGTGGCACCAGGCGTGGCGCAAGTGTTTTTTGCTAGTTTCAGCAAGATAATTTATCAGTTATCATTTTCATGTCCAGCGCCAAATAGCAAATGTATTTGCGCCTATTTATGCGCCCGTGGATTTGCTGGTCTGAAAATGAGGTGTGTTCAGGCGCATTGTTGACGCTTTGCTATTTTGAGGCAACTGAAAACGGCTGCGTCATTAACCAACTCAGCTACTTAAAGCTACACTGTGTGATATTTTCCCCCATCTAGAGGTTAAAAGGTATATGACCATCCAGTGAATATTAGTTCCAGTTCCTCTCAATTCTGATTTTGTTTTAACTCCTACTGTAGCCGATTTAGTCCAAGATTAACATGGCAATCTCCCTTTTCACATTTGACACAGTGTCATCGAGTGTTAAAACGCAAAAGGCAAAGCTTGAATTTACTTTCAATGTACAAGTTACTTTACTTAAAATGTACTTTCAAGATGGAGGGGCAACATGGCGACCAGCATTCGAACCCCTCACCCGTATGTATTTTCAGTGGTATATTATAAACTTACGAAAATACTTTATTACTTGAAATAAGTAAAGATACATTAATGAGCACATATATTTTTGAAAGAACTAAGTGTTTTTAGCTAAGAATAAACAAACTTTTTTTTTTTTTTAAATTTACACAGTGTAGCTTTTAAGGTGCACTATGCAACTTTCCGTCCACTGGAGGGCGCCTATTCTAAACAAAGGCGTAGTTTGATGACGCCAAGTGTGAGCTCAGTATCTTGGGACATGTGGTCTTCACCTCACAGCCGGTGGAAAATAGGACACGGGCAGAAATCATGTTCAAGGATGCAGTTATTAACGTTACTGTAGTGTAAAGCAGAGCAGGACGAATGTTGTGGAGCTGAGCACGGCCGCTGGAGTGATTGTTATACAAACACACGGCTCGCGAGTACCAGGACTTTTATTATGACGGGACGGGACACAGTCGCCGGGCGTGCACTTCCGCTTTTTCCGGTCATGATTATAAGGTAAAGCAGCTCTGTTTATCATATTTACATTTAAGTGTGTTTAAAATGATGTTATGACATTATTATGTGCGTTCGCTCAGCGCTGCTGTGACATGTTCACACTTCTAAGAGAAAAGCGCTTCTGCAGAATAAAACCGAGGGTAATGCAGATATGACACGATTGACAGGTGACTCGCTCAAAAGCTATGCTGAAACGTCCCCCTTAGTTAAAATAGCAATTTTCTCACAATTTACAAATAGTAGGAAACATTTGGGATATTGTAATTACTCAACTGAACAAAATATATAACACTGGCCTAGTGTTTTTTTTATATTTTACTGCAAAAATACTACATAGTGCACCTTTAATAGGGAGAACCGTTTAGACCATGCACTGGGCGCGCATACCCTTTTTTTTTTTTTTTTTTTTTTTACAAAAGTGAATTCGGAAGTGCACTCGCAACGCACGCTTTAGAAGTAAAAAATAAAGTGGGTTCAAATAACTGCATTTGACACACATGTAAGCTATAATAAATTGTCATTATATTTTTAAAGTATATTATTTCTGTAATAAGTACTCGTTTTAAAAGCATGTTTCAATAAAGAAAAGGGCCCACCTTTAAATATTCTGGCCGATACATGACTTGGCTCCCTCCTTAAATATACATTTTTACTTTGTTTTACTTGTTTAAATGTACACCAGTTAAAATGTCTGATGGCTTTGAAAAGTAACAGCTCACCTCTCCTCAACAAACTGCATAATCTGAGGCATTATTCATGTTTGTAGTACAAATAGTGCAGGAACAAACCATAGCTCTCTGAGAAATAATAATGTAATGCTTACCTAGCAAACTGTGTTTATGAGATATGTAGTGGGGTTTGGAAGTTGTCAAAGAGTAACTTTACCCTCATTATTGACTTCTGAATGGCTGTTTTGGACTCAAGTCATATAAAGATGCTGCTTCAAGATTTCCATACATAACTCGCCTCATGACTATAAGTGCTGACTCATGTATACACTCTGCACAATTGACAAGAATAAAGTGCACTTCTTACAATTAGTTCATTCTGTTTAACTTAGCTCTAATTGCATCCAGATGCTGAATCTGAATCGTTGGAAAAATAGCTAGGTTTATTTAAGTTCATGCGTAACTTAGACCATATGGCGTGTCTGGCTTTTACGGCAGGAGTGAACTGCGTTATCCAGCACATGTGTATATGTTTGCGTTTATCATTTCAAATCAACAGAAACATGATGATTCAATTTGAGTGGCTCTTTCCAGTGAAAGAACTCCCGTCAGCGCAAACGCAAGTTTTTGAAAAACTTCCGACTGACTTGAGTCATGCAGTTCACTGTTGAGATCTGTCTTTCATTTGTTGTATTGCATACAGGTTTCTTATCATTTGTATTTCCATAGCTCTCAGTCCAAAGATGACGTCATATTGAATGACAAGGCCTGTTAACATGATTCACTGAATCTTATGCCGCCTTCACGTGCTATCGGAAACTTGATAATTACAACTTTTGAAGTCGTGATTATGAGCTCATCCCATTCAAATTTTGTTTATTCAAAAAATATTAAAAGTGCACCCCCCCTGCTTCCCCCTCACACACACACACACACACACACACACACACACACACACACACACACACACACACACACACACACACACACACACACACACACACACACATAAATAGTGTGACTATAACACCGAGCACATTTTTGCAAATATGTGAAACAAAATCAATAGTTTAGACACAATGCAGTAAAAAAAGGTAAAAAAAGGAAAAGGTTACACTCTAAAACATTAAGAGTTCAAAACAGACACAAACACTCAGACACACACACATGCAATCAGAGACACACGAACCACAATTTGATACACATACAAATTAACTTGCATGGCTGTTATTAATGTGGTAAAATTGAGCCAAAAGTCTCAAATATGAGGTTAAAATCAGATCTGATTATGCGGTGATATAACATACCTGTTCCTTTTTCTTAAATTTTTTATACATTCAAAATATTATCATTTGTGCTCAGGTTTGAATGTAGTTTGAATGTAGTTGATTAATGCAAAAAATGACATTCAAATCAACATTTTTTTTTATTTTATTCTAAAGCTTGACAAAAAAAAGTCTTTGAGAATGTCTACGTATAAATCCAAATCCACAACTTAATACAAATAAGTATTTAAAAACACTAAAGAGTTTATAAGCCACTTTATAGAGAGTTATATAGGAACCATAGTGGTCATAACAGGGCATTACATCAGTTTTAAGGTTTTAGTCTTTTGACTGGGAAGAGGACAAGTGTGACCCCTAAACGAAGAGGACTAGAGGGTTAAAATGTAATTTATTCCTGTGATCAAAGCTATATGTTTAGCATCTAGTGTACTCAGTCACATGAGCCTTTAGAAATCACATTTGGTAAAAACATAATTTATAACATTATAAATGCCTTTTGTCACTTTTGATCAATTAAATGCATCCTTGATGAACAAAAGGTTTCTTTTTCTTCCAAAAATCTGACCAACCTCAAAAATGTAAATAATATTATTTTACCAAAAGATAATTATGAAAATTTGTATATTAAGACAATTATATTATTTTAATATATATATATATATATATATATATATATATATATATATATATATATATATATATATATATATATATATATATATATATATATATATATATATATATATATATATATATATATATATATATTAAAACAACAGCATAGGATTATTTTTTTATTTGTTTGCCTTGTCAGATGTGGTAATGTGCTAAAATGTCATTCAAATAATGCCTGGTATAAAAATAGGCTTTTTTTTCTACATTGAAATCACACTATTTTAGTGACCTTGTTACATGTTCTTACTATATATTATGGAAACTATAAATTATGCATAATTACATGCAACTAGTCCTAAACCAATCCCTAATACTAACCCTAACTCTAAAGTAAGTACATAGTTAATTATTATTACTCAGTACTTAAATGTATAATTATACTGTAGGCCTAAGACACCTTAAAATAAAGGGTTACAGTTTATTTTTAAGGTGTCATTGTTACAGTGTAATAAAATACAGAGTAATATTAATTAACAAGTGTTCTTATTGTGGCGGGGCGGTAATTGGTAAAGATTCACACTAGTGCACAACTAGAACAACGCAGACTACGCCACCCCGTTTCTATGAACGGGGAAATTTAGACCCAAAAATAAAGCACACAGGTTAGTTTCCACTAAGCACAAGAGACGGGGGTATAAATACAAAACACTTTTATTTCACAATAATAGTTAAAACTGTAGAAAAACGATTGACCAGACAAATGAAATCAAGAAAATCAAACACTTTTCAGGCTGAGGCTTACCAGTAGGGTGGCTAGCTGCACAGTGAGTATCTTAGGGCACACCACTCGCCCAAGTACGCTCCACACAAAACACCCACACCACACACACACACACCAAGTGAGGGAGACGCAACGGCCACGGCAAAAACACTCTGCGAGAGAAACACCACCACCACAGGGCCAAACAGCCAGCCTCCCCCACCGGAGGCCCACAGCTCCCGAAACAAACAAAAAAACAAACAACAATTAATCAACACACAGAACTCACAATCCGCATTGGATCAAGCCCAAACCACAGATGATGAATATGGACAAGTCACTGGCCACAATGGCCCAAACGAAGACGGAACCTGTTACGTTTAAGCCAAAAGCTCACGAACCTCATCACAACGACAAATCTCGAGAAAAGAACAAAAGCAAAACTGAAAATATAAAAGAAGCAAAAACAATCGGAGCTCAAATCAAAAATTAATCAAGAAGAAAACATTAAAGACATTAACAAATACTCAAATCAGTACATTCAAACCAACAAAAACAACAAATTAAACCTCCCAAGGGCCAGATCATAAATGTTCTTCCAAGGCGTCCCTAGGAAGAACACAGGCCAAGAGGAAAACAAAAAAAACAAATCAACACGCTGCAGATGGCGATTACCAGTGGAGCAAATGTGCTCTATTAACGGCACATCTCTCGTTAAGTGACGGCTCGAACTGGCCACCGTTCTCAAGCCACCAGCATCAGCGCGAAGCAACAAAACAAACAAAAAAACAAATCAAATGCCAATGGTCACAAAAATACTACAAATATAGCAGCAGAACAAACAATGCAGTCTTCAATGTTGTATAAGGAGTAACTTATTCGCCCTGCAGTCCACAGTGACGAGATGTTGAGCGTGTTGTATAAGGAGTAATTTATTTGCCCTGCAGTCCACAGTGACGAGATGTTGAGCGTGTTGTATAAGGAGTAATTTATTTGCCCCTGCAGTCCAGTGACAAAATGCTCACGAGAAATTGCCCCCACTAAAATAGACACAAATGAAGACAGATCAGTCAGACATCAACCCAATAATGCTCAAGGGACTCGATATACATACCCAGAAGTAGATTGCTAAACACACAGGTTCAGTTTACTCGCGGTTTTTATCCCAAAACTCAACGAACGGCAAATATGCGGGTGTTCCATCAGCGCATACACAGACTGCAATATGATCGAGGCATAAGTTACAAATCACACCACAAATGTTAAATCCACCGGAATCAACATACCTGGAGTGAAAGACAGCCCGTACCCAACAGCAACGTCGCGCCAATCCTAAACACAACCTGGCTACAAATAAATACACACACTTAACAGTGCATAAACACCAGAAGCAACATTAGCCAAACAGCTACATACCTCCCGCAAAGCTGCGTGCACACAGCCACAAATGACAATGATTGTATCATGCCCATTCAGGTGCGTAAACTACGTCTTAAATACACATGGAGTGACAGCCAATAGGCTCTCACACCAGTCATTCAGGCGATAGTCGCGTTAAAAGGGGCGGTACCCAGACTGCCCCACTACAATCTACCCCTGGTTCTTGCATCGTCGCCCCGACGGTGGACAAAACCCCACTACAGCCAAAAAAAAGACTTAGTGCCAGGGCCTAAAAAGGGCAAAAACAGAATTAGATGCGGGAACTATGGTAGACACACCACTCCTCCCTGGTTCTACTGCCTGAGGGAGGTGGTGCAGATTAGGATGATGACCAGCGTTAGCTCGCCTCGTCCGCCGCAAGACCAGTTCACCATTACCAGACTGACTTACAGGTGAGGGTTCCCTGACGGACTCTAAATCTGAAGATACCACACCAGATGGTCCAGGAACCACTAAAGTTGTAGGGGCAGTATTTTCGATTAGGCGTCGAGGAACAAGGGCAGGAAAAGATGCTGGGTCCCTTAATGTTGACCCACCAACACCCTGTGGAGTTTCGGGTACCAAGACCCACAGATCGACCTCCTCAGACGGAGAGTCATCCAATGGTGGAACCTCCACTACTACAGGGCCATCTGCAGGACTAACAGCAGGAGAATCTCTTTGTATACGGGTCTTCAACAAAGAGCGGTGAACCCGTTTTACCTTACTCAAATCATCTACTGGCGCAATTGTGTATACCGACCCACCTACCGGAGGCGCTCTCAAAACCTGATACACCACTGGGCTCCACAGGTCCTGGATCTTATGGCGCCCTCTCACGCCATAATCACGAAGGTAAACCAGCTGACCCTCCCCCAATGGTGTATCACGAACTTGCAGGTCGTGCTGCTTCTTGCGACGCTCGGCCATCACCTTCAAATGTTCTCGCGCCCCCTCAAAGGCAACCTGCAAGCGGGTTTGGTGCTCCAACACCCACTCATTTACACCACCTGCTACCATTTCCTGGCTTCTACCTAGCAAAAAGTCAATAGGGAGCCTTGGCTCTTGGCCAAACATCAGGAAGTAAGGTGACTCACCAGTTGCTTGATGAGGGGTAGTGTTATAGCAAAAGAGCATCTGAGGGAGAGCCGAGACCCAATCTGCCTTCCGAGAAAGAGGTAGGGTACGCAGGAGATTATGCAGGGTCCTGTTAAAACGTTCGCACTGCCCATTACCTGCTGGGTGGTAAGGGGTAGTGCGAGATTTCTCAATCTGATAGAGACCACAGAGCTGCTGTATTAAAGAAGACTCAAAACTACGGCCCTGATCAGAATGAATGCGTCCAGGGACACCAAACTTGTAAAACCATTCCGCCACCAACGTGCGGGCCACAGTTTCAGCTCGCTGATCCCGAGTGGGGACTGCCAGGGTGTATTTTGTGAAGACGTCGGTCATCACCAAGACATTTTCCAACCCCGAGCGAGATGGTTCGAGCAGTGTAAAATCAATGGCCAAGATTTCATTTGGCCTAGAAGCTAACAGATGACCCATGAAACTACGAGCTACTGGCTGCGTATCCTTGGCGACCTGACACCTTTCGCACTCCCGACACCACTGGGCTACATCGGATGTCAGTCCTGGCCAATAGTAACGCTGTCGCACTAGCTCGGTGGTCCGTTCGACCCCTTGGTGTCCATGTCCCTGGTGCACTTGTGTCAAAACTTCACTATGCAAAACAGCTGGCAGGACTACCTGGAGAATCTCCTCACCACCGTTAGAACGAAACACACGGCGATGCAGAACCCCTTCTTTCTCCAGCAATCGATCCCACTGACGCAGTAAAACTAGGGCTTGTTTGGGCAGCTGGCGTCGCTCTTCAGAGCTGGGACGTGCCCCCAGTCTCCAGAACACCAAAATCTCCCCAATCACTGGATCTGCCTCCTGCAATGCCTTCATGTCACCTACCAGACTAGGAAACACAGAAACTACAGCCTGGGTAGCTGGCATCACTAGATCTACCCCTGATGCGTGTGCCAGGACCTTTGGTACCTCAGTCCCTGGTACCAAGCCTCTCACCTCACTATAACTAGCAGGGTCCTGTCTGGAAAGGGCATCGGCATTCCGGTTATTCCTCCCTGGCCGATAGCGGATACTAAAATCAAATGCTGCAAGTTGAGCAGCCCAGCGCTGCTCGGTAGCCCCAAGCTTCGCAGTGGTCAGATGGCTGAGAGGGTTGTTGTCCGTGTAGACAACACACTTCTGCCCTAACAAGTACTCCCTAAATTTCTCAGTCAAGGCCCACTTGAGCGCCAAAAACTCCAACTTCATGGAGCTATAGTTGGACATATTTCGCTCAGTGGGCCTAAGACTGCGGCTAGCATAAGAAATTGGCCGTACTTTACCTCCTTGTTCCTGCGAGAGGACCGCTCCTAAACCCCCATGGCTGGCATCTATCTCTAGGATAAAAGGCAAGGAAAAGTCAGCATAGGCGAGTACTGGGGCAGAAGTAAGCCTACTCTTCAGCTCATCAAAACACTGCTGGCACTGCTCAGTCCAGGCGCCAGAGAAACCTTGTCCCGTTCGTATTCTAGGCTTCGCAGCGGCCCATTCAGCTACCAACTTATGGAGAGGGGCTGCCAATTTCGCAAACCCCTCAACAAAGCGCCGGTAATAGCTTGCAAAGCCCAGAAATGAACGCAACTCTTGCACACTAGTGGGGCGCTGCCAATTAACTACGGCCTCAATTTTACTGGGGTCTGTGGATACTCCCTGAGCTGAGATAACATGTCCCAGATACTTTACCTCATGTTGGAAGAATGCACATTTACCCAATTTAGCCTTCAGACCCTCATGCTCTAAACGACGTAGAACCACCTCCAACCGCTCTAGCTGCTGTGACACCGAGGAAGAGAAGACTATGATGTCATCAAGGTACAGAAGTACAGACCTACATTGCTGGTCCCCAAACATCCGTTCCATTAAACGTTGGAACGTGCTTGGGGCATTGCAAAGCCCAAAGGGCATACGGTTCCATTCGAACAATCCGAAAGGAGTGCAAAATGCGGTCTTAGACTTGTCCTTCTCAGTGACGGGGACCTGATTGTACCCACTGGCTAAGTCCATAGTGGAGAACCAGCAGGCCCCCGTCAAAGAGTCCAACGACTCCTCGATGCGCGGCAAAGGGAAAGCGTCCTTACGGGTCTTTGCGTTCAGTTGGCGGTAGTCAACGCACATACGCAGACTACCGTCTTTCTTTTTAACAAGAACAATTGGGGATGCATATGGGCTACAGCTCTCTCTTATAACATTAGCCTCCAACAGCTGATTAATGTGGGACTTTACCACTTCATATTCCGACGGTGGTATACGCCTGTACCGCTGCCGGACGGGAACGTTATCTAGCAGGGGAATATCATGCGAAATCAGGCCGGTACATCCTAGATCACCCTCGTGAGTGGAAAACACGGACTGAAACCTATAAAGTAGGTCCCTTACCTGACCCTGTTCTGTTTCTGATAAAACAGACAAATCGAGTGCGTCAATCTGTTCTTTAACGCCCGGGATGACCTCACCAGCGGGGGAATGTACTGTGGCTGCCACAGACCGGACCTCACTAACTCCTGATGGCAAACTAACCACACAAACATTATTCAGTGTACCAAGAACAGTGTTAGCATAGAGCAACACGTCAGTGGTTCCCACATTTACCACAGGTAAATAAACAGTACCTCGTGTAACCTGCACTAGTACAGGAGAAGCCAACAGACCAGCTGGTAACCCGGAGTCTGGGGGTTCAAAAAGAACAGTGCTTTTGGCATACTGCTCGGAACAAGTTGCTGCCACAAACTTCATCGTGCCACCTGGGATGCGACAAGGTCTCCGCCCTCGCACTCTAACTCTTCCTGAACGTACCACAAGCGACTGATTATCGACTTGACGACAATGTTGCAGTGCCTGTAAAACAGAATTTGGAACATCTATGGTTGAGAGTGAATCAAACAAGGCCGGGCCATGCCGTCCGAAAAGCCCCTGGTAGCATCGACTAAGGACATTCATTCCCAGAACACCTGGGACCCGTGTACACAAGCCACCAGGAGGATCCCGAACAACAAGCACGCCACACTCTGTAATTACTCGATCGCAGAGTTCGATATTCAACTCCATATATCCAATATAGGGGATTGAAAGACCATTAGCAGCTCTAAGCTGCAACCACTGACACGATTTAAGTCGATCCTGGCCCCATGGTTCGAAATGTTCACGAAAACAACTCTCAGTAATCGTAGTTACCATGGAGCCAGTATCCACCAGACAGGGCACTTGAACCCCACCAATTAAAACAACAAGGTGTGGGCACGATGACATTAGGTGCGACATATTTGAAACGTTTGAGCCAGTTACCTCCCCACCCGTGCTATGGCCCTGAAGCACGGTGGGTGCTAGTTTTCCGACGTTGCTGATGGGCCAGGCCGCCTACCTCCAGCTCTTGATGGGATAGAGGGTGAGAAAAGCTGAGGGCGAGAAGGGACACGTTCCTCGTCACAGTCTCTGGCAAAGTGCCCAGGCTTTTGACACCTTCTACAAATAACTGGTCCCTGCCGGGAAGATTGACCCTGAAACGAGGGAGCCTGTAAACGGGCAAAGCTTTGTGTGAGTTTAGTCAACTGTGCTTGCTGGCTTTTGAGCATATCCCTTAATTCAGCCAACTCAGAATTCCCAGGTGATCCACTCACCCCAACACATGGATCCCCTTGTACTCTATATTGAAGCCCATGAACTGATGGAACAGAATGACTCCTGGGCCTTGTGGTTCCCGGCATGCCCTCCTGCTCCCATCTAATGGCTTCACTACGTACCTCCAACAAAGTTAACGTAGGTTGACGACGTATCAACTGCTTTAATTCACGACGCAGAGCGCTATCAAAAACATGTTCAACGAATTGGTCCCGCAGTAAAACATGTGAATTTGGCATACCATGAGGTGATCGTTGTTTCACTTGCTCAAGGAGACCCATCAGAACGAGGGAGAACTCCAACAGGCTCTCACCCTCCTGTTGCTTCCTCGAGAAAAAGGCCATCTGCAAAGACACATATGACTGCGAGCAACCATACAGTTCCCGCAATGCCGAAATAATTTTGTCTGGGTCTTTACGCTCCACCTCTGGGCGGTACTTAATCTCTTCCCTGGCTTCCCCTTCTAAGTGGTCAAATAGATAAAACGCTTTGTCAGTATCAGAAAGGTGGCGGGCACGCATACAAGCCTGGGCCTCCTCAACCCACTCTTCAATACTGAGGCCGACCCTCCCATTAAACTTTGGACACTTTCGATCTCGTGGTACAAAAACAAATCGTTCTGGTCTAGTGACATCTACATTACTGGGTTGAGCTAGAACAGAAGGCCCAGGGGCAGGGGCAGATATGTCACTGAGACCTGGGGGCACAAGAATACGCTCCTGACGCAACCTCTCATTGTCTGCTCTTAACTGAGCAATCATCTCTCTTAACTCTTGTAACTCCTCTTCCATACTTGAACGATAGAGGCACTTACCAATGAAAGTACGCCCACAATAAGGGCTAGGTTATTACAAGACGTGCACTGCTGTCCTGCTGCCACTCCACACCAAGGAAAAACCAATCCTGCAAACTTGAACAAAAAAAGAAAAACAAAAAAACAACTATATATACACCCACGTCTCTGTCAAAAGTGGAACCCTGCCGACAGCGCCAAAGTGTGGCGGGGCGGTAATTGGTAAAGATTCACACTAGTGCACAACTAGAACAACGCAGACTACGCCACCCCGTTTCTATGAACGGGGAGATTTAGACCCAAAAATAAAGCACACAGGTTAGTTTCCACTAAGCACAAGAGACGGGGGTATAAATACAAAACACTTTTATTTCACAATAATAGTTAAAACTGTAGAAAAACGATTGACCAGACAAATGAAATCAAGAAAATCAAACACTTTTCAGGCTGAGGCTTACCAGTAGGGTGGCTAGCTGCACAGTGAGTATCTTAGGGCACACCACTCGCCCAAGTACGCTCCACACAAAACACCCACACCACACACACACACACCAAGTGAGGGAGACGCAACGGCCACGGCAAAAACACTCTGCGAGAGAAACACCACCACCACAGGGCCAAACAGCCAGCCTCCCCCACCGGAGGCCCACAGCTCCCGAAACAAACAAAAAAACAAACAACAATTAATCAACACACAGAACTCACAATCCGCATTGGATCAAGCCCAAACCACAGATGATGAATATGGACAAGTCACTGGCCACAATGGCCCAAACGAAGACGGAACCTGTTACGTTTAAGCCAAAAGCTCACGAACCTCATCACAACGACAAATCTCGAGAAAAGAACAAAAGCAAAACTGAAAATATAAAAGAAGCAAAAACAATCGGAGCTCAAATCAAAAATTAATCAAGAAGAAAACATTAAAGACATTAACAAATACTCAAATCAGTACATTCAAACCAACAAAAACAACAAATTAAACCTCCCAAGGGCCAGATCATAAATGTTCTTCCAAGGCGTCCCTAGGAAGAACACAGGCCAAGAGGAAAACAAAAAAAACAAATCAACACGCTGCAGATGGCGATTACCAGTGGAGCAAATGTGCTCTATTAACGGCACATCTCTCGTTAAGTGACGGCTCGAACTGGCCACCGTTCTCAAGCCACCAGCATCAGCGCGAAGCAACAAAACAAACAAAAAAACAAATCAAATGCCAATGGTCACAAAAATACTACAAATATAGCAGCAGAACAAACAATGCAGTCTTCAATGTTGTATAAGGAGTAACTTATTCGCCCTGCAGTCCACAGTGACGAGATGTTGAGCGTGTTGTATAAGGAGTAATTTATTTGCCCTGCAGTCCACAGTGACGAGATGTTGAGCGTGTTGTATAAGGAGTAATTTATTTGCCCCTGCAGTCCAGTGACAAAATGCTCACGAGAAATTGCCCCCACTAAAATAGACACAAATGAAGACAGATCAGTCAGACATCAACCCAATAATGCTCAAGGGACTCGATATACATACCCAGAAGTAGATTGCTAAACACACAGGTTCAGTTTACTCGCGGTTTTTATCCCAAAACTCAACGAACGGCAAATATGCGGGTGTTCCATCAGCGCAT
The DNA here is from genome assembly GCF_024679245.1 of Pseudorasbora parva. Taxonomy (NCBI): domain Eukaryota; kingdom Metazoa; phylum Chordata; class Actinopteri; order Cypriniformes; family Gobionidae; genus Pseudorasbora; species Pseudorasbora parva. The sequence continues at coordinate 18,231,668 of NC_090194.1, read as the reverse complement.
ACACAGACTGCAATATGATCGAGGCATAAGTTACAAATCACACCACAAATGTTAAATCCACCGGAATCAACATACCTGGAGTGAAAGACAGCCCGTACCCAACAGCAACGTCGCGCCAATCCTAAACACAACCTGGCTACAAATAAATACACACACTTAACAGTGCATAAACACCAGAAGCAACATTAGCCAAACAGCTACATACCTCCCGCAAAGCTGCGTGCACACAGCCACAAATGACAATGATTGTATCATGCCCATTCAGGTGCGTAAACTACGTCTTAAATACACATGGAGTGACAGCCAATAGGCTCTCACACCAGTCATTCAGGCGATAGTCGCGTTAAAAGGGGCGGTACCCAGACTGCCCCACTACATTATTATAAAGTTATGGTAGAATTGGGATTTGGTTGAGGGTTAAGCCTAGTTCAGACTGCACGATTTTCAAACTCGTCGGGTCACTGCTCTTTTCACACTGCATGACTATCTGAGGTATCATTCAGTCACTGCTGTGTTCACACTGCACGATGGTTTGACGACAGAGGAGTTCACACTGCATGACTGTACAAGAGGAAGAATCGCCGACAACTCTTTCTCTCTCCGGTGCGCAAACTACGTTTCCCAAACACACGTGCGATGTGACAAGTAAACAACGCGAGATCACACATGCGTCAGACCGGAGTTCTCGCGCGAGACTTGGGATTGTTATTAAAAATGATAAACTGAACAAAGTTTGCTTCAAATTGCATGTGTGCTGATTTGTGGAGAAAAAGAAAAAAGATTATGGCGTAAGAAATTGTTGGAGAGACAGGGAGCCAGGATTGTGTTCTGCAAAGACAGTTTGAGGTAAATAAACAATTTTGTAATGTGCTGATGCTGTGGCTGGATGTGCAAATGTTTGGCCTTGGTTTCTGTTTGATAGAATCGTAAATATATCTATTAAAATACTGAAATTCTGCTCTATAACTCCTCCCTGAACCTCCTGCTGCACTGTATCTCACTCACTCATTGGCTGTCGGTGTAATTTTCAGTCAGAACGCTGTTCACACAGCAGGAGTTTCAATCGCCGGCAGGTCCAGATATTTAGCATGCCAAATATCTCACCAGCGTCTGCGACTCGTCGGCGATTCTCTCTGATCGCGTATTTGATTATTCACACTGCGCGATTGTCACTCACGTGCACGAGCACCGATTTGCCTGTGATCTCGAGCATTTGTCGGCGATTTCACAAAACCTGTCTGCGACTCAAAATCGGGGCAAAAATCGGGCAGTGTGAACTAGGCTTTAGTTGCATGTAATTATGCATCGTTGGTACTATGATTAGCGATCAATTACTAGAATTGATTACTATGGTAAATACGTGTAACATATATGTAATGTACAAAACTAAACTTACCACACCTGTCCCTAACTTAACCGTATCCACCTCAAATCAGCAAGAATTTTTGCAATGCAATATGAACACAATAAGTAAATTGTTCTTACATGTTGATGTAAGTACATATTAAGGCCAACTCATATAAAGTGAAACCCAGTCTTTAAAATAAACTTTCCAAAATAGTTTTTTACAGTGCTGCTACAAAAGAACCATCCTCGTTTCCCCACCAAAAACATTCAATTAACAGTTTTTATAAGAACCATTTTGTTCTAGGTGAAAAGAACATTTTTGAGAACTTTTTGTGGAATAGAAAGGTTCCTTGGATGTTAATGCTTCTTCATGAAACCATCAATGCCAATAAAGAACTTAAGAGAACTCAATAAAGAATTTAAGAGTGTATATATTGTATGTTGAAGTGCCACTTAATAGTAAATCACGACGCCTGTGTGTTTGCTGTGACATTTCTTATCATCACAAACACACTTTAAAGTTTGTACAGCAATACCTGAGTTTAAAGAGTTAAATCGAGCAGAAATAGCTCTCTAATGTATTAATAGCAGGTCATTATTGTATAGTGATTACATTACACACACACACTGACTCATGGGGTGCAAATGTATCCTTACCTCCATTCTATGGGAAAGTTACAGGATCCAGAGACGGCCACCAGAAACAGGCCCGAGAAGAGAGAAAAGCACAAACAATATCTGTTTAATGTTGGAGCGTAACACATCCACTCTGTTGGCCCGGCCATTCTTCAGTCATGCAGTGCTTGGCTCAATGTTTGTGTGTATGAGAGGAGGACAAAGACAGAACTTGGGGGGTCTTTCTGGAGATACAGCAGGTGTGAAGTTTAACAGCCCCTCCTGATTTCATGTGACAGGATTCAAGACATTTCAAAGAATGAACCAGTCTGACACCATCTTTCTTCAACACACACAACATTTTATGGATACACAATCATGTGAAATAAAACATTAGTCAGGCATTATCACAAATTTAACCCATGTTGATTGAGTATTGTAATCTCACTTATTAAACGGGTACTTACCAAATAAATAAAGTGTTACATTGTAATTATACATTTAAGTACTGTGTAATAATAATTAACTACATGTATACTTCCTATAGGATTAAGGTTAGATTAGGGCTTGGTTTAGGGTTAGTTGAATGTAATTATGCATAATTTACAGATATTGCATCGCTATCTCAACCAATTCGTATGCATTTGTACGAGGTGGCTAATTTGTATGAATTCGTATGATTTGTCTAAATTGTAGTGACGGGTAGGTTTAGGGGCGGGTTTGAGGTTCATATGAAAATATAAAACTGCAGTGACGAGTGGGTTTTAGGGGTGGGGTTAAGAGGTTCATACAAAAATACAAAACCACAGGGGCGGGTTTGAGGTTCATACAAATATACGAAATCTCAGTGACGGGTAGGTTTAGGGGCGGGGTTTGAGGTTCATACAAATATACGAAATCTCAGTGACGGGTAGGTTTAGGGGCGGGGTTTGAGGTTCATACAAATATACGAAATCTCAGTGACGGGTAGGTTTAGGGGCGGGGTTTGAGGTTCATACAAATATACGAAATCGCAGTGACGGGTAGGTTAAGGGGCGGGTTTGAGGTTCGTACAAATATACGAAATCGCAGTGACGGTTAGGTTTAGGGGCGGGGTTTGAGGTTCATACAAATATACGAAATCGCAGTGACGGGTAGGTTTAGGGGCGGGGTTTGAGGTTCATACAAATATACGAAATCGCAGTGACGGGCAGGTTTAGGGGCGGGGTTTGAGGTTCATACAAAAATACGAAATTGCAGTGATGGGTAGGTTTAGGGGCGGGTTTGAGGTTCATCCGAAAACACGAAAACCGCAGTGACGGGCAGGTTTAGGGGCAGGGTTTGAGGTTCATACAAAAATACGAAATTGCAGTGACGGGTAGGTTTAGGGGCGGGTTTGAGGTTCATACGAAAGTACGAAACCGCAGTGACGGGTAGGTTTAGGGGCGGGGTTTAAGGTTCTTACAAAAATACGAAACCGCACTGACGGGTAGGTTTAGGGGCGGGTTTGAGGTTCATACGAAAATACGGAAACGCAGTGACGTGTAGGTTTAGGGGCGGGTTTGAGGTTCATACAAAAATACCAATCTCCAGTGACGGGTAGGTTTAGGGGCGGGTTTGAGGTTCATACGAAAATACCAATCTCCAGTGACGGGTAGGTTTAGGGGTGGGTTTGAGGTTCAAACAAAAATACGAAACGGCAGTGATGGGTAGGTTTAGGGGCGGGGTTTGAGGTTCATAAGAAAATATAAAATCGCAGTGACGGGTAGGTTTGGGGGGGTTGAGGTTCACAAGAAAATACCAAATCGCAGTGACAGGTAGGTTTAGGGGCGGGTTTGAGGTCCATACGAAAAAACGAAATCATACAAATTGACCAACTCATTAAATACATACGATTTAGCAAAAATTGTACCAATTAGTAGAAGTGAGACTTTACAAATTTGTATGTATTAGCCACCTCGTAAAATACATACAAATTGCCATGAGATTGGGTTTGCATATTATTACAGTACATATAACAGTAGCAAGGACACTAAAATAAAGTGTAATCAAATTAATATACGGACATGAAATACTGATTAAAGTTGAAATTGTTCTGTTTTACTATATGAGAAGAAGGAAAAATTATATGAAACCAGCAAAGATATATAATAAATCGAATACATCAAATATTTGGTTTAGCAATGATGATACATTATATCTGACTTTGCAGATGCTGACAGACCAATAAGAGTCAAGTAGTCTAAAGGGCCATTTATATGGAATATGTGGTAGAAATGAACATCAGATAGACACAGGCATTACTCAGAAGTACTTCCAGAATTAATTCCATATTGCCTAATCGCATTGTGTACATTCTCTACATGGCTAAAGTGCCACAATACATCATTGGTGCATGTTTGCACAGGGATGAATTTCGGGACTTTGAGGAGGCAAAAGAACAGCTATGCAAACACAAGGGAAGCTAACTGAAGTCCTGGCACCAGAAACACAGCTGCTGAAACTTAGAGAGCAGTCACATCATATTTACACAAAACAGCCAGAGAAGCATATGGCTGAAACAGTAGGTCACAGTGGGTGAGTGTTTACAAAGCTCCGTTTCATGGGCCTTTATTAACAGAAGCATTTCAAATTGATTTTGCTAAAACATTATGACTAATGACATCAGTTTTACGTGGCAGTAACCTGGAAAAGTGTTAGTTAGTGCTATGGATACTAAATGAAAATGTTTCTTTATTTGCATGGTACACTACAGTTCAAAAGTTGGTAGAAGTATATTTTATGGTATTAAATTAAGCATTTTAATTGACCAAACATTCAGCAACAACAGTAACATTGTGACATATTACAATTTAACCCTCTGGTGCAGTTCGATCAATTTTGATTTTAGAAAAATAGTTGTTTTTTTTTTGTTTTTTTTACTTAACCTGAATGGTACTTAACTTATTAAAGGTTTTGGCACTTGCTGTGTAAACGTGAAAAAAAAAGAAATCATGGACATGATTCGAAAAAGGGTTAGTATTTGTCCGTAAAAGTCTCCCTTGTATTATTCACTGTCAAAAATGACTGCACTGGAAATGAATGGGAGACAAATTTCATCTAGTGGTACTGCCCACAAACAAAATCTTACTGAAAGCTGATTTTTTTGAGCTTCTCACACTATTCTATTTACATAAAGTACAAATATATTACCTTTTTTACTAAACGTCTGTTTGGCGCAGATACAATTACAAAAAAATACAGAGTTATTTAAAGCAGCAATAGTGTAGAGGTAAGTTTTGATGCAAATCAACCCAAGGTTTTGAATCTGCCTTTTGCCAAACTCACTCTACACCCTTTTCCCATCACATATCAGATCGGGAAGGCGTTTATTTTAAGTAAACATGTGCTCACTTAGACAGGATAAAAGTGAGTGGGTCCAATATCATTGGTCTTAACTCTTTCCTTGCGAAACACAGAATTTTCTGTTATTTGTGAGAAAACGCTTTCAGTCGGTCACTCTCGACGCCACGTCTTCAGGTCTACGTTTTCTATTTTAATGTATTTTAAAATTTAATTAATTCCTGTGATCAAAGAGAAAAAAGTACCCACAACTTTTACAGTAGTGTACACAAATGTACTTCAACAAATACCATAGTATTACCATGATAAATTTGGTTTGCAAATTAATGTTTTTTTGTAAGTGCAGTTTGTCACGTCAGCATTATCAATTATAAATGCATATGCATGTACTATTATTTGGAGATCATTTTAAATCAATTGTTTAGAAAAGTGACATTTGATATATTTTGAGGTATATTATATACTTGTTCCAACATCCAATATAAAACAAATAATATGCATTTGACAGTGATAATGGTTATGCAGTTGTCGAATATGCTTCATGTAACCTATATTCATGTGTTATAATAACCCATATAAGCGTACCAAATGCTAAATACCACTTACTACAGGGAATGTTACTGCAAAAAAATTGTTATTTGGTAGTACCAATATTATAAACATTCTGAAATCTTCAAATGCTGTTTACAGTAAACCCTATTTTTACCCTAATCAATATCTCAGTATCTATACAATTTTGCGAGACTCTACAGGACAAAGCAATAGACAAATATTGAAACTAGTAAAAGTATTGAAACTGACCTGAAACAGTTATTTTTGCTGTCGCTTTGACGGTATTGGCTCCTCCGCTGTGCTGGTTAGTAGCCTGACAGGTGTAGAGAGCTGGTTTATGCACCACTACACGCAAAACAGACAGTATGACTTCATTCACCAGTGTCTCCTCCACTGACGCTCCTGAAATCTACAGATAACAAAATACATTTAGCAACACCCTAACAACCATGATAAAATCACTGTAATGTCCGGCCACTGCAAATGCTAACAATATAAAATAAACAAAAGACTATACTGTTATGGTACAGATTTTACGGAGACAAGATGGTGAGTTATTCAGGTTTATTGAGCAACCAGTAGAGTAATAACTTGACGGAGTGTAGATATGCTGGTGATGGATCGGGTCTTTGATTCTCAGGGTGCACTTGGAGATCGTAGGAGTAGTCGCAGGAGAGGAACGATGGGGAACACTAAACACACACACCCTGGACACTGGAGATCGTTGGAGACTGGGGAGAAGACACTGGAGACGGGTAAGTATCATTGAGGGAGTCCTTAAGGTAAGCAGAAGAGGTTATTACCTTTCTCAAACGAGACTGTACAAATACTGTTTGTGTGTGTGTGTGACTCTTATACTGTGGGTGATTGGAGTGATGATGGGTTCCAGGTGTGAGTGATTAGTATTCCGGGGAAACTGTGCACTGTGTGTCTGTGACGTGGGAGCCTCGCGTGTCTGTGATATTACCCCCCTCCACGGACTGCTCCTGACGTCTGACGTCGTGGTGGTCGACCTCTGCCCCGAGGTGCAGGTCTGTTGGGCTGAGAGGCATGGAAGTTTTTAAGCAGGGTTGGATCAAGAATATAATTTCTGGGTACCCATGAGCGTTCTTCTGGTCCGTAGCCCTCCCAGTCTACGAGGTATTCCAGGAGACCACCACGGCGCCAGGAGTCCAAGATCTCCTTCACTTCAGTAGGCAGTTCAATCTTCCACGATGAGTGGGAGGGGGGGTTTCTTCGGCAGTGCCAGGCTCTGTGGAGGACGAAACAGTAGGGTGGTGAGGTTTCAACAGTGATACGTGGAACGTGGGGTGAATACGAAACTCAGGTGGAAGCTGAAGCTGGTATGTGGCGGGGTTGATCTGCTTCATGATCGTGTAGGGGCCAATGAACCTGGGACTGAGCTTCCTGCATGGCAGACGCAATCTGATGTCCCTCGTGGACAGCCATACCTTCTGTCCTGGCTGGAAGGTGGAAGTGTTGGAATGCCGAAGGTCAGTTGTCATCTTGAGTCTGCGCAGGGCTTGCTGGAGTTGGTGATGTGCCAAGTCCCAGACCCTCTCACTCTTCAGGAACCAGTAGTCACCCGCTGGAACATTTGACGGTTCCCGCGACAAGGGAACAATGGGGTTTGGTAACCGAGTATGCACTGAAAGGGTGTGAGTCCAGTGGTCGCTTGACGGAGGGAGTTCTGGGCGTACTCGGCCCAAACCAGGAACTGGTTCCAAGAGTTCTGGTGACCGTGGCAGAAGGTACGGAGGAATCTGCCGATTTCCTGGATCTTCGTCTCCGTCTGCCCGTTGGTCTGTGGATGGTAACCAGAAGAGAGACTTACGGTCACACCTAGGAGCGATAGGACTCCTGCCAGGACTGCCTTCCAGACTCGGGAGATAAACTGTGGCCCTCTGTCCGACACAATGTGCTCAGGGATTCCGTAATATCGAAAAATCACATTGAACATTAGCTCGGCCTTCTCCAAGGCCGTAGGCAGGCCCTTAAGGGGGATGAGCCGACATGACTTGAATAATCTGTCCACAACAACAAGAATACAAGTGTAACCATCGGACACAGGCGGTAATGAAATCTACTCCTAGGTGTGACCATGGCCGATTCGGAACGGGCAGAGGAAGGCGCTTACTGGCAGGGAGGTGCCGGGGACTCTTCAAGATGGCACACTCCCGACACTCTCTCACGTACCTTCTGACCTCTCCCGCCATGTTGGGCCACCAGAAGCGATCTCGTAGCAACGAGAGGGTTTCATTGACCCCTGGAAGGCAAGTGCCCAATGAAGTGTGAGCGGAGTGAATAAGAGGGGTGCGCCGGGTTCGTGGGATGTACTGGAGTCATCCCTGGGCAGCCCGGCGGGGCAGTGGCGGAGGCATTGTAGGAGGGCAGGGTTTCCTCTGGCCAGGCGATGGGACTCATGAATATCTTTTCTGACAGAATGGGTTCGGACCGTTCGGGCATCAGCCTTCACATTCTTTGAACCAGGTCGATAGGAGATTGAGAAGTTGAACCTGGTGAAGAAAAGGGCCCAACTAGCTTGGTGGGGATTGAGTCGCTTGGCATCTCTCAAATACTCAAGGTTCTTGTGATCAGTAAGCACCAGGAATGGATGTTTAGGTCCCTCCAGCCAATGCCTCCACTCTTCCAGGGCCAGCTTGATGGCAAGCAGCTCCCTGTTCCCGATGTCGTAGTTTACCTCTGCCGAGCTGAACTTCCAGGAGAAGAAGGCACATGCATGGAGTTTACTGGGTGTCCGCTGTTGGGACAACACCGTTCTGGTTCCTGTGGTGGATGTGTCGACTTCCACGATGAATGGCTTGGCATGATCGGGATGGACTAGGAGGGGAGTGGTGGTGAAGGCTTCCTTCAGGTCTTCAAACGCCTTCATGGCCGCTGGGTTCCAGGACAGAGACTTGGTCTTACTGTGCAGGAGGTGAGTGAGTGGACTGGAGATGACACTGTAGTTTTGTATAAATCTTCGGTAGAAATTTGCAAACCCTAAGAAGCGTTGGAGTTCTTTGAGGGTGGAAGGTGCTGGCCAGGTCCTGATGGCTTCGACCTTCCCCTCGTCCATCCAGATGCCACTGCTGTCCATGTTGTAACAAAGGAACTGCACTAAGGGCTGGTGGAAGGAGCACTTCTCTGCCTTGAGATACAGATGGAACTCCCTCAGGCATTGCAGAACCTCCGCAACGTGGTGGCGATGGTCGGCCAGGCTCCTGGAGTAAATCAGGATGTCATCAATGTATACCAATACAGACTTGTGGAGGAACTCCCGGAGCACCTCGTGAATGAAGTCCTGGAATACGAAGGGGGCGTTAGCTAGGCCATAGGGCATCACCAAGTACTCGTAGTGGCCAGTGGGGGTCATGAAAGCGGTCTTCCACTCGTCCCCCTCACGTATCCGGATGAGGTTATAGGCGCTGCGGAGGTCCAACTTGGTGAAGACAGTGGCGCCACGGAGATGTTCCAGCACAGGACCAGCGGAAGGGGATAGCAGAACTTAACAGTTATCTTGTTGAGGGCCTTGTAGTCTATGCAGGGCCGCAAGCCTCCGTCCTTCTTGGCCACGAAGAAGAAGCTGGATGCAGCAGGGGACATGGATGGTCGAATATAGCCCTGATCGAGTGTCTCCTGGATGTATTCTTCCATGTCCTTCTCCTCCGGCAGGGAGAGGGGATCGATTTTCCCCTTGGGCACTGGCTCACCTGGAAGCAGATCAATGGCACAGTCCCATGGCCGATGGGGAGGCAGCTTGGAAGCCCGATGAGGGCAGAACACGTCACTAAAGTGGGCGTAGCAGGGTGGAACATTCCCTGACCGCTGCTCGAGGGGACTTTCAATGGACATTGCACAGACGGGAATATTCCTGGAATGAGACGTGGAAGGAACAGGCAGTGCAGACAAGCAGCTTGAGAAACAATTATCGCCCCACTTGAGGACCTCACCGGACTTCCAGGAGATGACAGGGTTATGCTGCTTTAGCCATGGGCGCCCTAGGATCACGTCAGCGGTGGACTCCTCCAGAACCAGTAGATGAATGTCTTCCACATGAAAAATACCAGTTTGGATCTAAAGAGGACCGGCAAGGAGACTGACCTGCCATCAGCTTAACGGTTTTCCGGTTATGGATGCGACCTGGTAGACGGACGGAGTGTGAGTCGTCTTGAGGTGGAGCTGACGGCAGAGGGCGCTGGAGATGAAGTTCCCAGCGGAACCGGAGTTGAGGAGAGCGGAGACTGGCAGGGAAACATGGATGTTTCGGCAGTAATGTGGTTCACAACAGTGGTCAGTGGACAACTTTTGTAAGTAGAAGGATAGATCACACTCACCAGAGGACGAGGAGGACGTGTGGGGCACTTGGCGATGCAGTGAGCCGAAGCTCCACAATATAAGCATAAACCTTGCGCCAGCCATCTCCTTCGTTCCACTGGGGTTAACCTTGTGTTTTCCATTTTCATGGGCTCAGATATTGGTTCTGGAGGGCTGACGGATTCTGGTCAGTGGAGGGACGGCAGGCTCAGACACTCGTCTTGGTGTTCTTCGAGACACACCTGCATACGAGTGGCGAAGCGGATGGATAACTGAATGAAGCATTCTAGCCCGATGGAATCCTTGTATGCGGTGAGATGCAACCACATGCATGAATCCAATCCTTGACGATTGGTGGTCTGAAGGGATTGGTCGTTCCATCCACTGGCGGCTGCCAAGGTCCGAAACTGCAAGGTATACTCATTTACAGACATATGATTTTGCTTGAAGGGATACAGTTGCTCACCCATTTAAGCATCCCAGGCGGGCTTTCTGAAGACTTCCTTGAAGTGAGCGGTGAAACTGGACAGTGATTGCATGATGAAGTTATTCTGGGCATACAGTGTTTCCGCCCAACGCAAGGCCTTGCCGCACAGTTGGGACACGATGAAAGCCACACGGGAACGATCGGTCGGATATAGGTGCGGTAGCATCTCCAGGACCAGGTTGCACTGCAGAAGGAATCCATTGAAGTCCTCCGCCGATCCAGAGAAGGGTGCTGGCTTGGCCATGGGATTGGTGAACAGGGGTGACATGGAAGAGATGCTGGTGAATGCGGAAGTGCTTGCCGGCGTTGGGGATGGTGGCCTGGATGGTAGAGCGTGGCAAACTGCATCCACCACTTCTTGGAAGGGATCCGGGTGGCTCATACTGGTGCTCACGGTTAAGGTCCGGTCTTCTGTTATGGTACAGATTCTACGGAGACAAGATGGTGAGTTATTCAGGTTTATTGAGCAACCAGTAGAGTAATAACTTGATGGGGTGTAGATATGCTGGTGATTGATTGGGTCTTTGATTCTCAGGGTGCACTTGGAGATCGTAGTAGTCGCTGGAGAGGAACGATGGGGAACACTAAACACACACACGCTGGACACAGGAGATCGCTGGAGACTGGGGAGAAGACACTGGAGACGGGTAAGTATTATTGAGGGAGTCCTTAAGGTAAGCAGAAGAGGTTAGTTCCTTTCTCAAACGAGACCGTACAAATACTGCATGTGTGTTTTTGACTCTTATACTGTGGGTGATTGGGGTGATGATGGGTTGCAGGTGTGAGTGATTAGTATTCCGGTGAAAGCGTGCGCTGTGTGTCTGTGACGTGGGAGCCTGGCGTGTCTGTGACATATACTACCATTTTTTTTTTTTAAAGAAATTAATATATACATTTTTTGAGCATGGGTCTTCAACCAGGGGCCCACGACCCCTAAGGGGATCTTAGGCAGGGGATCCGCCAATAAATGTTTGATCACAAATAATTTTTGGATAAAAGAAATATAACATGGTATCAAATCATCATATTAGGGTGATTTCTGAAGGATAACATGACACTGAAGACTGGTGTAAGGATTCTGGAATTCAGCTTTACGCCACAGGAATAAATGACATTTTACAACATATTCACATAGAAAACAGTTATTTTAAAATGTAACAATATGTTTTTATTATATTACAGTTTGTATTGTATTTTTGAACAAATAAATGTAGGCTTGGGGAGCAAAAAATTACTTCTTTCAAAATGATAATGATAACAAAAGGGAAAAGTTGATATCAATAATAACAATCACAAACAATTCTTCTGACAAGTGATATATCCATACAATGTGGCAACTAGAAAGGAATATAGCTGAATTAATATACAATTCTGCTGATGTGCGATCACAGGTGTGCATAGGCTTTTCAAAAATGACTTATCCAATCAACTTCATAATTAAAACATTCATGATATTATTTTTAATAGCACAGAGATTCCAGCATATGCACTGTAATTGAAGGCTATTTGTATTTGTAATTATTACAGAATAGCAACCAGTGTGCTTTACTTTTGCAGAATAGAATAGAATAGAATAGAATAGAATAGAATAGAATAGAATAGAATAGAATAGAATAGAATAGAATAGAATAGAATAGAATAGAATAGAATAGAATAGAATAGAATAGAATAGATGTGTCAAATGCAAGTTGCATAATTATTCCAACAAATATAACAAATCCCTCTATTTATCGTTTGGATGTGTTAAGACTCCTGCTATTTTGCTAATGTGATTTGTTGAGTTTATGAGAACATTATGAGAGCCTGTAGGAATGTCAGTCTCATGCTGCGATCACAGCTCTATATTTGACAAAGTGCGTATGAAGCCGATTTTAGAAGGCACTTCATCTGGCTCAAGAAAACTAATGAGCTGAGAGCCCTGCCAGAATGACACTCAGACAGTGTAATTTTAATCAATGGTCTAATAACATCTCATGGGTTTCAGAGGTACTCTGAAAGTCAGAGGTCACAGTTCGTTTATCAATCATAATCAGCATTGACAGCTAAAGCTGTTTATAATAGCAATGTTTTATGTATAACATTTATTTTCTAAATTATTAAATAAAATTATCCTTGAAAGAACACCAAAGGCAAAGGGCATAGTGTGTTTAATAATGTAGTCCAAGTAATTAGTGGATGTAAAAACAAATGTTTGACAAATACCAAAACGATTGGATCTATTGTATTGGATGGACAAACTATTCTAATAAAAAATCATTATCAACAGCTGAATTTGATGTGAAATTGTATGCTTAAATGCTTGTTAAAAGAGTTTTGTTTATATAACATAATGATGACGTTATTATTATTTTTTGAAATGTTGAATATGTTAAAAAAAATAACAAAATAAAGCAATCAAATAATAAAAAATGTAGATGCTCCAACTGTGTAACAGCATGCAGCAAATATACACAAACAATAATGAGCAGAAATTAAAAGACATTAAAAAGATCAGAAATATGAAAGACAATGACAAACAGCTGAGTACATTAAAAGAATGCGGGTGCGGGAAGGGGTGGGAAACTGAACAAAGGAACACATGTGACTGAAAATACCATGTAATTTAACAGACAGAACATAAACATTACATAACGCCCCCTCCTGGAGGGTGCGACCTTGCACCAAAACAGAAGAAAGACCCAGGAGATGGCCATGATGGAGGCGACCATGGTGGCAGTGATGAAGGGAGGAGCCAAGGTTGACCTTTGAGCCCAACCGACTGAGGTGATGGTGAGGCCAAGGTGAGGTCCAATGGACAGAGAGACCAGGTGACACTAATGGACAGGGAGACCAAAGTGGAGTCCAGGCAACGAGTGGCTGAGGTGGAACCAAGGGGAAGAAGGAGCATGGTGATGCTGGTGTACAGAGTATCTCGGTGAAGCCTGAAGGATGGAGGAGCCTGATGGAGCTGTATGGGTGGAGGGATGGAGCATTTCAGACAGCCCAGAAGTCTGGTTGGGTGACGACTGACAAGGGCATAGCCAGACGATGGGACGAAGGAGCCTGGTGGAGCTGAAGGGACAGCTGAGGGGGCGATTGGCATGGCCAATTGGTCAATAATCTGAGGTGGAACTGAGGGCTCAGAAGGACGTGGCGGAACCAGGGACTCCTCACAGCAGAGCAGAGTCGTGGACCAGAAGCTCCCAGGTGGATCAGGGCTGCATGGCAGTGCTGAATGTGAGGGGCAGAAGAGAGCCACCAGAGGCAAAGCTGAGGGAATGGCTGGCTTTAGTGAAGCATACAGAAGAGGTAGACTGGGTGTGGATAAAGGCTCTGTGATGGACAGGACTAGTGTTGACAAAGGACTCTCTGTAATGGACCGGACTGGCGGGGATGACAATCTCTCTGTGATGAAAAGGACTGGTGGTGACAATGAACTAGTGCTGGACAGGTCCAGCCTCAATGAAATCATTGAAGATTCAGAGCTGGGCAGGACCATTGGTGACGAAGAAGACAGATGAGACAAAAATCCAGGAAGGGGCCAACAGCAGAGAAGGTTTGTGGGCAGTGTGGGAGGCACTACACCTGACTCACAGTCGATAAGGCTATCCTCCTTATCTATCACCACCATTATTCCCACAGGCATGGATTTGGTGGCAGGCTCACACACCTGGTCAGCCGGGACTTCAGGCTCATCTTCTGGGACTGACTTGGCAGCTGGCTCTGGCTCCGTTACGGGCTTAGGCTCAGGCTCAATGTCTGTGGCAGGTAATGGTTGGGTTTACTGGTCTGCGGTGAGCCTTGACTCCATATCCGTTGTGTTGCAGGATGATGGTGGGTTGAGCTCTAGTTTGGGCTGTAACTGGACCACTGGAGGATCTTGAGCAGTTTGGGTTGGAACGAGTATAGATGACTTCTTCTCAACAACAAGTGGATAACCAAACACACACAGTGCTTACTCTATGTACTAAAATAATGAGTATTATTACATAAACTCAATGATAAGTTGTGTTTCTTCTTCTTCTTTATGCTAAACAATTCTTGTTGTAGGGCACCTCCGGCACTGTTGGAGTCTTGCGGTCTGGGTTAGATGGTGACTTCAAGTGGTGGTAGCTAGCACTTTTGTGGGCTTCCCTTGATTCACCAGTCTTCAGGATTCAGTGTAGAGTGGAACCCTTCCCCACAAATGGAATTCCTTTCATTAGGGTCCTCCGTGCCCTGGGAGAAGCTCGGGCCGATCTCTAGAACCCAAAATAAGTGGTATTTCGCCCCACTCTGTGAACCATTCTTTGTAGCGCCCCTTTGGGAGTGCTGGAATCATCAGATCTTGGTACGTGACTACAGTATTCGTTGAAGCAAGCTTGATAAGCAGATCCTCAGTGTGAGAATGGAGTTGCCCTTTCCTACTGTTTAGGGTCTTTAAGTGGGCTCTTTTGCTTCCCTAGCATGAGCTCAGTCCGATTCCTGGAATCACATATTTTAGACAACGATAACGAATAGTAGTAGCTTGCACTTTGAGAGCTCCGTAGCTTGCACTTTTGAGAGCTTAGTAAGTGTGTATTTAGAGATGAGTGTGAATGGTCCTCCCTTCATAACTGAGGGTTTATCATGCTGATGCATCTGCTCCCTAGAGCTACCCATCTCTGAGCCTTGATGAGAAGTGGGTTTTGCCTTATTTTCTCTCATTGGCAAGCAACTTCAGTAGTGCTGGTCTTTTGAGATTGTGACTGTAATCAGAAAGGTGTGAACACTTCTCTAGAGGTAGTAAAGTGTTTTAGCTTCCCTGGGGTGTCTAGGGGTAGAGCTTGCTCTAGCGTCTTGCCAGATGCAGTGTAAGTTCCCATTCGAAAAGGGGATGTCTCAGTTACAAATGTAACCCTGGTTCCCTGAGAAGGAGAAGACAGTGTCTTGTTGCTGATGCTTGACTCATGCTTGTCTGCTTACATCTCCTTCAGACAAAGAAGTTGATTACTTTTACTAAATGGCGCCCTTCCACTGATGGTCGCACAGGTAGTGACATTATGAACTGCCACTGGATAACAATATAATTGCGTTCAAACACAAGTTTGTGACTTTTATTTAACTACGCTCACAAACTTCCCTAAGCCAGTTCTCTCTGGAGAATCCCTAAAGCCATTTTGAAGTGCGTTCAACTTTGTCAAGTTGGTAACGAAGGAAGTTTATTTGGACAGACCCTTGATCACTTGAATTTGACAGAGGGAGCGAGTCTACTCAGTATGTACACTTCAGGCAGATCCTTAGACCACAATGCAACATGATTGTAACATCACAGCAGATCACGCTTAATTCACCTCAACCCACTGTGTACATTGGACACCACTATATACATCTGAGTGAATGAGATGGAGGGAAGGAATTAGTGAGGGAAGGGTGATTGTTTACAACAACAACAAAAAATATGTTTAGAATGGAAATGTGTCAACATAAAAATTTTTTTTTTTTTTTTTTTTTGCACATGCATGGAAGCAAATCTTGTGCACACCCTAGCGCACATTCTGCAACAAAAATCTTCAACAGAAAAGCAAGTGGAGAAAAATTTGAAAATCAATGAGAAAATCATGCAAAACAGAAAAAAAATATGTTTGGGTAGTCAAGGGTTAAAGCCTTCTGCATCTTTACAACCTCACCCAAAAGAGGTCAGTCTCTGCTTTAGTCCTTACTGCTCACACTGTTTTTGCATATCGTGACCAAAAAACAGGTTTCCACCACTGTCCCTTAGCCAAACCAAACCAATATTTGTCTACGCAGATCTAAAAAGAAATTGCATTAAGATATGATTGCTGGTATCCAAATGAAAACAAAGACAGCACAGCTTGTTCAGATCTACTCTTTGCACCCCCTGACAGAAGCCTGAGAAATGTTAATCTTGGACTCTCTTGGATTTAAAGACTTACACGCTTGTTTGCAGACAATATCTTCACATAAGACTGCTGATCAGTTTTCAGTTCCCTTTGTTTCTGTCTACCAAAATCAACATCTAAAAACAATCCTGAATAATGATAACAGTACAGAGGTGTTTTGAATTCTTTTCTTGATCTCGATATGGCTTAAACTTTATTGCTGAGGTCCGATCAGCGCACTGAGGAATGATTGTAGTTTGAATCCTGTTAATAGTGACATCGCCTAAGCATTTACAGAACACAGGCCTCCCATCATTGTACTGGCAGCACATTTGAGATATGCCTTCTGACATTTAACATGAATGTACCGAGCTCTGCTCTCTGTTCCAGTAAGATGAGATGAAAGTACAATTAATTTGCTTCATAGAGCCAAAGCAAGCATGAAGAGCAAGAGATAGGTTGAGAGGAAGGTTAAGGAGGAGAAAGAAAAATGACTGTAAAGTATCTTATAAAGTAGAGGACTTACCGTATTGCCGTTTTCAAGCCAAGTTATAGATGGGATTGGGTTGCCAGTGGCGTTACACTCTAATGTAACCTCTGATCCAATCTGAACTTTCTTCTCCTTGGGAACTTTCAGTAACTTGGCAGGAGCTATAGGAGAGATAATGACTAATTAAAAAAAGAAAATGTTTTAAAAAGCTTAAAACACATTTCAAGTTCTTATAAATGTGTCCTTTGTATACATGTTGATTTTATATAGTTTAAAAAAATCTATAGTATTTTCTTGTAAAAACGTACTCCAATAATCAGTAAACTCCGATAAAAACTGAATATTGCACAGTATCAGAATTTTCATTTTAAAGTGAACTATCCCTTTAAATGTTTAAAAACATTTTTAAGTTAAAAATATTTTGTACAAATACCATTAATTATTAGCAAAAAAATAAATAAGACATTGTACAACCCAAACTAACTTTTCCTTGTTATAAAAAAGTAAAATTATGTCAAAAATTATGAACGTTTAACTGTTAACTGAATATTAACTGTTGGCTGCACCACACACAATATGTTATATTTTCCCCCCAGGTACATTGAAATTTGACCATTAATAAGCAGTGAAGGAGAAAAACAGGAAATCTTTTTAAAACAAACAATAATAGACTAATCACTTTATGCACTTTATGTTTTAAAGGCACTGATTGAAAATTTGAATATATATTTTTTTTAATAATAAAAAATTATAATGGAGATGAACAAAAAAATAAGAATACATTTATAAGTAAAAATTGATAAGTGAGCCAGCATTATCACTGACCTATAAAAATAACTTAAATTGATACTTAAATTGTCTGAATATCATTGCATTTAAAAAAAACTGAATAGTACAAGAATACTTGAATTAAGGATCAAAGCTATTTTATGACATACCCTGTACTTCAATAGTGACTGGTCTGGAGTAAGCGATTCCAAAACTGTTTCTGGCCACACAGCGATACTGCCCAGCGTCCTCTTTTTTGATGCTGTTGATTTTCAGGGAACCAGATTCCAAAACTGATATTCGACTATTAACCTACAAGACACATGAAAGATGGAGATGCTCAGAATACACACAATGATTGAAAACCATATTACAGACCCAATAAATAAATACTGTGAAGAATATTAAAGATATTCCTTTTTACCTTAATCAAATCATCTTCTTTAATCCAGGATATTTCTGGTTTGGGATATCCTAATGTTAAACATGGCAACACTGCTTTGGACTCCACAACCAATGTCATGTTAGTGGGATGCCTTTTGATTTGAGGCTCTGAAGAAAAGAAAAAAAAAATAATAATAATAATGGGACTGATCTATATACCTAACTCAAAGCACTGCATACAAACAATCAAATGACAAAACCTTTTTAGCAATATCAGTGCTCACAGTTATGGTATGAGTTATGAGAATTGAACATACTCATCTTCAGTTGTAGAGCTCCACAGCTCTTGGCTGGTTCTCCCACCCCATTGTTAGCAATGCAGCAGTATTCTCCATTGTCCAAATCCTTTACATTGGGAATGATCAGCATTTGGCCATTTTCTCGTATAATGTATCTGGAATCGTAATACCTGCATGCAAAAAGTAAATGTTGAACATACTTCACAAAACACTGGTGTAGGACCTTGTTTTGGAGAATCTTTTTTGACCTTCATGGATAATAATCACATTTATGAAGAAAGTTCTGACCGTATTGGGTAATTATTCCGTGTCCATGTAATATCGGCTTGAGGGTATGAATCAACCTCACAGATGAAAGTAGCGTTATGATCCAGAGAGGCGTCCACTGTCTCAAGCAATGTTGTGATTCTGGGTGCTGGAATAGAGAAGGAAGAGATTTTTGGTTATAGTGTAACAATTGCATTTAAGTATTAATTGTAAAGTAATAATATTAATTAACAACAAGTTCTCACTTTAAGGTTATGGTTGGGTTTATGGTAAGTTGCATGTAATTATGCATAATGTACTGTTATTACTATTGTAAGAACAAATAAAGTGTAACAAGACCACTGTAAAATAGTGCTAACTGTTTTTTATTATTATTATTCACTTTCAGTAATCATGTTATGAAATAGGACAAGCTTACAAGAAATGCTGTATAGAATTTGACCCTAAATAACAATAAATCAGACATTTTAACTGTTGTGAAACTACATTTTCTCAACAATATATTTAACTTTCTGAACACTCCACACATCTGACTACAGAAATGTCCCTGGGTAAAACATGCTTCTGATGGAAAAACTGTGAGAATACAGTGCTAATGTTATCCTAAGAATAAATCCAACTGATAAGAAAAAAAGACAAGGAGATTTGGTGGTGGAATGAGGAAGTCCAGGAGAGTATCCAGAGGAAGAGGTTAGCTAGGAAGAAGAGTAATTATGGGGTGTGTTTCAACCGAACCAGGAAAGACATCAGTTGGATAGACCTACAAACAATCGGACCAACGAAGCGACGCATTACGTTAGTTGTCAAATGTCAACAGAGCTCAACTGCACTGTGTTGCCAAGTTTGCATTTTTTTTTCCGCAGGAAGTTTTCCATGTCCGTGGGTTGAAGCGACTATTAAGTGATATATAGACGCATGAATGCGAATTTTAGCATGTAACCTTGCCAAAATAACACACATTTTACCCCCCAAACGCCATTTTTTACCGGAGAATTTCATTGGTTCGAACAGTTTCTGTTCGGGCATAATTACTTCTCTATGGATCGAATCCAGATCGAATTACCCGTTCTCAAATGTTGTGGGGGCGGGGCTGAGTTCGGCTGGCATCCAGGCTACATGTATACTTAATTGTATGTATATTTCTGAGAAGTACATTTAGCCTAAAAATCTAGACGCACGCTAGCGGCACCAAATCTAATTTTCAGCCAGGGTCATCTAGCAACTCTACATAGACTTGCGAGCTGGAAAAAACAAACTCTGGTCAGGCTAATCACATCGAGTATAGAGTCGGTGGGCGGGCTGATGGCAGAGTTGTAAACAAAGAAGCCGGAGAACGGCAGTTTTTCGAACTGGCTTTGGTCGCGACTCTGGAAGACTTGGAGTTAAGCTTTTCTTTGAGAAATGAACAAAGAACGGCACTGAAGTCATTCTTAAAAAGGGAAGATGTGTTCGGAGTTTTGCCAACCGGATACGGCGAAAGTTTAATCTATCAACTAGCTCCACTTCACGTTGCTCTGGTTGGTTGTAGCTCTATCCAGTTGCGTGCAGAGGGGGTTTGAAAGACAACGGTTTATCCCGCCTCTCAGATTGAGCCCTGTCAATGGTGAGTTCCCAGACCAAACATCTTGATGCAGGTCTGGCTTGTCAGGCTACATAAAATACTGAAAGAAACTGAAAGTATAGTTCCTCATTTTTTGTTTAAAATAAGTATACTAACAGCACACATGAATATATTAGGGGTGTCCCCGACTAAGGATTTACACATTCGAATCAGAATTTTCGAATCTCTCTATGGTCGACCGATAGTCGAATCATCTATGTGTGTGTAAACCAGACTGGAAAAAAATTAACGTAATAAACGGGTTGGGAAGGGCAGGACACTAGTCAGCAGGAGGCTAAGACTATTTTTATTTTACTTTACACACGGCACACAGCCACCACTTTTAATAAAGTGATCAAAACTATACACTACACATTCGTAAATGAACCGTTCTCTCATAACATTTAAAGGCCGCGATCGAAACACAGAACATCCCACAAATATATAAAAGAACATTTTGACAAATAAACCTAAACAAATACCTGCCTAGAGAGGAAAAGAACACTTTGAGTGCGTTTATATGCGCGTTCTTAAGCCGATTGTGCCTAAAGGGGGTCGCACACCAGACTGAAGCTCAGTGCCGTGTCTCAGGTATCTCACACCAGGCAGACGTGAATATTATATACGCGCAAGCTCAATTTTGAATCACTGCACGATGAGTCTATCTTGTAGTACAGGGTGAAATCAGTATATACATTCACGATTTAAGGGAAATATACATTTAATCGCCGCGGACAGGCGTCAAATGCCGCCGTCGGTGTATATGTGTTCGAACTTTAAAGGCACGGCGCGTCTGGTGCGAAGCTCAGTGACCTTAAAGGGGCGATCGCTCAGCGCCGTGACACGTCTTTATAACACTAATATTGAGCACACCCATATTGCCAAAATGGTATAATCCTCGTTTCATAACACCCGCGAAGATTCGACCATGAGATCAGTGGTCGAATCCGGTCCTGCATATCGATGCACCGAATCTTCGACTATTAGGGGTCACCCCTAGAATATATACACTTCTTTTTTTGTAAATGGGGCTTTTGAGAGCAAAACGTGCTCACAGTGAATTTAATATGTAAAATATTAACAAAGTTAAATATTATTAAAACTAACATATGTGTGCTATGTACATTTTATCTTTATGAGTACTGTGTTGTCAGTTTAGCAAAATGGCTGTTTATTCAACAGACTGTTGAAATGAGTTGTCAAATCTTTTCATGAGTGCTGCTATTTGTTTGTCACATGGAGTTGTGGCCTATGTAGGGTGGTATGTAGTCACCAGTAAGGTTTGATTTAATTTCATGTTGCCCTTTTTAAGCAAATAGACAGCTCAGGTTTTGGAACAGAACCAATGGTTGTGTATATTAATGTTACATTCATTTTAGATGCACAGAGTAACATTTAGTCTTATTTTAATTACATTAAGTCTTAGTCTTATTTTAAATAGTATCTTTTACTATTATTCTAAGACATTGTTAAAGTAATTTTATGTAAACTTAAAATGGTATCGCCATTTAGTTCTGAAATGTTTGCTTTTAATGTTATATAATATTTGTGTTAAGAGTCATTAAAACAGCATTAAACATCCACTATAAAATTCAAGGTCAGTTTGTTGTAGTTCCCCGTCTGTCTGTTTTGTAATAAATGTTTTAGCTGGAGTTTCATTGTTTATTCTGGCACTGTTATGTCAAGCCACATCACCTCCAGGAAGTTCTCGTCTTTTTATTTATTTTGCAATCACACTTGATTTTCTTCAAAGATTTGTTTCTTCAAAGGGAAATGCGACAAGATAAATAGCACTAGCTTAAAAAAAAAACCAAAAAAAAACCTCTGTATTACTCCAAATCTTCCCTTTCGAGGTCATAAGCTCCTCTCACATTTAGAAACATGGACCAAAAATGGATGCACTATACTGTGCTCACTAATGTAATTATCACTGGATCACGTCACATACAGTATGAGACTTGTGCTAATTTCAGCTTTGTAATATTATTAGCAAGATAATGTGGACACTTCTGTTGTCATCCCTGCACTTCTGTGTTTTTTAGTATAGTATTATAGTATTTATTAATGTTTTAATTTGCTTTTATATTTTGTTTTCATTTTCATTTTAGTTTGAATATTTTTTATATATATATTTTATTTTTATAATTTAAACTTATTTATTTCAGACAATTGCCAAGACAACATTTCACATTTGTAGGTAACCTTTTAATTTTAATCTTAGTGTATGTTTTAGTGTTGTAGTCATTTTTTTTTTTTTTTTACAATTTTTTTTTTTTTTTTTCAGCTTTAATTTTTTTGTATTCATTTGAGTATTTTTAGCTAACTACTTCAATTTATTAATTTAAATGACATCAGTTAGTTGGCAAACATTTTTTTAGTTTATAATCGAATATTTTAATTTTTATTTCAGCTTTATTACAACTAACAAGTGAAATAATGATTTTTAATAGTTTTAGTTAAACAAATACCACTGTTGTGCTCTTTCAGTCACTTGGATGTCGCGTATCCATGTTAGACATTAACTATTAATAACTTTATAACAACATGTCAACTAACTCTTAGTATTAGACTGTTTGTAGACTGTTAGATTGGGGTTAGGTTTTAATATTTGGCTAAGTGGAATAAATTGATAGGTGCAAAGTTACTTATAGTCAGTAGAATATCTGTTGGGGAGCATCAATATAAAGTGTTACCAGATATTAAGCAGACAGTCTACTAATACTCTAATGACTGATAGTTGAAAGAAGTTTCCCCATAAAAACTTCTAGGGAAACTTCTGGAGGGTGTGTAAGTCTGAAAAAGCGAGTTTAGCCGGATTTAGCCGGATTAACCGAGTTTATATTGAGCCGGATCTCACGAAAATGCGTATAAATAGTACGAGTTTGCAATCTCGTGGATGTATACGCCAAATGTATACGCCATGAGTTTCGCGTGCATATGATACGCACTTTATGGCGTATTATACATACGAACCCCCCACCCCACCACCCTAAACCTACCCAAGAGCGTGTCATATGCACGCCATAAAGTGCGTATCATATGCACGCAAAAAACTGCGTAGCATTTGCACGCCAAAACTCATTTTGCTGTATCCATTCCACAAGATTTCACACTCGTACTATTTATACGCATGACCATGAGATCGTGTTGGTATATTGGTGCAGAGCCGGTGGTTGCTTATAGTTAGTAGAACCTCTAAAGTGGACCATCGGAGTAAAGTGTTACTGACATGGAATATTTCATTGAATTGTCATCAGAAAGATTTTTCTTGTGAATCAGACGGTGTAGTTACATCACACCATCAAGTGTTAAAAGGGCATAAGTAATTAGCAAAACAAGGATTGAACAGGTCGGCCTGCTGGCCTCCCATTTAGGCCTGCTGACAACTGCACACAACTAATCTGAAACCATTCTGGGAGACCAGCTGAGCACTTTAGTTTGGTTCAAGCTTCTTCTTTTTCGGGAGGGAATGCAAAGTTATTGTCTTTTTAAGGTATTTACTCCGTCTAGTTTGCAGATGAGTGGTGAAGCTGGAGCCTCATTAATTTACACCATGACTGTGCAAACCTTGTTTGCTGCTGGCTGCGTTTTCTCACGGGGATGCATTAGCACTCCACAGGGACACAACCTGCCAATTTCCCAAGTGTGAATCAGCGGATATATCACCTGTTTCTCGCAAGAGCTTCCAAGGACATCATCATCCCTGACCTGTTAGCAACAGCTCATGTTAAGATGCTTCTAGGGTTGTATAACAGCCTCCGTCTTTGTTTATCCAATTTTTATGATAAGCTTCAAATTACTTCAGTACTTTTTATAACTATTTAAGAAGGTTTAGCATAATTTGTTTGCAGATACCAGTAGCATTTATAATGTGTTATCTGACATTCAGACATTGTTAAGGGACTCAAATGTCCAAATACTTTTTGGAGACCATATATAGAATACTGAATACTGTTTTTAGGAAAAGATAATTGAACTACCTTGTACTTCAACGTTGATACGTTTGGGGAAAGTCTTGAAGGGGACCTATTTTGCTATTTTACATATTCATCTTTTTTTTAAATGTTTGAGCATGAAAAAGGTCTACAAAGTTACAAAGAACAAAGTCCCTCCTAAGGCCCAGATAAGACAGAATGTGTTTTTCAGGTCGCCTTTTTTTTTTGGTCGATGTTTTTTTTTTAATTCAGTAAAGAGCAGTGCAAAAAAAAAAAAATTCAGGTTGAGGCCTGTCTGAGTTGCATTAGTAGTGAGTTGAAGCGTGTGGCTATGGTAGAGGGCATGGCATTTCCATACACATTCGAAGTGGTTGACCAATCACAACACACTGGACCAGACAACCAATAGAGACAGAAACTAAGCAGGGCTGTTGTGAGCATTCTTAACCTGTAGGGTTTAATATGCAGTTGGCCCACCCTTTGCAGTTATAATAGCTTTAACTCTTCTGGGAAGACTTTTGGGGGATTTTGGACCCTTCTTCTAGAAGTGCGCTTGTGAGGTCAGGCACTGATGTTGGACAAGTAGGCCTGGCTAGCAGTCTCCACTCTAATTCATCCCAAAAAGGTGTTCTCATCAGGTTGAGGTCAGGACTCTGTGCAGGCCAGTCAAGTTCCTCCACACAAGTTCCTTCATATGTCTTTATGGACCTTGCTTTGTGCACTGGTTAACAGTCATGTTGAAAGGGGCCATCACTAAACCGTTCCCATAAAGTTGGGAGCATAAAATTGTCAAAAATGTATTGGTATGCTGAATCATTAAGAGTTCCTTTCACTGGAACTAAGGGGCCAAGCCCAACAACTCAAAAAGAAAAAACATAATCCCCTTTCTCCAAACTTTACACTTGGCAAAATGCAGTCAGGCAAGTACCGTTCTCCTGGCAACCGTTAAACTCAGACTTGTCCATCGGATTTCCAGACAGAGAAGCATGATTCGTCACTCCAGAGAACATATCTCCACTGCTCTTGAGTCCAGTGGCGGCGTGCTTTACACGACTGTATCTGACGCTTTGCATTGCACTTGGTGATGTAAGGCTTGGATGCAGCTGCTCAGCCATGAAAACCCATTCCATGAAGCTCTCTATGCACTTTTCTTGAGATAAACTGAAGGCCACACAAAGTTTTGTAGGTCTGTGCGCTTGACTCTCCCGAAAGTTGGCGAATTCTGCACACTGTGTGCCACAGTACATGGTTTCTGTTGTCTCACTTTGTGGCTGAGTTGTTGTGTTCCCAATTGCTTTTACTTTGTTATATTACCACTAACATTTGACCGTGGAATATTTAGCAGTGAGGAAATGTCATGAATGGACTTATTTCACAGGTGGCAACCCATTACGGTACCACGCAAGAATCCACTGGTATAGTGTATAATAGTTCTACAGTCTATACAATTGCATCAGAAGTAACTGTAATTCAATTACAGAAATCTTTTACTTTACAGTTTTTATAAGGGAAAATGATTAAATTACAAGTTACAACTTAAGTAACTAATTACTAAGTAACTAGATGCACCCAACACTTGTCTCCTTTAAGGATTCCTTGTGCTATGAATGTTAGTTTTGGTTACTTTTGCTGCATTTTTAATTCCTGCTTCCAGTATTGTCCATCAGTATTGTCCTGTTTCACGAGTACCTTCCTGTGTGAATGTCATTTGGTGTGATACCAAGTAAGACACTGTATGCAAAGGGTGGGAAGGAACATTAATTTTCATTCTGCAGGGCATTGACAGCCAGATGATGTGTGTAACAGCTACTGATGCTATTAATTTGACAGAGGTAGTGTGTACGTCAATATCAAATTTATACCTAACCATCTGATCGCATACTATTTTGGCATCATCCATTGAGAGAGTGATTTATAGAAGCGGTTCTCAACTGATTTTCCTTCAGGATCCAAGTGGACATTAAGTGGTGGCGCTACCGAATGTAACCTACAATTAATGAAGGCAGGGTCATATTTCCTTTGACCTTTCATAGTTCATGGTTTGTTTGGAATAAATGCATGTCAATGAACCAAGGAACAGATTAATTTGTGCCAGAATACTGTTGTTTGATCAGATGCAACTTTTAATGTCAACAACAAAAAATGTATGAGGAATATTTTCGTCTACCCTTTTTAGACACTGTATCCAACTATGCAAAAATGTATGTTAAATTGTTTATTTTTATTAGTTGCATTCACAACAGACAAACTATTTTGGGTGATTATAGGAATTTAGAAGCATTTATGTTTGTTAAAACAAATTCTATGCTGTTCATTTTAGTGTAAGTAAGACAATTAAAAATAACATATGAAACAAATATGTTTCAGTCCCATTTTATATTAGGTGTTTTTAACTACTATCTTGTGTTGATGTTGCAAAACACTTTTGCTGATCAAGAGATGGGTTACAGGGGCATGTTTGGTGGCATGGGTAGGTTTAGCGTGGGATAATGTAAAGGAAGGGTCAACAGTGTAAATGTAATTATATAAATGAACTACAGATTTACAAGTATTTTTAAGTAAAATGCAAACGCATGTACACAATGTGTACACAATAAGAGCATTGTATCAAATGCTTAATTTAAATGCTAGTATTAAAGACATACTTAATATAAAGTTGGTCCAATATTTCTATTGCAGTGTCAAATTAATTTTCATCTTCATCTTCTACTGAACTGTTACATTTTTGGCAGTGAAATTCAGTCATTTCAATAGAACTCTGCACACTTTTACATGAGGGTTAAACATTTCCCACACAAATTGTTCAGTTGGTCACAAAAATGTGCTGCTTTAACCAACAGAAAGCTTGATATAAAAGGGACTTCTATTGTAATATCTTTGTTTTCATTGTGTTTTTGGCATAGACTGTAAAAAAATATGGACGTAGTGTCCGTGACGTCATGCATAGGATTCCAATAAGCTGTTATCAAGCGTAAAGTAGGGGCGAGCTGGCCGTAGCCATCTTGGCAACGTGTCATCTCAAGTCACTCCCGGATAACAGAAAATGGGCAAAGACGCGGGATGTGGGCGGAGCTTATGTGACGCAATGACTATAGATGGCGGATAAATGGCTATCCACCTGCCACTCAAAGTAACCACACCTTTAATTATGCAGAACTTTAAGGCTTTATATAATGTAAATGAATAAGTTATAAAAAAATGCACCCCCCTCACAGTTGTCATGAAGGGCAAAATTAGCCGTATAGACCAAAACCACAATTTGTACCAGTCTGTAAACATGTTTTTTTCTGCTGTAAAGTTGGGAATTTTAACATGGGGCTCAATGAGAATCTGCTCCCTTCTGGAGTCTGTCCCTAGTGGCCAGTTTAGGAATTGCAGTTTACATTACTTCCGCATTGGCTTCAAGAGCGTTCGTGGGAGGTTGCCGCTTGGTTTTTGGTTGAAGTACCTGTGACCTAGTTTTGCCCAGACTGTCTAATTACTTATATATTGTTTCATATCTGTATGAATTTCTTTGTTCTGCTGAAAACAAAAGAAGAAATTTTGAAGACTTTCAGTAAGTAACCAAACACTTTATGGACACCACTGACTTCCATAGTATCCACAGTATTTTGTCCCTCCCTACTATGTAAGGCAATGGGATTCATCAACTGTTTAGTTCCCCATATTCTTAAAAATATCTTCTTCTGTGTTCAGCAGAAGAATGAAATTCACACAAGTTTGGAATTACATAAGCATGATTAAATGATGACAGAATTTTCATTTTAGGGTGAACTATCTATGTAAGGCTTGTGGGCCATAAATCATTGTCATTACTGAGAGATTTCAAATTAGTGTTAACATTTTTCCTCCCAGCGTTTTGGAGAATTTTCAAATTTTCATGGCCACCAGAATATGTTGTTGTGTGAATATCTGAACATAGAATATAACAAAATAAATAACCACGTTAACAAAAAATCTAGCTGCATGCTTTAATGTGGTTTCCATAAAAATATTTATTTTTTAAATAAATAAAATAAAAACATTTTGAAAAAAAACTGAGACTCTTTTTTTTGCCAACGACTACATCTGAAGGCGGGGCTTCAGAATGATGATCACAACATAGGTGTAGTAGATCGAGTCCAACACCCCCAATGCTTCACAGTCCTATAACTTGTCCTGGGTCGACATTTCATTCAGTAATGTAAGGCAGTTTTGATTTATATGCTGTTTAACGTTGATGATC
Source organism: Pseudorasbora parva (assembly GCF_024679245.1). NCBI lineage: Eukaryota > Metazoa > Chordata > Actinopteri > Cypriniformes > Gobionidae > Pseudorasbora > Pseudorasbora parva. The sequence goes on along the minus strand of NC_090194.1, from coordinate 18,203,221 downwards.
GCACTATTTTGCATGTGCAATGTGTCTATCACTTGTTTCTGCTTCTTCTTTTCCTGTGTTTTGATCTTTCAGAAGATGTGTAATAGCATCCCCTACCATAAAACAGTAAAACGTGGAATGCCAGAAAATTCTGTCAGTGGCGGGGAAAGATATATAAGAGTTTTGTCCTAATAAATTGTATTATTACCACTAGTTTTGGTACTATATTTGTTATGTTTTTAGTTATCAATTATTCTTCAAGTACTAAAAAAATTGTTAATAAAATCGATATGATTCTTATCCCTAGTTGTGACCCTTCTGTTTTGAACCATTGCTTTAATGTATACTTTCTTTATAGTCGTTTTTGGTGAATTTGAAGCAATAGTGTGCACAAATGATATATGTTGGATTGGAAGAATATAACATTTTCACCACTGTGTTTCTGGCTCTATGAAATACACATTCCATATCTCTCAAGCATAGCCTTCCATATGCATCCAATACATTACCTCAGCAGTGCCACACTAAACAATCTTAATCAATATTTTTTCAACAAATTCTACAAATCATTCCAAGGTGTTACTGGGTTTGCTCTTAGTAGAAATATTGATTGTAGCATGCTGTTCAAAACCAATATGCCTTACTTATGACCTCATACGTTATTTTAAGATGTCGATTAGTAACCACATGAATGCATCTTAAGAAAAAACCTTTGCCATATAGTGTATCTTCCCCATCTGGAACCCAAAATCATCATAAACATTTCCAGTTGGAAGACATTGAGGTTCAAAGCTCTGAGGTCACAACTATGCTTTATGGTTCTCCAAAAGTCATATGTCAAAAATTATACTTCAGGCTTGACGTGACCTCACTATTTAAATCATAATTACAAATCAAAACCCATCTGTCAACAATTTTGAGATTGATACTGTAAAAGACTGTAAATGATTCTACAATTCTGGTCTGTAATAGCTTCTCTCAAATGGACAGGAAAACCAGCATAAATGTTTATTCACTGTGGGTGCAAAGAAAAATGTGAGATTTGTTTTTTTCTTTTTTCCTTGATTTAAAAATGAAAGGTTTGAAGCGCTTGAACATGGTGTGCATATTGTGGAACGAACATATTGGAAGCTTTCGTCCTCTGCTTTAATCTATGATGACACAAAGAATTTGTTATGAATGGCCATTGATACTGCTATTATTAATACAGCCGCACATGTTGTATCAAGGCATAGTGGGTGCTGTCAAAAACAGATCCTTTCATAACAAACGTTTGACACTTTGTCCATTACTGTAAATATTGCCATGCATGAAATATTTTATGTAATGCTTTCTAGATCTTAATGTGCATTTCATACACTGTAAACAAAACAAGAACAATCAACTTGGATGTTAAAGTCATTTCAACATATATTAAACTGATTATTGTATAACTTATGAGTTGAATCTTACGTCTATAAAAAGTCGAAAATTGTTTCAACTAAATTTATTTTAAGGTTCAATTCTTGGTTAACACTTTATAATACTGTTCCTTCATTAATGAATAACACAGGAACAAATGACTAATGCAATATTAACATTATAGTAATTACTATTACCAAACAAGAAACTCTGATTAACAAATTAATATGGATAACGTTCAGTTGAATATGGCAGTTCACTATTAGTTAATCAATAACTACTACTTTGTTCATAATTCCCGGAGGACTACTAAGAGTACTATATACAAGTAGGTTCATAATAAACATGAATAATGTGTAATATATTATTATTGCTGAAGGAAGTGAAGTGAAGGTAATCATAACCGATTAGCAATGCCTCAAGTGTTACTACATCTTTCTAAAGGAATTACTAATTATTCTGATCAGTATTTTATAGTGAAAAACATAATACAACTATAGTATTTACTGAAATCATTGCAAGCTTTTTTGTAAGGTTTTGGATAGTGACAATTAAGTAATTAATTACTAGTGAGTTATTATGTTTTTTACTTTAAAATACTGATCCAAATAGTTATTAGTTCCTTCTACTGGATATAGTAACACAAGTCATTACTAGTGGGTACCATGACCTTCACTTTAGAATTAAATAATTATGCATTATTCACATTAATTATGAACCTGTAGTTCCTAGAACTCTGGGAGGTATGAGAAAAATAGTAGTTATTGATTAGCTAATATTGAACTACCACATTCGACTTAGCACTATTACTTACTCATTTATTAATCATAGTTCCTTGTGAATAGTTACTAGAATGTTAATAGTGCATTATTCACTTGTTCCTTGTTCCTACTTCCATACGCTCTTGGACGAAATATAAAATATCTTTAACTGTGTTCCGAAGATGAACAGAGGTCTTTAGGGGACCTCCGTTCATCTTCGGAACACAGTTTAAGATATTTTATATTTAGTCCGAGAACATATGGAAGTGTAGGCACACTATACTGTCCATGTCCAGAAAGGGAATAAAAACATCATCATAGTAGTCCATATGTAACATCAGTTGGTTAATTATAATCTCTTGAATCATCGAAAATACATTTTGGTCCAAAAATAACAAAAACTACCACTTTATTCAGCATTGTCTTCTCTTCCTTGTTTGTTTTTAATCCTCAAATAAAGAATAAAACGGTTGTGAATCAGCAGAATGATTCATGATTTGGATCGCGTGTCAAACTGCTGAAATGACATTGGCGATCCGAATCATGAATCAATCTGCTGATTCATCACCATTTTAATCCATATGAAAATGTTATTTTTGGACCAAAACCTATTTTCGATGCTTCAAGAGATTCCAATTAACCAACTGATGTCACATATAGACTAATTTGTTGATGTTTTTATTACCTTTCTGGACATGGACTACTGTACTACTATACTTAGTGTGCATACACTTTCATTGAAGGAACAGAAAAGCTCTAGGACTAATATAAAATATCTTAAACTGTGTTCCGAAGATGAACGGAGGTCTTACAGGCGTGGAATGACATTAGGGTGAGTCATTAATGCCATAAATTTCATTTTTGGGTGAACTAACCCTTTAATGATGGAACAGTATTCTGTTACCCTCTCTCTATTAACTTTGCTTATAGCATGCATATTAGGATATTGGCTGTATATTAGTACTCATAATGCACATATTAATGCCTTATTCTGCATGACCATATTCTACATCCCTTAATCCTACCCAATACCTAAACTTAAAAGCTACAAAAACTACCTTGCTAGCTAGTAATAAGCAGTAAATTAGGATTTTATTGAGGCAAAAGTCATAGTAAATAGTGTTAATGTCCTAAAGTGTTACAAATAGCTTAACTTATTTTGATGAGTTATTGATCATGTATTTTTACAGTGCATTTTGCTGAATTGTCATTGTGTCAAGAAAACATTTTTAAAAATCCTAAAAATAGGCTGTTTAATTGTGGTTCTATTGTGCCAAATTTCTAAATTAGTGTGACAATAAACTGTTTACAAAACAAACTTTTATTATAGCCTAGGAATGTGTCCATACAAAATAGATGTTCAAAATAAAAAATACATATCAAAACAAAAGTAATTTAAGAAAATCAATTCCATATTGGAGCATATTTTACTTAGCTGTGTGTATATATACATACACATTGTACATATCATACATACGCACATTTAAAAAATATATATATAATAACCTTTATGATTCATGTTATCCAGCTTGATTTGAGATTGTTCCAATAAGCATGTGTCCACACTTCAACAGATCCTTAATCCTAATTTCTCAATAATCAACAAACTGCCATAGTTCGCCATGTGGTTAATTCTTGCACAACACAAGTTAGTTATTCGCAATGAGAAGGCTTGACTCACCTCTCTGGATCCCTTCACTCGGGCTGAAATATATCAGAAAGAGTATCAGTGGAATGTTTTTGAGGACCTTCATGTTCACCTTAGAACGTCCTGTTTCGAATCAGCTTTACAATCCATTTGTCAGCCTCATATCAAAGCTGTGAAAAGAAGTCCCTGCAGACAGTATAGTGTGTGTGAGAGAGTGTGTGTGCTGCAGACAGGCCTGCACTCCGTTCGAGTCGCTGTGCTGGTGCGGTTAGCTGAAGATAGACAGGACCAGCTGCTGGATATGCTTACAGTGATATGAGGGGGACGAGGTACAGAAAGTGCCCAGAAAATACCAATAATGCCATTTTACCAAGTGAAGATGTTGTAGTTTGTATGTTTGTACTGCCAAAATTCAGAGCTCATATGATTTAGCATGAACAGTGATGGTTCATGGCATGATTGAAATGATTGTAAATCGCAGTGTCTGCGCTAATATCACTATAGCAGCATTCAGTTTAGAATCTACACTGCATAATAAATAATGTAACATTTTATAAAAATGCTTCATTTCACTTCAACACAGGTTTAGTAACTAGATGTGTTTTAGTGGTATTTGCAAATTTCACACTGTGGATCCACTTTAACTGATGATTCCTTTTTTTTAAAAGTCAGTGTAAGAAGTTATGCGTTTCTCTGTGACTTGGACGGCACTCAGATACGCACGCCTGCTTGCCCTCCCTCACTCATAGCAATAGCATGACAGGCAAAGCCTTTGCATTCAAGTCGCCTTTGTATGGAAGGACCCACCTGTTGCTCACTGGCCCGTATGTACTGATTTATTTTAAGCTGGAGAGTGACATTTCCCAAAGTGACTGTTTATGTCCCCATCCTCTGCGCTTTTGCCTTTTAGGGTCATTTGCGTAACAAAAATGTTATTCTGAGTGCGCGCAACGCACGATATGCAGAGAAATCTGCTAATTATCACTTCTGAAGTGGCGTTTGTTTTGACAGTTTCTTTATACATATAATTTAGAATGTCCTGAAAGTGCATGCATCATTAAAGCTTCAATGTATTTCTATCATTTCTAGTACACTGTAAAAAAAAAAAAAAAAGGCAATGTTTACACTTTTGCAGTACAGTCGACTTGGATGTTTAAGTTATTTCAACTTAAATTATGTTAAACTGGCTTTAAAAAATGAGTTACATCTTGTATAACTAATAAAAAATAGTTTAACATTTCTTAACTTATTTTGATGAATTAAAACAATGTAAAAACATATGTTGTCATAACTTATTGAACATATAATTTTTTTACAGTGTAGTTTCAGTGGTTATAACCTTTTAGTTTACGTGGGCTAAATCCGAAATCGCCCCTATACCCTCAAATTGGGCATTATTTGAGCGGACAGCCATTATTAGTGGTGTCCGGAAACATAGTGGACATTATCAAGTGCACTCATTCTATCCCACATTGCACCGCAATAACGATTCACTCACTTGCTTTCAATCACTCCTTCAAGTATTAGTGGAGTAACGTAGGGAATGGTGATTGAGGGTTTAGGGGACGATTCCAGATTCAGCCATGGATTGTGTGTTGGATCTCTCTCTCTCTCTCTCTCTCTCTCTCTCTCTCTCTCTCTCTCTCTCTCTCTCTCTCTCTCTCTCTCTCTCTCTCTCTCTCTCTCTCTCTCTCTCTCTCTCTCTCCCTCACGCTAAGGCTGCATCCAAACAAAATCGCATGCTCTCTTGAGTAGGTGGTACTTTTAAATAATTACTTCATGACCGCTAAAAAAGTATGTTCTATATGAGTGTGTGTAGTATGAATGTAATCCGGATTTGTAATTTGCCATGTTGTCTATCATGTGAGATACTTCACTTCTCTGCTGTTCATAAATCCTCTCCCATTGCATGAAGTGGGATAGTAAAGAGTCTTCAGAATTTCACAGGAAGGAGTAGGTCATGCGAGTACTTTTTCCCTACTTGTTAATGAGTACTGTGTATTCATTTTTCACATACTTAGTAGGCCTAGTATGGAAGTAGGCAATATCGGATCTAGCCTATCACATGCTGGACACTTTATTAGGTACACAGGTATTAACGTATTAACGCAGGTGTCTAATCACAAGGCAGCGACTCAATGCATTTAGGCTGCATGTGCTGCGTCCCAATTCGCCTACTTATACTACGTCCTAAAAGTATGTACTATTTTTGTGAAGAAACGGTATATACTTTTGAGTGTGTAGCAGAAAAGTATGCAAGCTTGGGGACATACTACTTCGCCATCTTTAACGGACTCTGTCGCTTAGTTACGAGCATCCCGTCACCGTTTAACTGCCCTGTCAATCATCGTCAGATTCGTCACAGTTCAAATCCTCCACATTCAGTTTAATCTCTTACTGTATCGGAGAGAAAAGTAGCCGCACGTCGATCTGCCATGCATGGGTCTTTAATGCAGAGACTCTCCTCATGTGTTTGCAGTTTAAATATAATGATGCATTTAAAAGTGGCCAAACGTGTCATTACAAAAGTTCACAATGCTGCTGGAAGTGAAATATAATGTGGACAACACTGGATAAATATATTTTTGTCAGGTTAAATATTGATAGTTGGTCACTCAAACCCCTAGCCTGACAAGCCAGACCCACATCAAGATGTTTGGTCTGGAAACTCACCATTGACAGGGCTCAATCCGAGGTGCGGGATAAACGGTTGTCTTTCAAACTCCCTCTACATGCGATAGGATAGCGCTACACCAACCAGAGCAACGAAGGTGAAACAGAGCTCGTTGATAGATTAAACATTCGCCGTATCCAGTCAGCTAAACTCCGAACACATCTTCCCTTCTTAAGAATGACTTCAGTGCCGTTCTTTGTTCTTTTCTCAGAGAAAAGCTTAACTCCAAGTCTTCCAGAGTCGCGGTCAAAGCTGATTCGAAAGACCGGCGTTCGCCAGTTTCTGTGTTTACTAGAAGCACGCAAACGCAACTCGGCCGTCGTCATTATGGCCCCGCCCGCTGAGTCTATACATGATGTGATTGGGCCGTCCAGATTCTGAGGAATACTGCTCAGAAGGGTATTGAGAGTTCCTAGACGACACTTGCAGGCAAATTAAATTTGCTGCCGCTAGGGTGCATCTAGATTTCTAGGCTATCAAACCCCTTTATCTAAACTTCTCTACTTAACCGCCGGACTCGCTCATCATGTTTGTAGTTTTTTAACGCTTTTTATCCGCGTTTGTAGTTCTAATCGAATCCTCGTCCAATTCGCAATGGGTTGTGGGCAATATCAGCCGTTAGAGTGCACATTGATCCATACTTTGAATTCGGACCGGAAATAGTAAACCATCCGGGAATCTTTGGAATACTCTTTTCAACATACTATGATTTGGGACATACTAATTCTATTTTCGAATACTATTTAGTAAGGATAGTATGTGAATTGGGACGCAGGGATGGTCAAGTTCAAACTGAGCATTAGAATTTGGAAGAAGGGTGATTAAAGGGTCACTTTTAAAATAAGATGTAAGCTGTTCATCAAAAATAGATATAGACAACAAATCGGAATTGGGCAGTGTAAATGTGCCCTAAGTGACTTTGAACATGGCATGGTTGTTGGTGCCAGACGGGCTTGTCTGAGTATTTCAGAAACTGCTGATCTACTGGGAAAAACAGAACATATCCAGTGAGCAGCAGTTCTGTGGAAGAAAATGACTTGTTGATGCCAGAGGTCAGAGGTGAATGAGCCGATCGAAAGGCAACAGTAATTCAAATAACCTCTTGCTACAACCGAGGTCTGCAGAAGAGCATCTCTGAATGCACAACATGTAAAACCAGCAGAAAATCACACCGGTGCCACTCTTGTCAGCTGAGAACAGCAAACTGAGGCTGCAATTCACATGGGCTCACAATGAATTTGACAACAGATAATTGTAAATATGTTGCCTGGTCTCATGAGTGTAGATTTCTTCTGCAACATTCAGATGGTAAAGTCAGATATTGGCATAAAGAACATGAAAGCAAGGATCCATCAAAGCATTATTAGGAACACCATACTAATACTGTGTTTGGCCCCCTTTTGCCTTCAGAACTGCCTTAATTCTACGTGGAATTGATTCAACAAGGATAGGATATAGGATAGCATTTTGCAGTTGATGAAGATTTGTCTGATGCACATTCAGGGCACGAAGCTTCCATTCCACATTGGGTTGAGATCTGGTGACTGTAGGGGCAATTGTAGCACAGTAAACTCATTGTCTTGTTCAGGAAACCAATTTGAAATCATTTGAGCTTTGTGACATGGTGCATTATCCTGCTGGAAGTAGCCATCAGAGGATGGGTACAGGATGGTCAAAAAGGGATGGACATGGTCAGAAACAATGCTCAGGTAGGCCGCGGCATTTAAACGATGCCCAATTGGCACTAAGGGGCCTAAAGTGTGCCAAGAAAACATCCCCCACACCATTACACCACCACCACCAGCAGCCTGCACAGTGGTAACAAGGCATGATGGATCCATGCTCTCATTCTGTTTACGCCAAATTCTGACTCTACCATCTGAATGTCTCAACAGAAATCGAGACTCATCCAACCACGCAAACATTTTTCAAGTCTTCAACTGTCCCATTAACTCCCAGTAACTGAGCAGATTGTGAAATACTCAGACCGGCCCGTCTGGCACCGACAACCATGCCACGGTCAAAATTGCTTAAATCACCTTTGTTTCCCATTCTGACATTTAGTTTGGCGTTCAGGAGATTGTCTTGACCAGGACCACACCCCTAAATGCATTGAAGCAACTACCTGGTTGATTAGATAATTGATATATACATATATATAATTCATTAAAGTGATCAAATATATATTTTCAGCATCTTTACTCCAGTCTTTATTGTCACGTGATCCTTCAGAAATTATTCTGATGTTCAGATTTGATGCTCAAGAAACATTTCTTGCACATTTCTTAAACAATTCTTTAATTTAAAAAAAATTAAAATAAACATAAAAAATCCCATGACCCCAATCTTTGGAACAGTATGTACTGAGGTTCATGAAACGGAGTCTATTGTAAAGACAGCTGCGATTCCTCAGATGTTCCTTTCGTAACCCTAACAGTGTCACCCAGAGTTTTGGCAGACGTTGAGATATCACAATGATCGCACAACAAGCATTTTGCAATACAGTAAGAGGGGGCAGAACTATAATGCAATGCAGTCTGACTTCAAACTTATCTTTCAAAAGGTCCAAATCTATGTAGGCCTATCTATGAATCCAGCTTTAAGGCTGAAAACAGCACTTCAACCATAGTTTCCATAGGTCTTCATGTCACTTAAGTTATACTGCCATCTCCTGTACGGTTAGAGAAGAGATTTCAGTAATGGCACGTTCATATTTAGCAAACCCATACATTTTAAAAGGTATTCTAATCTCTAATGTGGGCTAACATGAAAATCAGCCTCTCTGGGTTGCGGAGCTGTTTAGACATTTTAGAAGCTGTGTGTATGTGTGTGAAACAATTGCGGTTTAAATTTAATGTAATGTAGCAACTTTCTAATGATTAAAATGCATGGCTAAAACAAAAGCATGGTGAATATGTGAAGAAGAGGTTTCAAAATGCGGTATATTGCAAACCTCTTTGCAATATTTTGAAATAGTGTGGAGTTGTTGATGGGTCTTTGAAAGGCTGGACAAAGGTTGAGGGTCAAAGTGCACTTGTGTTTTGTCATTCTTTCAGAATATTGCAGCTTTTGGGAGTGTCTGTTTGTATTATATATCAGAAGTTAACACATTTTACACACACACACACACACACACACACACACACACACACACACACACACACACACACACACACACACACACACACACACACACACACACACACACACACACTCACACACACACACACACACACACACACACACACACACACACACACACACACACACACACACACACACACACACACACACGTTAGTGGATTATTATATTGGAACCTTTCCAAATGGGCAAAGGCAAATTTAAGGTCAAGATTCATTTAAATGTAACGTTTGCATAGAAGTTTGTCTGAAATACAAGAGAGCATTGGGTTGTTTTATATCAAGATCTGAAAGATAATAGCCTAAGTTATTATTATTATTATTTAAATTATAATAAAACTGTAACATTGTACAATAAGGTTTTATTTGTTAACATAGTTAACTACATTAGTTAACATGAACTAAGAATGAACAATACTTCTACAGCATTTACTTATCTTAGTTAATGTTAATCTCAACATTTATTAATACATTTTTTTAAATCCAAGCTGTGTTTGTTTACATGAGTTAATGCTCTGTGAAATAACATTACCATTTTTAAACATTAATAAATATTAGTTTTTATTCTAATTAATAAATTGCTCATTGTTTATGTTAACAAATGAGTCTTTATTCTAAAGTGTTACCAATTTAAAATATGACCTTAATTTAAGTACTTTTTATTTTACTATTTATTATTATTATTATTATTATTATTATTATTATTATTATTATTATTATTATTATTATTATTATTAATGTTGCTTTTTTCACAAAGGGAATTATTTACAATTAAAAAACATATTCAAAGAGAACACTATTATTTTAAATAATATTTCACAATGCTGTTTTTACTGTATGTTTGATCAAATAAATGATTGAGCATAAGAAACATCTTTCCAAAAAAGTTAAAGCAATGTAAAAACATATGTTGTCATAAGTTACTGATCAAATATTTTTACAGTGTAGTGTGTATTACAAATATATTTATCTGGTATTATTATTATTATTGTAGAAATGTTACTATTACACTGTAAAATATTTTTGTTGGTTTTACTTTAACAAAAAATAAGTTACCTGGTTGCCTTACAATTTGGAGTTCATTGAAATAAAAAAATGAGTTAATACAACAAAGGGGATTGGTTTAATAAATATAAACTCAAAATATTATGTTTTCTGAACCACATTAATTATCTAAGTTGATTTGACAAATGATAAAAAGTTGTGATAACAAATCATGAAAATATTTTGTTACAGTGTATGATAACCCTATCAAATGTGTGAGTCATTTTGAAAGACTGTATTAATCAAATTCATTTATCAAAAGAAAGAGTCATTAAACTAATTTCGCATAAATCTCACACCCTGCACAAAATGAAAGTATCTATATGACCACTGCTTCACATATAAAGCAGAACTTCCTGTACAGCAGACAAATTCAAATTTATGGGATTCATACCTGTGGGTGTGTTCATGCATTCACTGACAGGCATTCCCAGAATGCACTTAGAAGAGGTGAGTTGGATCAAGTTACATTGTCATAATTTACCAGAAAAACACCTGACAAGGACTGTAGCTCTTTATTCTGTCCCGGGCTGTGACACTGCTATAGCCACGGCGGTTTGGGAAGGGATATGTGACCCCTTCCTGGTAAAGTCCACTGACACTGGATCTAAGCAGACAGCAGGTGAGTGAACTGTTAGAGTGTTTATGTGCTACTACAGTATTATGTTTAAAGCGGTACGCAAGTTTGTTTATGAGAAGTATGCTTTTATGTATGTTGCTGGCAGTTGGCTTGAAGTGGAAAGTTGCCTACATGTATTATAAAATGACTAGGTAACAGTAAGAAATTCAATGGAAAGCATGTTATGGATATACACAAGGGAGTTCAAATCTTTATCTAAAATGAGTTCTGAATTTGATCAAACACACAGTGTGGCTTTAAACTTAAGTGTTACTTAATTTGAGACTTGTGCCATTGTTTGTTTGATGGTGTTCGCAAAGCACTGCTGACAGACTTATTTACATACAGATGCACATCTTTTGTCAGTCAAATCTGCTTGCTGCGGAGCTGGATTTGTATCTGTGGTTTGTAGAGAGCGTGCTCTAACTTGAAAAACCACACCACTCCCTCTAATGCAAAAGCTCACCGAATGTTCCAGGTCTGATTAAGCGAGTAAAGTGAAAGTACAACTCAAACAATCCTAAACACACAAGCCCGACAGTCTATTTTTTTTTCTCTCCAATGGCCTCAGGCCAGTGTTTTTAAAGAAAGAAAGCACAGCATTTTAAAAGGGCATGTTTGCTAATAGCACATTAGCGTGGACGCATCAGCTGCCTTCACTCAAATACCAGAGACTAATAATGCTGACAAAAACGTGTTTGGGCACAGTCGGAACTCATCTGAATAAATATCTTGAGATAGATACTGCAGTCTTGACTTGAAAGTCTTCATGGCTTGGTTGTCAGTCATTAGTAGGTTTCAATGGCACATTCATTTGTTTTACTTTCTTTGTAGATCCGGTTGGTTTGTTGAAATGAATGCAGGTCAGTCAGACTCTGTTGTTCAAATTGGTGCTGGAAAATCTTGCTCCAGGTGAGTCGTCATATATTTGAATATTGTTTTTAGATACACAAAAACACAGATCTTATTTATTTCAGTCAAAGAAATATATGTGATGTAACACATAGAAGACTATAATAAGCAGTATTACATAAAGTCTGAGACCACACTGACATTTTTTTTTTTTTTTGCATCACTCAAATTGTTGCACAGCTTCCTTGCAATGCAATATAGGTATACACTGCTTTACATCTTTTCATTATTATTGGTTACACTTAATTTTGATGGTCCATTTTAGACATTCTATTAACTATGTGTAACTTTGCAACATGTCAACTAACTCTCATTAGAGTATTAGTAGACTGTTGGGTTAGTGATGGAATAAGTTGGCATGTAGTTGCAAAGTTACTTCTAGTCAGTAGAATGTCTGTTGGGGAGCATCAAAATAAAGTGTTAGCCAATATTAAAGGGTTAGTTCACCCAACAATTTAAATTAACCCATGATTCACTAATCCTCAAGCTAGGTGTATATGACATTCTTCTTTCAGACGAATACAATCAGAGTTGTATTAAAGGTGCCCTAGAATGAGTTGAAACAATATGTTAAATTGTTCTCTGATATCTGGGCATGTGGCTTATTTAAGGGCAACAAATTGCCTTATTTGAAAGGGTCATGAATATTAACGTTGAGCTCTGCTCTGATTGGCTTATTTCTGACATATGCAAATGAGGGGCGTATATATTAATGGTCCCAGTGATTGCGTCACAGTTGGCGTTATGTTGAAAATCACTTATTTTTCTGTGGTGTTTTTCATGCTCAAGATTTACATAAGAATCAGGAGGCAATGGTGTTTAAGACTCACTGACTGTGATGTCCATGTACTGAATTCTTATTTCACTATGGCAAGGTTAATTCATTTTTTCAATCTAGGGCACCGTTAAAATATACACCCTGGCTCTTCCAAGTATTAAAATGGAAACGAATGGCAGCCCAAAATTAAGCCCAAAACAGTGCATCCATCCATGATAAAAGTAATCCACATGCCTCTGGGGGGTTATATAGGCCTTCTGAAGCAAATCGATGGGTTTTTGTTAAAAATATCCATATTTACACATCATAAAGTCATATATCTAGCATCCGGTGAACTGCCTTCCTAGGTAAACCCAGCCTGATCTGCTGGCGATTTGATTTCGCCCTGCAACTCAGTCTGGAATCCTTATCCACCTCACATGCTATTGGCGGGTTTATGTCACGGTTCATGGATTCCCTGTCTCACTCTTGGGTGCGTGTTGAATGTAGGTGAGGGCGGAGCCTGGGATTGGCTCATCACGCACCTGTGGCTGATCACCTGCACCAGCTGCAACTCATCACCTTCACCCTATTTAGTCTCTCTGTTTCTCTCTTGTCTTTGTCAGAGCGTTGTTGGATGTTTCCCCTTGTGTCTCCGTGTTGGTTGTCGTTTCCCCCTTCCGTGAAACGCTGGATCCCTTCCCGGATTACCTGTACCGACCTCCCGAGTCACAGCTGCTCACAGCCTGCCCGTGTCGCCAACAGAGCCTCTCTCACTGCTCTGTCTTATCCGGACTTCTTCAGTGTTCTGAGTTTTGACTTCTGTGACACTATCCGTCAAATAAACTAATTACTTGCTTTTGAATCCTGCCTCTGTGAATCCGTTACAGAACGCTCTGACCAACCATGGATTCAGCGAGTATCAACGCCCTACTGACCAGCAGCAACGAGAGACTGGACCAGCAGGAGGCGAACTTAACTGCCACAGGACAGGCAGTACACACCTTGGTGGCACGGGTGGCCGAGCTGACCCAACAGATGCAACAACTCGTCGGTCCCACTGTGCCCGACCCACCGCCGATTCCCCACACACCATCTGCATCGCGGCAACCGGAACCACGTCTGCCTACCCCCGAGAGTTATGCCGGTGAGAGCAATTATTGCAGAGCCTTCCTTACCAAGTGTTCCTTGTTTTTCGCTCTTCAACCGCAGACTTTCAACACGGAAAGATCCAAGGTGGCATTCGTCCTCACCCTGCTCTCCGGACGAGCCGCACTTTGGGGAACGGCGGTGTGGGAGAACCAACATCCTTGCTGCTCCTCGTTCCAGACGCTGGCGGCAGAGATGAGAAGGGTGTTTGACCGAGCGGTGACCGGAAGAGAAGCGGCACGTCAACTCGCAGAGCTCCGCCAAGGTAACCGCTCGGTCTCGGATTATTCCATCGAGTTCCGCACCCTGGCCGCCGAATGCAAGTGGAACGAGGAGGCACAGTGGGACATGTTCCTGCATGGGCTGGCTGACCGCATCCAGAAGGAGATATTCGCCATCGACCTTCCGGAGAAGATTGACGGTCTCATTGATCTTGCTTTGAGGGTGGACGCTCGTCTGAGTCGGCTGAGGTCCAGGATGGAGCCTCAGCATGGGAGTGTCGAATGCCCTCAGGCCAGCGCTACGGATGCGGTCAGCTACACCTTCGACCCGGAGCCCATGCAGGTGGGTCGAGCTCGGCTCTCCCGGGAGGAGAAGGCGAGACGGAGATCCCGTGGTCTTTGCCTGTACTGCGGCGGGAACGGACACCTGCTAGACTCCTGCCCGGTAAAAGACCACGCCCGGCGGTAAAAGGAAGGCTACTGTCGGGCGGGATCTCCGTGGAAAAGACCTCATCCTCCACTCTCCTCCCGGTAAGATTGCTGTGGGCAGCTCAGGATTATTCCAGCCTCGCCCTCCTCGACTCGGGAGCGGAAGGTAACTTCATTGACTCTGCCCTTGCTCACAAACTTAACATACCCACCATTGCACTCAAGAACACCATTTCTGTCAACGCACTCAACGGACAAGTTCTCCCTGACATTTCATTCACCACTGAACCACTTACACTGATCACTTCCGGCAACCACACAGAACGCATTTCATTTTTCATCCTGGACTCCCCTTTGGCTCCCGTTGTCCTCGGTCACCCTTGGCTGGAGTTACACAATCCAAGGGTTGACTGGGGACAAAACTCTGTGTCTGCGTGGAGTGATAAATGTTATGAGTCTTGTTTGGTGTCTGCTTGTTCGTCTGTTTCTCGTTCTGTTTTTCAGAGTGAGACGGTGAATCTGTCTAACGTGCCTCCGGAGTACCTCGACCTGAAAGAAGTGTTCAGTAAGTCCCGAGCTGCTTCTCTCCCTCCGCATCGTCCCTATGACTGTGCTATAGATTTACTCCCAGGTAAGTCTCCGCCTAAGGGCAAACTATACTCTCTTTCTATTCCAGAGAGGGAGGCCATGGAGAAATATATTTCTGATTCTCTAGCCTCCAAATTCATCCGCCCTTCCTCTTCTCCAGCGGGGGCGGGGTTCTTCTTCGTGGGGAAGAAGGATGGTTCTCTGCGACCTTGCATTGATTACCGAGGGCTGAATAACATCACGGTAAAGAATACCTATCCTTTGCCGTTGATGTCTTCAGCTTTCGAGAGGTTACAGGGAGCATCCGTCTTCACGAAGTTGGACTTACGTAACGCTTATCATTTGGTTCGCATCAGGGAGGGGGATGAATGGAAAACCGCATTTAACACCCCCAGGGGGCATTTTGAATACTTGGTCATGCCTTTCGGCCTTTCCAACTCCCCAGCGGTTTTCCAGGCACTCGTCAATGATGTGTTGAGAGACATGGTCGACCAATTCATATATGTCTACCTGGATGACATTTTGATTTTTTCTTCGTCTCTCCAGGAACATGTTCGACACGTCAGACGAGTGCTTCAGAGGTTGCTAGAGAATGGGCTTTTTGTCAAGGCGGAGAAATGCGCTTTTCATGCACAGTCTGTTCCTTTTTTAGGGTACATCGTGTCATCGGAGGGAATGCGCATGGATCCCGACAAGGTTAAGGCTGTGATGGATTGGCCAAGTCCAGATTCCCGTAAGGCCCTACAGAGGTTTCTGGGGTTCGCCAATTTCTATCGGCGTTTTATTCGCAATTTCAGCCAACTAGCCGCACCTCTGACTGCCTTGACCTCTCCCCGAATGACGTTCAGGTGGTCCGATACAGCTGAGGCTGTATTCGCCAAACTGAAAAGCCGCTTTGTTTCGGCTCCCATCTTAGTCGCCCCTGATCCCACACGTCAGTTCGTGGTAGAGGTTGACGCGTCAGAGGTGGGGGTAGGAGCGGTTCTTTCACAGCGCTCTCCCTCAGATGACAAGATGCACCCGTGCGCGTTTTTCTCCCATCGTCTTTCTCCTGCCGAACGCAATTATGACATTGGTAACAGAGAGTTGTTGGCCGTCAAGTTAGCGTTGGAGGAGTGGCGTCATTGGCTTGAAGGGTCGGGGGTACCTTTTATTGTATGGACGGATCATAAGAACCTTGAATATATTAGATCTGCTAAAAGACTCAACTCCAGGCAGGCTCGGTGGGCACTTTTTTTCGGACGTTTTGACTTTGTTCTCTCGTACCGCCCCGGGTCTAAAAACATCAAACCCGACTCTTTATCTCGTATTTTTGATGCTTCCGAACGCCCGGTTACTCCCGAGTGTATTTTGCCAGAGAAGATAGTTATCTCTACACTCACATGGGAGATCGAATCGAAGGTCAAAGTGGCCTTAGAAGGGGTAACGCCCCCGCCCGGCGGCCCACCGAGTTGTTTGTTCGTTCCGGAGGGGTTAAGATCCGAGGTCCTCAAATGGGGTCACTGCTCCAACATTGCCTGTCATCCAGGGGTAAACCGCACTGGCAGTTTAATAAAGCAACGATTTTGGTGGCCACTTATGGCTCGCGACATTCGCAGTTTCGTTTTGGCTTGCTCGGTCTGTGCGGTTGGTAAGACATCTAACCAACCTCCCCAGGGGTTACTTCAGCCGCTGTCTGTTCCTTCGAGACCCTGGTCCCACATCGCTCTAGATTTTGTTACCGCCCTCCCGCCCTCCCAGGGCAAGACGGTCGTTTTGACCGTCGTGGACCGATTCTCGAAGGCAGCACATTTCATTCCCTTGCCCAAATTACCCTCAGCCAAGGAGACAGCGGTATCTGTAGTAGACCACGTCTTTCGGTTACATGGCCTCCCGATGGACGTGGTCTCCGACAGAGGTTCCCAATTTGTGTCCAAATTTTGGCAGGAGTTTTGTAAATTACTAGGAGCCACGGTTAGTCTGTCTTCGGGTTATCACCCCCAAAGCAACGGTCAGACCGAGAGAGCCAATCAGGATCTGGAAAGAGTGTTGCGATGTTTGGTATCCAAGAATCCTTCATCCTGGAGCCAGCAACTCTCTATGGTTGAGTACGCTCATAACTCTTTACCAGTGTCATCTACGGGCCTTTCGCCATTTGAGTGTAGTGTAGGTTACCAGCCACCTATTTTTCCTAGTCTGGATTCCGAGGTCGCGGTCCCCTCTGTTCACGCCTTTATCCAGAGGTGTCATCGCACATGGACCAGAGCCCGTGAGACTCTGCTCCAGGTGGGAGCGCGCACCAAGGCTAAAGCCGATCGCCACCGGTCTAAGCCTCCCGTTTACGTCGTCGGTCAAAAAGTGTGGCTTTCTACCAAGAACATTCCTCTCCGCTCCGTATCTAATAAACTTGCTCCCAAATTTATCGGCCCGTTCACTGTCACCAAGATCATTAGTCCGGTGACAGTCCGCCTCAAACTCCCTCCGGCGTACAGGAGGATTCATCCCGCCTTCCATGTATCCAAAATCAAACCTGTTTTTCACTCCCACCTTAATCCGCCAGTCCCGGTTCCCCCACCGCCGCGACTCGTAGATGGGGAACCAACTTATTCGGTTAATCGCATTCTGGATTCTAGACGGAGGGGACGCGGTTTCCAGTACTTGGTGGACTGGGAAGGTTACGGTCCGGAGGAGAGAGGTTGGGTTCCTGCTAGGGACATTCTGGATCACTCCCTTATTGATGATTACAATCAACAGGTAAGGTCGGCTGGGAGCGTCAGGGGACGCTCCTAGGGGGAGGGGTACTGTCACGGTTCATGGATTCCCTGTCTCACTCTTGGGTGCGTGTTGAATGTAGGTGAGGGCGGAGCCTGGGATTGGCTCATCACGCACCTGTGGCTGATCACCTGCACCAGCTGCAACTCATCACCTTCACCCTATTTAGTCTCTCTGTTTCTCTCTTGTCTTTGTCAGAGCGTTGTTGGATGTTTCCCCTTGTGTCTCCGTGTTGGTTGTCGTTTCCCCCTTCCGTGAAACGCTGGATCCCTTCCCGGATTACCTGTACCGACCTCCCGAGTCACAGCTGCTCACAGCCTGCCCGTGTCGCCAACAGAGCCTCTCTCACTGCTCTGTCTTATCCGGACTTCTTCAGTGTTCTGAGTTTTGACTTCTGTGACACTATCCGTCAAATAAACTAATTACTTGCTTTTGAATCCTGCCTCTGTGAATCCGTTACAGTTTAACCGTTGATCACGCCTCTTTGGTCTGATTGGTTGAATGACTATCAAATTGCGTACAGAGTCATTTAAATAATGCTCGTTGATCACACCTCTTGTGCAGTAGAAAATACAGAGCAGAATCCCCAGACCAATGTTCAATCTTAAATTGAGCTTGGTCTGGTGATAGCCAGACAACTGCCTTCCATATTCGGCAGAAAATGTGCAACTGACGCAACAATTACGTCAGACAAGCATTTTGAACTACGAGAGACGTAACACTTTCTTTGTTGAATATGGAAGGCGGTCCGCCGTAAGCAAGATATTTTACTTTATAATGTGTTAAATATGGATATTTTTATTACAAAAATCCATCGATTCGCTTCAGAAGGCCTACTTTTATAATGGATGGATTCACTTTTTTTTACATTTTGGGCTGCCATTTACTGCCATTATAATGCTTGGATTAGCCAGGACATATTTTAATATAACTCTGACTGTATTCATCTGAAAGAAGAATGTCATATACACCTATAGGGCTTGATGGTGAGTCAATTATGGGATTATTTTTCTTTAAGCTGACAATCTATATGTCAAGCCATTTTGACTTTTATTTATTCTCAGGGCATGAATTCTTGACATCAACAGTTACACATTCTTTTTTTCCAGTTAAAATGCTAATTCTTGATATCAGTAATTGTATTTTTTTCTAATTAAATGTCATCAAAGGCTGCCATTTAAATACAATTTTTGATATCAATAATTTTTTTTTTTTTTACTATTGGAAATTCCATATCACATTTCACATATCAGAAATACAATTCTTACTAATAAAAATCATTTTTAATATCAATGATTATTATGTGGATACTATTGCAAAAGTCTGTTCTTGATATCATCAATTGAAATGAGAGGAACCCAAAAGCAGTTTTATTTAGCAAAATTCAAACATAAACAAAAAGCTTGACATGAATCATGACAGGAAACAAACCATAAACTGGAACCTTAAACTCAACCACTCAAGGGGTACACATTCAATATCAGACAAAGATTATGGCAAACATGACGGCTTAAATACACAAGGGCTAATGACAAGACAAGGGACACCTGTGAACAATAATCAACCAATAACCCAATGACAACAAGACGCAGGAAAACATGGCAGAAACATGAGGGTGACAAAACCATGAAGTGCATGACAGTTAACAAAGCAAACTAAAAACATGACACTAGCTGTGTCTCATTTCATTTCATTTCAAAGGCTGCGTCCTCCAGAGGACACGTCCTGTGAAGGATGCGGTATACGGAGTGTCCTCATTCAGAATTAAATGAGACGTCCTTTGTAGGACACACAGGCAGGACGTATCACGTTGCTATGCCAACACATTCAGCTTTGTTGCACTTTCACGCAAGTTATATGAATGAAAATGATTTATAACTTGAAAATTACTAGTGGTGGTGAGATAAAGCCTCACAAAGCATTGAAGCTTTTCAGCCAAATGGTTCAACAAAGGGTTCATTTCTCGAGGCTTCATTTGCTCACCATACCACCTGGTGGTCAAAGAGTGTAAAACAGATACATTAGTCTAGAGCTGACCATGATGTGATCTGTGATGCACTGTATTTTGCATCAGTTCAGGCTTAGATATAACAGTGAAGAAAAATAAATACATTTCCACATAGAATAATCTATTTATGTGTATTTTTGGTGGTATATAATGATTGGATAACATAACTGTGTAATAAACGTATTGGCTTGAAATGAATGGGGCTATCAAATGTGTGTAAATCAATTATATGGACATGGAGGGGCAATATTATTATTACTATAAAAATGGAAATTGGCTGGGTTTAATTGGGAAGAGGGCCGAACCGCTTTCTGAACCAGCCAGGCTTTAAGCGAAGCTTCGGACATCATCAATAACGTCTTTGGTCTAAACAATACAAGCCTCAAAATGCGCTTCACTGAAAGTTCCTAGGATTTCTCGACACATGCTCCGAAGCCTCGGCACTATGGCAAGCCGTTTTAGCTTAAATTGTTCCCAGCGTTACTCGTCGTAATTGCATTTTTACTAGTAAGAATTCCAATTGTAGAGCTTTCGAATCCAATTATTACTAGCAACAATTGCAATTGCAGAGCTCTCTAATTCAATTATTACTAGTAAGAATTTAATTGTAGAGCTCTCTAATTCAATTACAGAGCTCTACAATTATACACATCTTGAATTCGTTTTTTTACTAGTAAAAATTCAATTAGAGAGCTCAGCAATTGCATTTTTACTAGTAACAATTGAATTAGAGAGCTCTCTATTTGTAATTATTACTAGTAAAAATGCAACTGCAGAGTTCTCTAATTGTAATTGCTACTAGTAAGAATTGATTTGTAGAGCTCTCTAATTGGAATTTGTACTAGTAAGAATTGAATTGTAGAGCTCTCTAATTAAAAATGAATGGCAATCAATGGAGACATAAGACTAGTAAAAATTAATTTGTAGAGCTCTCTAACTGGAATTGTTACTAGTAAGAATTGAATTAGAGCTCTCTAATCATAAATGTTACTAGTAATAATTAAACTATAGAGCTCTCTAATTGTAATTGTTACTAGTAAGAATTTAATTGTAGAGATCTCTAATTGAATTCTTACTAGTAAAAATGCAATTGCGACGAGTAATGCTGGGAACAATTTAAGATAAAACGGCTTGCCATAGTTTCTTGCCTTGACAGCAATGTACTGTTCTAAACATTTAAAAACAAAACGCTAAACACTTGTAATCCTGTTTATCATAATAATAATAATGATAATGCGTTCAATTTATATAGCGCAATTCAAGGCACTCAAAGTGCTTTACATAGAAGGGGGGAATCTCCTCAACCACCACCAATGTGCAGCATCCACCTGGATGATGCGACGGCAGCCATATTGCGCCAGAACGCCCACCACACACCAGCTTATGGTGGAGAGGAGACCGAGTGATGAAGCCAATCAGGATATCATAACTATCTGTTTAAGGTAATACTGCCTTAAAAACAAAAACAAGCTTGAAACTACTTAGATTTAAACACCACATAAACGCTGGCATGTATATCTGATGGTGGTGCCATTTTTTTATATAATATAAAAAAATATGACAATTATTAAAGGCGACACAAAGAATTGTGCAGCAGCGAAGCATACACCTAACACACTTCGGATTCCTGTGAAAGAAGGGCGCATCCGAAGGTCGCATTTGGAGTGTCCTACTCACTTTTTTTTAAAATGAGACAGCCTTATAACGTATGCAGCCTTTCGAATAAGACTTCCAGAGGATGCAGCCTTCCAAAATGAGACAATGAGAAAACTCAAAAACATGAACATGAACCGTGCCCATTAACCAACACCAAAATAACCTGTGACAGACTACTAACGTTCATTTTTGATATCATGATAGTGGATGTTAGTAAGAAAGTCATTTTAGATATCTTAAATTACTCTCCTAATTATTGATATCAGAAATACATTTTCAGATATCAGATATGCCAAATGTAACATGTTAAAAATACATTTATATGGATCAAGAATAAATCCTTGCATGGCTGTTTGGCCAATCATTCTTACATATTCAGTTCTTTAGCGACCCGATCTAACACGGATGGAGCTCTACCTAATATAATATAAAAACTCTCCTGATATATGAGTGACAATTACAGAAGAATAAAATAAAGCATATTTCATTACCTTTTTTGAGCTTGGAAGGGTTCAGTCTGAGCAGATGTTTTATATCATAACCTCTGTCCTCGTCAGAGCTCATTTCTCAGTACATTCAGCATCTGGCTCATATTTGCCACCTCAAGCATATTCTCAAAATGACCATTTTCAGCATCTTCAAAATCAATATTTTGATCACTGACAGCTTCTTGACCACATCCATCAAGACAGTGACACTAATCTTTGAATGTGTTCAGTTCTTTTGCATTGCTGTAAATCGCTGAGCCATTTCAAGTTTTGCAAATTATAATTATTATTGTTCCGTTTTTAGTCTGAGGTAACTATGATTGAAATGTCACTTCATCATTGCGTATAAGACCTTGTGGCCCACTTTGTGGAATAAAAATGAATTGCACTTATTACATCATCATGTAAAAAAAATATATATATATGTACACTCTTACGTTAGCAACCCTATACAATTTTTTACAAACAAAAATACTGGAAAAGCAGGCATTCTTTTATCATTTGATTATTCTTATTTCTTGTTATATTGTTTATAATGAATTGCTTAACCACTTCAGCTCTGCACCCCCTCTTGGACCCACCGGTGGGTCCAAAATTGCATCATCATAATCTTTTAAAAAAATCTATAACTCGCGCACCACAAAGCTAGACATATATGGTATCATTTGAAAGATTAGAACCTCAGCTTTCTTAATAACCCAATAACTTCTGCATTTATATTACATAGAAGAAAATAATATGGTCTGAATTCGACGCCCCCGCAACGACCACCCCTTGAGAAAATCATGCAAATAATATAAAATTTCATATTTTTATCACACAAACACACCTAAAATACACAAGTCATATATCAAATGAAAGCTATCGGCCTCAGGAATATCTCTGAGCAGTTAATTTCACCGATCCAATATGTTACAGTAAATTTATTATCAAAAGAATCACAAAGATGGAAATGACTCCTTTGAACAAGCAAACACATGAGTCATATTCCTGTTCGGATCACAAACTCGTTGTAAAGCTACTAGCCTCAACCCTATATCAGCTTGTTCCTTAGGTTGTTTGCTTCAAAATGAGACTATTTTTACATGTCTGTGAGCAAGTATGGCCAAATGACACTGTAAAATGTCACCGATGTCCAGATCAAAACATGTGATGCAGACAAATACTCTTATTATTGCTAGTTTTGATTGTCGGTGTTAGCCACGATTTTTGATGATGTCATCACATATTGCATCATGCTACAGAAAAGCTGAGAATCTAAGCTCTTTATAGACATGTGGATCATGATTCTAGACCAATCAGAGCCCAAGATCTCCCTTTACAAATTTGAAGAGGCAGAGCCTTCTTTTCGATTTCCTAGTGGCCAGTTGATGTCAATGGAGATGAGTAGGAGTTGTTAGACACTTTGGTCAGATAAATCTCAATAAATTTTATTTGCAAAGGATATATCAAGAAAATTCTTTTTTCCCCTGTTTAGTGCCAAATTATAGAATCAACAGAAACTTCCAAAAAGCTTGGATCCCAAAATGATTAAAAAAAAATAAAGATTTTTAAATAAATAAATTAAAAATAAATCAAAATATTTATTTTTTATCTATGTTTATCATAAGATTGTGAATAGATACAATATAATATATGCAATATTCCACCACTGTGTTAAAATTTAGAGTTTATTCTGCAAAATGAGACCATTTTTATCAATTTACTCCAATGTATGTGGTTAGGGCGCTCTTTTAAATTCAGATACTCCTAATTCTCAAAAAAATGCAAAATGTGCTACAGAGCTGAAGTGGTTAAGGAATACTAAGGCTGATGTCTAACTTTAAAAAATATATGAGGATGAGGGTAGTGAATGACGCCCCGGGTCACTAAAGACCTAAGGTATGCATTTATGGATTAACAATTTAACTAGTATAAACAGAGTTGTAGATATCAGGAATTTATTTACTAACAATGTAACCATTGAGATAAAAATTATGATTTACAATGACGATAATTGTATTTCTGATATGTGAATTTGGAATTTCAACAGGTGAGAAATCAATTTAATTTGAATGGCAGCCTATGCTGACATTTAACTAGTCAAAATACAATTACAGATATCAAGAATGATAGTTTTTACTAGTTCAAATTCAATTATTGATTATTATAAGTGATGATGTCATTGTTGATATCAAGAATTAATATTGTTACTAGTGGAAATCTAATTCCTGATATCAAGAATTAGCATTTTAACTAGAGAAAATGTAATTGTTGTTTCAAGAATTCATATCTTGGGAATGAATAAGAGTCAAAATGGCTTGCCATATAGTTTACTAATACTCTAACGACTGCTAGTTGATATGTAGTTTCAGAGTTACTTAGCAGAATGTCTAAAGTGGACCTTCGAAATAAAGTGTTGCTGTGTTTTTTTCTTCTTCTCTTGAATTCAAAGGGCTCAATTTTCAACTTTATTGAACACCTACAACTGTTTTCTTAAAGACACAGAACACCTGCAGCTCACTGTATATGAGGTAAAACATCATTCTTATTATCTTAATGGACAATAATGCATTCATTACAATAATAATGCTCAATTAATACATGTTAATACATACATACCTTGAGGTTTTCACCCTTGTATGGACTTTGTGCTCTGAACAATTTGAGGCTAATAATTACAGTTTGCCATAAAACAGCATTATGCTGCCCTCTGCTGGCACAGAACAGTACAGCATATGGGTAAGAACAGTGTCGTGTCTGCTTTTATAGAATGAAGGGAAGGTGACATTTGAAGGCATCCTTGTCATTTCCTGGGGTGTGAAGAAACCCATTCGGTTACAAATACAAGATGAGAAACAGATATTTACAAATGAGTCGTTGGTCAAGTCACCAGACCCTGTGAGTCCACTTGGAAACAAAAGGTTAGTAGGCTCATGTTTTTAATGATTTTTTTTTTTTAACCCAGTGTTGTGTTGCATGCCACATGTTCTTTTCAGTTAAATCAGCAAGGTAACTTTTCAACCTGCAAAATATATTTTCAAGACTCTTGTGATGATACATCGACTTATAATAGGTTGAATGACATAGACTGACGGGGTCTGTATCGTTTTTAATCGTACTTTTAAACTTCGGGTTTCGGGTAGTAACCCGAGAACAAAAAGAACAAAAAAATTCGACTGGCATATACGTCACTTCCACCACCACCCCCACTTCCTTACGTTCGGACGTGCGAGCCCAACTACCATTGGTTTGTTGGATGTTATAGTCATGTCCGAAGCAGCACAGAAAAATAAGAAAGCAAAGGTTTTGTTGGAGGAAAGCAATAAGAGGAAATGAAAAAGTGAACAGATTAAAGGCAGGACGAGGATCAACATTGGGCATGCGTTTGCTCGTTGTATAATGGTTGTCATATCAACAAATGCACGTGTGCATCCCCTGATGTAGGATGACAGAGTTTACGACAGTAGTAGAGGACAATATTTTTTCCCAACTGTAGGGGGACCCCGAGAGCAAAAGTTACCTAGTGCTGCTTTAAAGAGAAAAGCTGCAAAATAATGTTATGATGTTCTGGTCTATTTATAAGCAATATTCCAGGTTCAATGAAGCTTAAAGTCTTATATTGACTTATGCTAACTTTTAACTCTTTATCGACAATGGCAGTGGCATGAAAAGTTGACTTGGTACTGTACTGTACAATGGATGTATAATGGGGCAAGAGTTTAAATCCGGCGTGAAACAGAAGTTGCAATAGTCTTTTCTTCACTAATGTGGCATATATCGGAGGGATATTTGGCACGTTTTGACACTTGTAAAAAATAAAAGTACCAGGAAGAACCAAAAATAGGTTTTCGCAGTGATGCTAAAGAACCTTTTGAGCAATGGAACTCTTTGGATGTTGAAGGCTCTTCACAGAACCATAGATGTCAATAAGAAACTTTATTTCTGAGTTGTTTAAATAAGCATGACATTATTG
The DNA here is from genome assembly GCF_024679245.1 of Pseudorasbora parva. Taxonomy (NCBI): domain Eukaryota; kingdom Metazoa; phylum Chordata; class Actinopteri; order Cypriniformes; family Gobionidae; genus Pseudorasbora; species Pseudorasbora parva. The sequence goes on along the minus strand of NC_090194.1, from coordinate 18,177,040 downwards.
TCAACAAATACTATAAAAACAAAGGATCCAAATGGGTCTTCACATTGATGCAGTACAGAACCATATCAGGTTCCCCAAAGAACCTTTTTTTAGGGGATCAAGCATGTAGCGCTAAAATCCTATTGTAATTGTTACATTTTCCAAGGATCAGCATTCTCCCCTAAAAGTGATTGAGCATACCAAACTGTAAGTGGAAGAGACTTGAAACTTTGAGGGCTAGTAGTACTCACACCATGTATAATGTCACAAAGGCTCACCACAATCGGCCTGACAGGCAAAAGAACTCAAAACTCCTGGGCCCGTATTCATTAAGATTCTAAGAGTCCCCTCAGAAAACTCCTAACTTAGCTTAAAAACTTTTACGTAGGAGTCTAAGCTTAAGAGCTGTTCGGGACCGATCTGAGAGCAACTGTGAGCAAGGAAAATACAAAAACTTTTATCTTAGTGAAGAGGCAGGGCTGACCCCGTTGCTACACATGACACAGTCTTTTACTTTTACTTAAGACTGTGATTGGTTGTTTGTCCAAAAAGGGAAAAAAGGAGCGCTTTTAAGTATAGGGTCTATTCTAAGCCTTCACTTATTAAAAATTACAAGCACAAATTGTTCTATTTTACCGTTCTCTCTCACTCATACACACACACATTATATATATATATATATATATATATATATATATATATATATATATATATATATATATATATATATATATATATATATATATATAATCCTTTTTTTTTATTTACCATGCATTTAATATAAGGTATTTGATTGGCTTAGAATTATAAACATTGTTCCACTCTTTTCAATTGCACTGATTGCTGGCATGTCTATGTAATTGTTTGTGTGATCACTCTGCTTACAGAAGGTTGTGACAGACCTAAATCATCACTGCTGCATTGTTGCATTTTCCCAGTTACCAAATATCATAATATAGCGATTACTTTCATTTCTGGCGCTATGGCATTCCTGCGCTGTGTCGGAGATGTTAGCGTGTCTCTAATAAGATCCGTCACAAACATGATCCCTGCACGATCTAATCTATAGCGTCTTATTAACTCACTGTCATCCATTGTCTGCAACATATTTCTTCTCCGTCTTTGTCTTTCTGCCATTTTCTCTGCTGTTAAAGAAACTCTTAAGCCTCTTAAAAGTCCTCGTCAGTGCTCCTAACAAATTTGACCTTAAGACCTCTTTTAAAGGTTAAGATGGTTTCTGAAGTACTTTTCTAAGAAATTTCTTAGAATTTTGTCACTAGGAGCTACTCTTTGCATTAAGATTCTTTATGAATACGGGCCCTGAAACATTAGGCGTAGGCTCAAGTATCTTATATCTTTGGAATCCTTGGCTCAATACGTACAAATGCATTTTGTGGCTTTGTTTGTTTATTTTGACTGAAAATTGGCATGTAGTGTCTTTGTCGAGGTGACATGATTGTCTATGCAGACAATGATGTATCTCAAAAATGTGTCTGCCCTCTGCTGAAGTTTGAGCAGCTATCAGACAAGGTTAATCCGATCGGCTCTGATTATTATAAATAGTCGTATTATTGGTGCGCATGTAAATGCATTGTACACATTCTGTCTTTTTATGCATTCTCATTTGAGTATATGTTTGCGATTTTATCAAATGTTTCATTAGGGGTATGACACGTTGGGGAGAATTTGATGATCTTCGTATTGATGAACTGGATGAAGCTGGCTCCACAAAACCTGAAAATACTACTGAAGGTTCCATTTATTTTACTTATGCTACAATAACAGGCACAGTCAGTATAGAGTGCATTAGCACCCAGCCTCTTTTTAAGAGACGCTGGTTCCAAAAGTATTTTTTCCATTAATTTTCCCAATAGTGATTTTAAAGTCTTTGTTTAAGAGTCAAAAGCCATGAACCCAGACAATCAGCTATGTGAATCACAACACTACAAATTTTTATTTGAAGCAAAAAAAAAAAAAAAAAAAAAAAAGTTTAATTTAAACAATATATTTTAAGTTTATTGCTAAATATGCTTATTTAAATATACAAACTTTTACGTATTTTGAGATTGTAGGGAGGACAATTTGATTATGTCACTTGCAGTACTTCTTGTGAGTGGGTGGAGCTAACAAGATCTTTTGCTGCATGTTGTTTTTTCAACTTTCTGATTGGTGGAATTTTCTGTACAGCATCATGGGTAATGTAGTTTATCACCAGGAATTTAGCTGTTAAACATGACAATAAAAAAAAAAAAAAGCTGAAATAATATGGGCTGAAGCAAATACCGTTGATTTAAAATAGGTAAAACACACAGTAGGTCTGTTTTTAAAGGTTTATAAGTTACCATTCAAAATCAATTTCTCTATACAGAAAATGTATGGAGTTTTTACTTCCCGAACCCTGCTGTTGCACTCTATTTAATGAAAGTGGAAATAGCACTATGGCAACATATTAAATATTTTGATATAAACTTAAATCTAAGAAAATGCAGTACATATAAAAAGCTGTAATATCTTGCCGTTTGGTTTATGTGTTAAAAATAACATTACACCTTTAATTAACACAATACTACATCTCTCTTTAAGACTACATCGTATACGAGACCACAACTTTGAGGCCTTCCCGGAAAGCGCCTATCAGTGAAGAAAGTTCATATCTGATCCGTACCATGAGTGATGCCTCACTGGTGAAAATGAGGGTAAAAAGTAAGAAGATGGTAGAAAGTCAGAGGAACAGAAATAATCGCTTCTCCATCAACGGACACTTCTACAACTACAAGGTATGTAGCTCATCAAGCATGACATTGAAGCTAGATGTAAATTTTCAATAATATTCATTAATGATTCAATAAATCATTGTACTAGCATCTATCGATGTAAGTTTTATGTAAATTAACCATCAGCAAACAAAAATAAGCTACTGGTGTCCCAATTCAAAGGCTGCATCCTTTGAAGCAAAGGTCAAACTGAGTATTGTTAAATGGGACGGTCTAGCCTACAGAGGATTGTTCTTTTCACCTAGCAACTGTAACAGCTGCCATTGATGATTGACAGTAACGTTTGTCCTAAACTTTTATAAAAAGAAAAAAAAACAGTTGGAAAACAGACACAGGGTACACAAAATATATAAAATATCTCGAAATACAGTATGTTCACCATGGTCCATTTCTATATGTAATAATGAGTATAAACTATATATAATCGCATCGTAGTAAGATTTAGGTCAACGTTTAAACCCCTTTAAAATTTTATTTTTACAATATATTTAAGTAAGTTAAAACCCCAATACTTATGTTTAAAAGTGTAATTTGGCAATACTGAAATATGCCTGTTTCGATTTTGTTAATTGAATCAGTATTGGTATTGTGACGTTGTTTCACCTTTTAACATGGGTGAAATAAGGTCTTGTGCTGATGTTGAATTAACATTGAATTAGGTTTTGATTTTGCAAATTGAATCATAGTTGATAATCCAACATTGTTTCAACGGCTTACCTTTTAACACTAAATAAATGTTGTGTTGATAGGTGACGTTCTGAGAATTGTAAACCAGGTTACTTGACTATAACCCTGTTCCCTGAAAAAGCGGGAAAGAGTTGTTGCGCCGAGTTTTCCGCTATGGGAAACATCTTTGTTTGACCGGTTGTGAAGCATGTGTGGCAAACACGGCAAGAATTTGGCTTAAATAACCTTTAACAGGGACGTCATTGGTATGCGCACGTTGGAGGCTATAAATAGACGTGAAAAAGGTGTGCTTTCAGGTCACCTTGTCTGAAAAGACGACCTGGACATGCCTCCAGAGCGGAAATGCAGCACAGCATCTCATTTCCACTTTTTCAGGGAACAGGGTTACAATCAAGTAACCTGAGACGTTCCCTATCAGAAGCTACACTCATTTCTTTGCTGACATCTATGGGAACAAGAATACAAATGCCGCCACACTGGAAGTGCCTGGACCCTTCAAGGTTGTGTAGTGTGTGCGCACAAACACGACAAAGACCTCAGACATGAGCTTGGGATGTGGACTCAAGGACATGTGAACCCGGAGTAACATGAACATCCAAACTATAAAATCTGATAAATGCATGCGAAGAGGGCCAGCCTGCCACATTGCATCCTGCAAGGAGGCGCCTTTTGCTAAAGCCCTGAAGGATGTCTCCCGGTACAATAAGCCCTAATGCTTAGACTAGAAAGCTTGGTCAACACTGAACCAAACACTGGTCAACCAACGAGACGCTTTAAGTGAGAAGAAAGACCGTTGATGAAAGATGTTGATGAACCTTGGCCCGGGAGACTTAGGGGGGCTGGAGGAGTCAGCGAGATGTAGTGGGGACATTGCGCTGTTGAAGCATCAACCTCTGCTTTGTAAATCTTTCCCAGATCCGACTGACTGACTATGATGGGGTGGAGCTTTCGATCCCTGTGTCACCTCCCGTCTTGACAGTAAACCTGCACTCACATTCATGCATCCAGGAATGTGAATCGCCCTGTGGAACAGGAACTTGTCCTGAGCCCAAAGCAGAACCTGCTGCACTAGTTTGTTCAAACAGCGCAAATGCAGTCCGCCATTGTAATTTATGTAAGCAACTACCACAGTGTTGTCCACCCGCACTAGGACATGGTGGCCCCTTCTTAACTGCTGAAGGAAATACTTCAGGACCAGAAATACAGTAAAGATAATCAAATAATGTAAAAATACAGTAAAGATAATCCAATAAACCAACGTCGCAGGCACAAAGACATGGGAAGAATAAGGCTTGTTCCATGACTTTGATAATTCGTCATGGAGATCTTGAAAGAACGACAGGTACCGTTGCCCTGGTGCCTCTCCTTGGCCACCCGACAGAAATCGGTCATCTAACTTCAATCTTCTGGGGGTCTCTTTTTCCTCTGGCTAGTGTAACTATAACTGAAGACTTCCAAAGTATGAGTCACCTCGAGCAGCTCATGGTATATGTCGAAAAGAGAGGAGCACTCAGAGGCAGCAAAGTTCATTTTCCCAAGATAACTGATGTCCTCAGCCCTTTCTGAAGAATCGACGGAGCGTGCTCCAGAAGTGGGCTCAAGGACCTCTTTTGATCTGGAGAGAGGACAAGAGAAAGGAGGACCCGTCTCCTGCTCTTCAGCCAGATTGATACGCAAGCCCTGTGGTCTCTTCATCGAGGACGGCAGGCTTGCTCTTCCGGAAAGAAAGCAAGTCTGGAGTGGACCACTTTGATGGCAAATAAGCCACACTCTGCGTCTTTGAGGGCTGATACAGCATGTTCCCCCAAACAAGTGATGCAGAACTCACGTGGATCATCTTCTGAGATAGGCCGTGGCAGCAGACATCTCATAATGGATTCTCTCGACATGATAACACTCATTCTTTTTGTTATATACAAAGCTTTGCCTGACAAAACAAACTCCTAACACATGGATAGTTTGTAGAGAGAGGTAGCACAATGCGGTTCTCTGAGGACAAGGAAACCTGAAAGCGCACCTGTTTCATGTCTATTTATAGCTTCTGACATGCGCATTCAAATGACATGATGTTTCATTAAAAAAACTAAGTTTGGGAGGAGCACGTTCAAATGATCTATCCACTCATGTGGCCTGTTGCACAAAGCTGGTTTCAGTTGTTACCCTGGTAAGTTCGAGATTAGTTTGAGTAAACTCTGGTTTTTCGGGCTCAAGAAGATAGATTGGTTTTTATCTGTGTTCATCACCATGGTAACTTGCACTGCATGGCTAACCTGCTCTGGAGCAGGTTTTATTTTGGGTTAGAGATCGCAAACCCAAACTGGGACAAGCAGCGGCAAGTAAAGATTTAATTATGCCACACCCCCTGTATCTCTCGTTCCAAATTAACGCAGTATACAAGGAGAACTTTAGAAATAAAAGTGTGCATCTTTTGGTGCTAATTATTTATTATATTTATATGAATTATAATCACTTTTTAATTCATATATGTTCATATAAATATTATATTAATTGACAAGTAGCCAAATAGTAATATGCATATACATGCATTCATAAATCTTTAAAACACTGTGTATTCATTTGAGCTCTTTGTGAACCTATAATTATTAGGCATATTTCTTTGATTCACATCATGCATTAATATAGTCAGATCATCTTTCAGCTACCTTCTCAAACTTTCGCTGCAGCAGCAGTGTTTATTCCTGCCTGACAATCTCTTAATCTTCAGAAGAGAAGTGAATCAAACGGACCCAGTGATTTGTCGCACGTCAAACTTTCAGGTGCTCGCGCTTCAGAGCTTCTTGTGCACTTCAGTGCTTCTTGATCACTAACTCTGGATTAAACCTGAGTTGACAGAGAAAGTTTGTACCGAGCTTTGAGAAACGGTTGAACTTGATCTAAACCAGGTGGGATTTATCTGGATTTGTCAACTCTAAACCTACTTTGTTCAGCTAGCTTTATGCAACAGGCCTATGATGTCATTCCAACCAGCTGTCAGCAATAAGTAATCAACATGTCTACCAAACAGCTCAAGTAGAGGAGCACATAAATACCCAGTCAACTCACCAATTTTTCTTGACAGGTTTTCAGCATCCCTTCACCACCCCGTCTTCCTCACACTCACCTGGTTACTTTCCTAACCAGAGATACAGGGAGAGTTACTCTGAGTTCAGGCCAAATGCTGAGCTCGGATCCCTCTCCTCGGACAGTGCGTCAAATACGCATACCGTTTATTCTATCTGACTTATTTGTAAGTGTGAACTCATGAAATGTAATTTAAGACAGATTCTTGGCGTGTTTGCCACACATGCTTCACAACAGGTCAAGCAAAGCTGTTCCCCACAGCGCTAAACAAAGCGCTAGCTTTTGATTGGCAACTATTTTATTTTAGTTAAAAAGGTTTAATGTAACGGAATCAACAAACAAAAAGTTAGGCTGTGTGTCCACCAAAGTGTTTTTTCACGCTGCTGGCTGGCGTTTTCAATGAGAGCGCCGCGTTTCTGGAGCGCAACAAGGCGCTGAGCGAATATTTCACGCTCAAGCGCTGAGCGCTCAGCATTTTTAACTGGTCGCCGAGAGTTAAGAATGTTCAACTTTGAGTAAAACGCAGCGCTCATTACTGTCACTGTTCACTCAGTCGTCCAATCACAGTGGAGGAGGGGCGGGACAAATACAACACAGACCAACTGCCACATTCTGCGTGTCGTCATCAGATGAAAACAAGCAATAATAATGGAACAAAATGATTTACACACAAAAGCCAAAGCAAATACCTTACATTGGATCTGCATTTTTATATAGAATCAATAGAGAAACAAACTACCTGTGAAATTAGTAAGACTCCTGCAGATTTTCCGTATCATAACAATAGTCTCAATTGAAAAAAAAAAAAAAACGCTGCCTGCCAAAACGCTCTCAATCGCTCACAGCGAGGCGTTTTCAGCAGAGCGCCTAGCGTTTTCAGCCGGCTAAAAACGCTTTGGTGGACACACGGCCTTAATTTTGAGGATCTTGTAAAGCAGACTAACGCCGCATTCACACGGGGTGTAGGCGTTAACGCTTGACGGAGGGCGTGGCTGAAGCTGGGTGCTGACGCGATCGTCATAGTGACAACAGCCAATCACATTAACTTGCCGCTTGGACCAAAACACAACACAAAAAAGCGCCTTTTTTGGTTGTATGTGCGAGTGCGATTGCCCGTGTAGTTGTTGTCAGCGCACTGCACAGGTGCACGAAGCTGTTAAGTACATTAAATCCTGAAAAAGCGCCGACAGCGGGAAGAATATCACGTAGTGGTCCAGGAGCTGCGTCTGGATTTTTAACGGTCTATGGTCTGGATGGTTCACGGAGCAGTAATGAACGCAATTGGCTAGCGTCTGCTGTAGGATATTTACATACGGCGATCTGATTGGATGACGCCTGCGCTGGCGCTTGAAAAGTTGAGAATTCTTCAACTTCTGCCGCTTGCAACGCGAGTGAAGCGCCGCGACGGAACCCACAATTCAGTTTGGCAACAGATGATGTCACCCATTCAAAGTAAATGGGAAGCGTTAACGCCTACGCCCCGTGTGAATGCGGCGTAAGATATTTAAATGAAAAGTTCACCCAATAATTAAAAGTTATCATTAATTCACCCGTATGTTAAAACCTGTACAAATTTATTTCTTCTATAAAATACAAAAAAAATAATAATTTTTTATAGCATTCTGGTTCATTTTGTTTACGCAGACATCTATTTTCACACCAGCATATGGAGCAACCACAAATGTGCACATTACCAGCAAGATGACAACACAAGAGGTCATTACACAGCTGCTTCAGAAATTTAAAGTAGGTACTATTTTTACTACTGTCAATTTAAGATAACAGAAGCCCCTTAATGATTATATAAAACCTTGTTTTGCACCTAAATTACCCAGAACAATTTGTCCCAGGAACTTTTTTTCCCAGGAACAATTTTCCCCCAGACCTGCTACTAGATTTTCATCGTGGTCTGAAGCACTAGGAAGATTAGTCCGGTGACGCAGGACCACGTGCTACTTTTTTTTACACTTAAAGGGGGTGTGAAATGCTATTTCATGCATACTGAGCTTTTTACACTGGATTCCCATAAAGATTCCCATGCTAAACATGGAAAAAGTTTCAAAAAATAAGTTGGGACATTTGATGGATTATTTCTTTGCCAAAAATACTCCTTCGTTTCCTAAATTTCGGAAACCCGGCTTGAGTCTATTTTCATTTTTTTTGTAGTTGATTGACGATTTCCACCTTTAATTTTGATTCAAAATTCAACAAATTCACTGATAACCTTTTTGTAATACAGGTAGAAAACAGTCCAAATGAATTTGCTCTCTACTGCATTCATCAAAGTGGAGGTAATGTAGAATCATTTATTCAGCTTTATGTTTTCACTCTCAATTAATTTAAAAACCCAATACAAAGTTGTAAAGCTTAATTTAGTTCTAATTGTGGGAGGAGTTTCTTTTTTTGGATACATAATAAATTAATATTTGATCCATATTTGTTTGGTAAGAATTCTTCCATCATTCAGTTACATTTGTTCCAAAATGCTTTGTCCTATAGTTTAGACTTTGCTTACATTTACAGAATTACATTTCTGATCATTATATCCATTGTTCACAGAGAAACGAAGGTTGAGCAGTTCAGACCTGCCATTGTGGGAACGTGTTCTACAGGGACCATCAAACAGCATTATGAAAATGTTCCTCATGGATGCAGACGAACAGGAAGTTAGCCTTGATGTAAGACTAGCTCTCCAGACATTACAGAAATATGTATTTCCAACTCAAATAAAGCTAAACTAATATGTTCCCACTGCTTTAACAGGTTGCTCAGTACCTCAATTTAGAGATGCCCATTTTGAAAGTAATTTTGCAGAAGCTGGAAGAGCAAGAGCATCTAGAAGAACAAAAAATAATTGCAAGGTAGTACTTTAAGAAAAGCAAAATGTGTTTAAGTCATTGGCTTTAGTGTTGCCTGATAGGCTAACATGTGCTTTTATCACACAGATATAAAATGGAACGGAGTCTGTTGTCGCAGTGCTTGAAAAAAAAGATGCCGGTCAAAACTGAGACAACTGTATAAATGAAGTCAGATGGCAATAGGAATGAAGTCAACCACAGGGTACAAAAATAAATGGAAAATAAGATGGAAAATGTCAAACATGTCTTTACTGTTGGAAAGTTTGTGGTTGTGGTGTAAATATAATGTAAAATAGTTTTCACATGAATGTAATTGCAATATTTATCATGAAAGACACCAAATAAAATACTGGTATTTGATTTGCAGTTTATTTGTGAATTAACTATGCTTGTATTGCTAAATATAGGCTATACTGTGGTTTCCTATCAACACTGTACTCTTGAAAATGTTATAACACTTATAACTTTAAAAAAAAAAATGACTTCATAAGTTCCAACTGGCTTACTGTAGAATTCTGGAAAACATCTCTGTCAATGGCAGACTCTAAGTGTAACTTTAAAACACTTCTTGGCAAAATGTATCATTTGAAAATCACATATTTCGTCATTACATCATTTGTTTTTGAATAGTTTATATATAAATACTGATCTTACTTTATTATAAAATTCTCACATTTTATAAAAAAAGTATTTTAGGTGCTTAACAAAATATAAAATTCCTTTCAAAGGGATTTTTTTTTTCTATCCACATACGATTTTACAAAAGTTAATTCTACATAAACATAAAAAAACTATGTCAAGAAAAATAATGTGTGGTCTGGTCAACTATCCAAAAGGGCAAAACTGTGGCAACTTGGTGTTCATGTGAAATTTAAGAAGATCTTTTGCAGGACATCCTCTCCACCGTGTGGTCATCATTCATTGGGTTAAGGGTTACATCAAACTTACATGCCAATAGCTAAAAAAAAAAAACATGAAATATTTGTCAAATATATGAAAAGTACACTCACTGGGAAAATGTTTTTGATTACAACAATTAAATATGAATAAATCACATAAAAAGGAATTGCCTTTTTTGTCATGCCACAAGCTTCAATGTTAGCATCTTCTGATTTGCGGCATTTTGTCTTTCCAATGGTAGCCTCTATTTTGTAGTTTATCATATTTGTTACCTGCACAGAATGGTTTACGCACTGTTATTCATTGTGGATTAGTACACATTTGCACACAAACAGTATAAAAATACTGTATTCAATCTGTACCTGAGTGCGAGCCGATATTACATTGATGAGTTTGAAGTATTTCTTTGCTTTGGACTTTGTGTTGAATATCTCTACAGCTTCTTTAGCAGCTTCTTGAACATCTTCCCTCTCTGGGTTGGCGTTGTTCCAGCCACCGAGAAGCTCCACATTTCCTATGAGACATGAAAAGAGAATATTAATGACAGCACTTGGTTTTGAAGAAATGTGACCCTGGAGCACAAAATCAGTCATACGTGTATATTTGTGGCAATACCCATCAATACATTGCGCGAGTGAAAATGATCAATTTTACTTTTATGCCAAAATTCATTAGGATATTAAGTAAAGATCATGTTTCCTACTGAATATATCAATATATATATATATATATATATATATATATATATATATATATATATATATATATATATATATATATATATATATATATTAATAGTAGTAATATGCATTGCTAAGGACTTCTTTGGACAACTTTAACGAAATTTTCTAAATATTTAGATTTCTTTGCACCCTCAGAGTCCAGAATTTAAATTTGTTGCATCTCGGACAATTATTGTCCTATCCTAACCAACCACACATCAATTGAAATCTTATTCTAACAAAAATCTAAATAATAATTTACCTTATGAGCAGTTTTGTGGTTCACAAACAGGCTCCCAAATGTGTTTTGTTCATGAAAAACATGCATTAATCAAATGATATACGTTTTAACGACAAAGAAGATACTTTTTTATATAGATACAAATGTTTCAAAAGTATTCTGTAAAGTGTCATGCTATAAATGTTGAGACTTTTTTCTCTCACACGAATGTACATATGTTATATCTCTCAATAACAATAGCTACACAGCACAGCAGGCTAATATAAAACAAGTAGCTAGTCTATATTCTACTTTCTATCACAGTTCACAATCTGCTATTACAACTATTCACATTCAATGTACACGAAAATATCAAACACCTTAAACATTTGTCATTTTGTAAATAATTCAATAAGAGCATACTTGCTACAACTACTGCTTCCTCCAAAGGCTGGTCAGCACTGCTGAAGTGAAACACGGAGAGAAAAGACACAATGAGAAGAAAGCAGACATCCATGACTTCGGCTGCGTGATCTCTGAGAGAATGATCCAGTGAATGTGGACAGAGACGCTTTTAGAAATCTGCCATGTAGGCACAGAATGCCTGACGCGTCCTGGTGCCGCACGCACGCGCCCATCCCGCCCGTCAGGGTGGAGTTCGAGTGACGCCCACAGATGAATCCAATGGTGAATCCACACAGACGGTGAGTCAAGTGAAAGCATTGTGTGTGTATTGAACTGTGTGTGTGTGTGTGTGTGTGTGTGTGAGCCTGTTTATGTGGTTTATGAGGACACAAATTTGTATATCTACATGGGTATTACACTGGTACTACACTATAAATGTGGTTTATGAGGACATATCAAATGTCCTCATAAATCAAATGGCCTTAAAAACATACTAAATGATGTTTTTTTGAGAAAGTAAAACTGCAGAATGTTTCCTGTGATGGGTAGGTTTAGGGGCAGGGGCAGTGTAAGGGGATAGAAAATACGGTTTGTACAGTATAAAAACCATTACGCCTATGGAGAGTCCCTGTAAACCACATAGACCAACATGTGTGTGTGTGTGTGTGTGTGTCCTAGTAGGCCTACAGAAAATTAGGAAATAAAGGATAATCTGCTTAAGACAGCTTTTCGCCATGTAATTTAACTTGTTACTTACATGTGATCGCTTACAAAGAGTGTAACTAGCTTACACTTGAGAACAAACGTCATTGCTAATTCATGCCTAGCATGTCTGATTAACATGTCACTTTTTTGAGGCATAGATTTATGATTTACTTAATTTTAATTTATTATTTGTGGGCTATTTATGAGATGCCGTCTTTTTAAAATTCTGGGCTTTTCAGAGAAACCAAGAACGAGAAATGTATATTTTTGCGTTTGTAAATTGTATGTGATTGATTTTATTTATGTTTATTTGATTTTAAATAATTAGGCTACAATAAAAAACTGAAAAAAAGCGTTACAGCAAATAACACACACACACACACACACACACACACACACACACACACACACACACACATATATATATATATATATATATATATATATATATATATATATATATATATATATATATATATATATATATATATATATATATATATATATATATATATATATAGCCTTTGTTGATTATGGGTGACATTGTTTAAAATGTTTACAAATTACATTATGGTTATGGTTGTTAAGTTAATAAGTTGAATTAAAAGTTAAATTGTTAGGTTGATATTTCTGTGCCAAAGTGCTAAAAAAAAAACATTTAAGTAATATAATGAATGGATCTTTAATCAAAATTAAAGTATCTTGCATACAAGAACACCGCTATCACATCTTAAAGAAACATTGTATATCCGTATTGCACGTAGATAAAGATGTAAACCAAACTGCAGCTTTTAACATTTAATTCTGAATAAGAAAGAGAAGTTGCTATAGTGTCTAATATGGTGCCCGCTAATATTTTCTTTAAAGAAAAAAAAATAATCATTATCCTTATAATCATTATAAATTCCAAAAACATGTTTTGCTGCTCTCAGTAGGATAATCAGTCATTTGTCCTGAACAGTGACGTACACATACCTCTCACCACGGCCACATTTAAAAACAAAACAATCTGGAACATGTCCTACAAAAATCACACCCTCACTGCATAACAAAAGCCCAGACAAAACAACCAGGCCATAGTCACATAAAGGCCATGCTGACAGGGCACAATAGATTAGATTTATAAAAATATCACCAGTGCTTTATAAAATACTATTCATATAGACAGTTTGTACTTTTTACTTTGTTTAGAATAAACTATTGCACATTTCTGTGGCGATGTAATAGTTCAGTTATCTCATCTGGCATTAGGTCATGTCTGTATGTGACTGGATTTCGGACCATTGATGACATCCTAGCTTTTGTAATTACACTGTGCAATGCACTATGGTATTATATTGATTGCGTAATATACCCACATAATGTTTGTATAGCTTGATTTATATATAATGGTATACAAACAGGCCTTATCAGACCTAAGTATTTTATTTTGTCAGGGAGCAAATGGGAAACTCATTCTCTAAGGTTAATTATCTCATCAAGTATATCAGATGAATACAATCTCTTTTAAGGACTACCTAAGTTAACCCTGTCATGTTGGTTTACAGTCGCAGTGATAAGCTAAGCCCGATGCTGTTAAAAAGCTCTTCTGTTCTACAAGCTTCCTTGAGGACTTGACCGGGTGATGAACTCTTAAAACCCCTCTGACATACGCAGAATGATTGGCCTGTGTATTTATGTTAATAAGCAATGAGTTTTCAAAAGTAATTCATAAGTGAATTAATAGTGTTCCATTAGGCTACTTGTGTTTAGAACAGGTCTTTCTGATTCTGATCACAACGGAATTGTTGTGTAATGGACAACATTTGTGTATTTTGTTGTAGTCTATAGTTTCAGACAAATCAATATATTTTACTGTGCTATAATCATGACTAACATGAACAGAAAGTCCTACTCTATAATATCAATTTAAATACATAATAATATCAATTTCAATGTAAAATGTTGAAAAAAGTTTTACTAACAAACAAATATTTCCCCAACAGATGGCAGCATATGTTTTTGTTTGTTTGTTTGCTTGTTTTTCCATTTTTCATGCAAGGACATATCTTATCTATTCATAAAATTGCATTTATTTATTCGTAATAAAAAACGGCAAATGCAAAAAATTAGTTTTCAAAATAAAAATATTTAAAGGTGTCATGAACTGGCTTTTTTTTTCTTTTTTATACCATTGTCTGAGGTCAACTATTGACGTTTGTGTGGTTTTTACATTCAAAAACATTATAACTACTAAGTAATAGACTTTTTTTTACACTGTTTTTGAGGCTTTCTACTGAACGCTGGATTTTGATGGGCGTGTTGCAATGGAGACTTGGAAGTAAACACCCACGGCTAGGATTGGATACGATTTGCATATTTAATGAGCTTCAGCTTCACTGTCATATCTAGCCCCTGTCAATTTTTTTTACAGTCTATGGTCAGTTCACATGAGGGAGAGATTATTTTGAAACCGGCAACTGCAAAGATTTTCTCGATCACAGGGCTCGTAAACGTCCTTATCAAGCAAACACAATGATTTATTTCTCATCCGCCTGCGACTGATTGGAATAGTATTTCTGTATTACATGGCCAGGATCGGTCGATATAAGCGCAAACCACGCGCGCACGCACACCCACACGTACACGCACACGCACACACACACACACACACACACACACACACACACACACACACACACACACACACACACACACACACATATACGTGCACAACCAGATCTAGAAAGAATTTCTGCTGACGGGCGTCCGTTTTGGTAGATCCGGAAAACACATAGCCACCGGACTACTATTACTACATATAAAAAAAAAAAGTTGTACTCCCATAAGTTTGTTGCACCATTCCTGTCGGTTCCAATATAGAAGGCACAACATTGTGTCTACTTCATACATCTGAGATGATTTGACAGATCCCAGATCTTTCAATCGTGATAACTGATCTCTGGCTAATTTGGTTCTTCAAATGAATTTGCGGATTGGATTAAAATATCTGCATTAAGTTATCTGAGATCACTGCTCGTGCCTGTGTTCCCTGAAGAGGGCAGATGCATTGATACTCGAAACCATGATCAGCAATTCAGCGATTGGCTGGCGTCAAGACAACATAATGACATCATATAATTAAAAAAGCCAACTGGCAAAAAACTTGTCAAAGAAAAAAAGAAGAACTGTCTTTCTTGAGAACTGTCTTTTTCTTTGATGAGAAGCATTGTCTGATGTCCACCATGGCTCGCTCAAAAGAGCTCTCTGAAGACCTGCAATCAAGAATTGATTTGTATAAAGCTGGGAAAGGTTACAAAACCATCTTTAAAAGTTTGGATGTTCACCAATCCACAGTTAGAGAAATTGTCTACAAATGGAGAGAGTTAGGCACTGTTGCTTCTTTCCCAAGGAGTGGCTGTCCCCCAAAAATGACAACAAGAGTTTAGCACAGTATACTCAGAGAGGTAAAAGAAGAACCTTAGAGTGTCTGCTAAAGACTTCACTGGCACAAATCACTGGCACAGTCCAATATCTCTGTGCATACATCGACGTAAAACACTGGCCAAGAATGGTGTTCATGGGAGGACTCCATGGAGGAAGCCACTGCTGTCTAAAAAACATTGCTGCATGTTTAATGTTCGCAAAAAGGCACTTGGACAGTCCGCAGAACTTCTGGCAAAAAAATTTGTGGACTGTTGAAAAGAAAGTTGAACTGTTTGGGAGGAACACACAACCTTAAAGTGTGGAGGAAAAATGGAAAATCTCACCAACATCAACACCTCATCCCCACCATGAAGCATGGTCGAGGGAGCATCATGGTTTGAGACTGGTTTGATGCCTCAGGGCCTGGACAACTTGCAATCATTAATGGAAAAATGAATTCAAAACTTTTATCAGGATGTTTTGGAGGAAAAGCTGAGGCTGTCTGTCAGAAAGTTGAAGCTAAAAAGAGGATGGATGCTGCAACAGGACAATGACCCAAAACACAGAAGTAAATCAACTTCAGAATCTTTTCAGAAGAACAAAATACACATTCTGGAGTGGCCAAGTCAAAGTCCTGACTTGAACCCCATTGAGATGCTGTGGCAGGACCTCAAGACACCAATTCATGCCAGACATCCCAGGAATCTGACTGAACTGCAGCAGTTCCCGTTCAAGGAACTCAAGCTGCGTCACCGTTCTGGGAACGCCCCTGCGTGATTGCGTCGTGAAGCACGTATGTAATCAGTCCAATAGAGAGACGGAACGTCATAGGTGGGTGACGTCATCGACCCGGAAACTATAAAGCCTGCCCCCAGCTTCTGTTGCCTTCAACAAGTGCTCTAAGTTTCATTGTCCGAACTGTCTCTGTGTTGTGTCTGAGTTCAGACTTTGTTACTTTTCACACAAAATCACACACACTTACTGACAGAGAGAATGGCGGATAAACAATCGTTCAGAAGGTGTGTTCCTCCCTGCTCGCTTTTTCTTTCGAGCGGGGATACACACCTGATGTGCGTTGTTTGTTTGGTCGAGGGTGCCGGCTGCGAGCATTGTGAGGCGCTGCCTCTTCGCGTGCTGCGATCCCGCCGAACGCTCTTTGAGGAGAGCGCCCCGGCTCGTGCTCCCCGCGGCACGGGTCCCGCTGCTGTCGAGGCACAGCGGAGGCTCATGTCGTGGGGTTCGCAACTGGATCTAACGGAGGGGTTTGAGACGGGCCTGCCCTTTCTCAGCCTTCACCCGTTAGATCCACGGCTGTTTCTCTGGGTTCGGGAGCCTGTCCTCAGATAGAAAGTCTCTCTGCCGGACCGAGAGTCTGGGTTTTAAAGCCGGTACTTCATTGTGCCGAAGAAGGATGGGGGGCTGCGCCCTATTTTAGATCTTCGTGTCCTGAACCACTCGGTGGCAAAGCTCAAGTTCAGGATGCTCACACTCAAACAGATTGTGTCACAGATCAGGTCCGAGGATTGGTTTGTGACTATAGATCTAAAAGATGCATATTTCCATGTCTCCATCCTTCCTTAGCACAGGAAGTATCTGAGGTTCGCTTTCGGGGGAGAAGCGTACCAATATCGGGTACTTCCCTTCGGTCTAGCTCTTTCATCCCTCACGTTCACAAGGTGTGTGGATGCGGCTTTAGTCCCTTTGCGGATGCAGGGGATTCGGATCCTCAATTACATCGACGATTGGTTGATTCTCGCTCATTCAGCTCGTGTGGGGGCCCAGCATCGATGCTGTGCTCGCTCACATGAGGGGGTTGGGTCTGAGGCTCAACTACAAGAAGAGCATGCTTTCGCCAGTCCAGATGATCACGTATTTGGGGGGAGATTTGGGATTCAGTTTCTATGCCGGCCCGTCTATCAGAGCCTCGTATAGGGTCCGCTTTTTTCTGGAAAATGTTATCACAATTTACAAATAGTTGGACACATTTGGGATATTGTAAGAACTCAGCTGAACAAATTAAATATCACTGGCCTGGTGTTTTTTGGATATTTGACTGCAAACCTCCTTCATAGTGCACCTTTAAGCCACTTACTAAGATGGTCCTTGGTTGTTTTAATTTTTATTAATGCAAAAATACCGTTGCTAAAGTCTCACCTTGTGACAGGCCATATTTGGTGGTTTGGAGGTTATCATTTATGTTGGCAAATTCCTCACATAGAATTATGAACAAGAGTATCCCGAGTGACCAAACTGGATTCTTGTGATACTTGCTGTTTGAATTGTACTCTTTCCGTGTGTAGAAGAAGGACATTTTTCCTCTTTTGACTAGAATGCAACAGCCCTGCTTTTTTAATGCTAACTGATTAAATCAGTGCAATCCATGATGAAAGATTGACTCACTCAAGTGAAGTTTGACACCCACCTTGCATGCAGCTTTGAGGCTAATACCACTGAAATGTGCATAACCCCATTTTCTGAGTACATTGCCACACGCAAAGTCGATCAATTTGACTTTGATGGTGTCCTGGTTAATCAGCAAGTTTCTCAGTGTAATATCACCATGTAAAACTCCACGCTGACAGCAGAATTGAGCCGTGAATGTTGCTTGCCATATAACATGCTAAATCGTCTTTAGATCACTGTTTGTTGCAGAACAAACCCACTCAGTTCCTCATAGGGCATGGGCCGCTCTAGGATAATGTAGTAGTCAGCCCCATCCTGCCAGATCTGAAGATATAAACTGAGGAGCTGTGTGCTCTTGATTCGCAAGAATGTGCAGAGCGACCTCTAGTGGAATGTGTTTGGAACTGTAATATAAAAAGTTATGGTGATTTAATGATTATGGTTAATATTAAACCAGTGCTGGACAAAGTGGCAGTTTATCAATTGAAAAATATTTTGTGACGTGTAATTAATATGAGATGAATTATTGATGTTTTACTTTTTAAAACAGTGATAGAGTGGTGCAGGTAAGACGTCACTTTGTAGGACAACGGGCAGTTAGCATAGCACCCTTGAGAAAGACCCAATAGGATTTTCTCTGTGAAAAAAAGCTATGTGATCAACAAAAGTTATTGACAATTACACGTTTTGTCCATCAAGACAATTATCACTTAAACACAGCTTTTGTGATATTTTAAAGCCTAAATGCTGTCGCCATGGTAAAAAGCTAAAGGCAAGCTATAAACAGACTACACCACGTTAACAAAATGCTAACTCACTTCCGCGTTTTTCCATGTTGGCCTACAAAGTGTCACTAATAACAGAAACGTCAAAAATAAATACATAAACAATGTTCGCGTGTGTGATTACATATACACTCACCTAAATGATTATTAGGAACACCTGTTCAATTTCTCATTAATGCAATTATCTAATCAACTAATCACATGGCCGTTGCTTCAATACATTTAGGGGTGTGGTCCTGTTCAAGACAATCTCCTGAACTCCAAGCTGGATGTCAGAATGAGAAAGAAAGGTGATTTAAGCAATTTTGAGCGTGGCATGGTTGGTGGTGCCAGACGGGGCGGTCTGAGTATTTCACAATCTGCTCAGTTACTAGGATTTTCATGCATAACCATTTCTAGGGTATACAAAGAATGGTGTGAAAAGGGAAACATCCAGTATGCAGCAGTCCTGTGGGCTAAAATGCCTTGTTAATGCTAGAGGTCAGAGGAGAATGGGCCGACTGATTCAAGCTGATAGAAGAGCAACTTTGACTGACATAACCACTCGTTACAACCAAGGTCTGCAGCAAAGAATTAGTGAAGCCACAACGCGCACAACCTTGAGGCGGATGGGCTACAACAGCAGAAGACCCCACCGGGTACCCCTCATCTCTACTACAAATAGGAAAAAGGAGGCTACAATTTGCACAAGCTCACCCAAATTGGACAGCTGAAGACTGGAAAAATGTTGCCTGGTCTGATGAGTCTCGATTTCTGTTGAGACATTCAGATGGTAGAGTCAGAATTTGGGGTAAACAGAATGAGAACATGGATCCATCATGCCTTGTTACCACTGTGCAGGCTGGTAGTGGTGTTGTGGTGGTGGTGTTGGTGGTGGTGGTGGTGGTGGTGGGGGGGGGTGTCTTTGCACACTTTAGGCCCCTTAGTGCCAATTGGGCATTGTGTAAATGCCAAAGCCTACCTGAGCATTGTTTCTGACCATGTCCATCCCTTTATGACCACCATGTACCCATCCTCTGATGGCTACTTCCAGCAGGATAATGCACCATGTCACAAAGCTTGAATCATTTGAAATTGGTTTCATAAACATGGCAATGAGATCACTGAACTAAAATGGCCCCCAGTCACCAGATCTCAACCCAATAGAGCATCTTTGGGATGTGGTGGAACGGGAGCTTCGTGCCCTGGATGTGCATCCCACAAGTCTCCATCAACTGCAAGATGCTATCCTATCAATATGGGCCAACATTTATAAATAATGCTTTCAGCACCTTGTTGAATCAATGCCCCATATAATTAAAGCAGTTCTGAAGACAAAAGGGGGTCAAACACCATATTAGTATGGTGTTCCTGATAATCCTTTAGGTGAGTGTAAGTTTGTTGGTGTTTGAAGCCGTTTTTTGGAGAAGTATGAAACAAATCACGTTGGTCTTGATGCAACCACAACGGAAACTACACATTTAAAAGACAAGTTACAGGTACTTCAACACAAATTGTAACCATTGCTTCTGAAGTCCAGTGTCCTGAGGAAGGCCGAACCCAGAAGTCTTGCACTTGGGGTGAAAATAACATAGTTTTGATGGCATGTCTGCAACACTCCAGCCTACTGCAACAGCTCTCTCTCTTTCATAATGACTGTGACGTGGCCCCGTCCACTTTGTTGCGTGTTTGCTGGGGCAGATCTTCTTCTTCTTCTTTTGATTTTTTTATGGCGGTTGGCAACTTCAAGGTGCATTACCGCCACCGCCTCTTCTGTTATCATTTAGGCATCAGACAAATTAGAGAAACTTGAGATTGCTGGAACTGGCTTCTTTATTCCACATGGGACTTCTATCACATACACGTTACCAACTACTTCACTCAATGCACCTCACTTTATTCTACCCATTACTGCCACCTAGTGGACCAAACAACATTCCACTCATTACAGCTAATTATGAGTATGGATCAAGATCGCAACATACTTAATATCCTTTAGCTAAATGAGTCATTTTTAAATATAGCATTAAAAAATCAATACAGTCGTCATTCGAACTCTTTTGCAATATATTTACTAAATCAAGCTTCATCTTAATTCTTTTCAAATTATAAACCAATGTTCTTCTTTCATTTATGTACTTTTTTGGACACTTCATTATAATATGGTCTACAGTTTATTTCTGATCACAGTATTCCCATACTCCTGTCTGATGTTTCCCTATTTTGTTCAAGGTACTGTTAAGTGCTGTATTTCCATATATATGTATTGATAAAATTGATTCTTCCTTTCTGCCTGTTCTTGTTGTTCTACCTTTACCAACATTTCTTTATAAAAGCATCTTCCTGTTCTCTCCTCTTCCCACTGTTTCTGCCATCTATTTCTTACTTGTTGTTTAATTAAAAACTTAATCTCAGTCTTACTATAATTTACTTGCATGTCTATATCTGATTTTTACGTAGCTTCCTTAGCCCATTAATCAGCCAAATCATTTCCTATTTTTTTTCTATATCTTGATCATATAATTTTAGCCCCTTATTATTACTATTTCTTTCTCAATACTTGAGAATACATTGTTAATCATAATAGAAAATAATAAGGGACTAATTATGCTTCCCTGTGGTGTACCATTCATCTCTATATCATGTTACTAGAAAAGTTCTCCCCTACTTTGACTTGAATAGATCTGTCCAATAAAAAATCTCTTATCATCTAATCATTTTTCATTTAATTAAATCATTTAATTTAATTATCAGACCTTCTCTCCACATCATATAGTATGCTTTCTCAATGTCTAAAAATACAACCACTACACTTCTCTATTAATCTGTGCTCTTCTTATTTCATATTCTAAACATACTGTCGATTTGTCGAATCCATATACTTCTTCCTTTCCTAAAACCACTTTGCTGCTTTGAAAAATATCCTTTTGTTTCTATATAGTATGTTAATCTCTTATTAATCATTTATCATAACTTTACATATATGAGACATTAAAGTGATTGGTCTATAATCATTCGGACTATTACCTTCCTTTCCTGCTTTATGTATTGGTATTGCCTCTTTCCATTTGCTAGGTAATTTCCCACTTTCCCACCTGTTATATAACTCTAGAAATATATTTTTAGGGAAGTGTTTATGTTAAAGGGGGGGTGAAACACTCAGTTTCAGTCAGTGTCATGTCAATCTTGAGTACCTATAGAGTAGCATTGCATCCTGCATATCTCCGAAAAGTCTTTATTTTTTTAATAATTATATAAGAAAGATGCGCTGTTCCGAGTCTTTCCGAAAAAAGCCGAGCGGGTGGGGGCGTGTCGTGTGAGCGGAGCTAAATAATGACGTGTACAGCAGCGCTGTAGTGTTGAGTCGAGTCCGTCATCCCTAACAGCGGGAAAAAAACTTTATTCAAAATAAAAATATGGCTTTTAATCAGATACAGCCATACATCTATGATCCGGAATCAGACCCAGAGGCTGCAGTTGAACAGGAGCAGCAGCAAAAACGACTAGAGCAGGACGTCTGTATGTGGTAAGTTACAAGTTATACACTAACTATATAATATGCTTAGCGGCTTGTGTTATTTACATATTTATACTTGAATTATATCGTCGTATTTTTGTCTTTGAAGGTGTACATGTGGGAAGTGCAGTTGTGCACGTGTGTTTGTGTGTTTACGCGTGGTTTGTGTAGAGACATTTGAAGCAGTCTCACTCACCCTTCTAACGTTGGGACTGCTCCATCCTTCAGCATTAGGCGATTGGGAAAATGCGGCGTCGAGCTGGGCCTTGTTTATGAAACAGTCGGCACCGAAATGCAGCGAACAGATATAAACATTCGCGCAACTCAGTTGCTGATCCGGAAAAGCAAATTACATCCACTGTTGCCTTAACGCGGGGTTTTGGAGAATCTGTGCAAGACTGTCTTGGTCTGGCAACCAAAAACGCACTTTTTTGGTGACATTATGTGTAATTGTCACCTGTCCAGCAATCTACAAACCAGCGCTTTGATGGGCGTAGGCTGTTGCTTTCGCTCTATCCCTCGCTCTCTCTCACGCGCTTCCGGTAGAATTGTCCGTAAGGCCCATACAAGGAAATTCCGCCCCCACTAACGTCAATGGGGACGCATGATCTCAAAAAACTTGCCGAAACTTATGACTAACCGGAAGTAGTATTTTTGACAAAGAAATACTCCCATCAAACGTCCACCTTAACTTTTGAAACTTTGTCTGTGTTTAGTATGGGATTCCAAGTCTTTAACAGTGTAAAAAGATCAGTATGCATGAAACAGCATTTCACCCCCCCTTTAAAAGCAAGGGTTTATGAGGTCACCAACTCGGAAAAGAAGCTTGTTGTAGTCCAAACCGTCCGTTTTTGTAGGCAATAAACTGCCATAACTAAGACAATATCTCTGTTTGCATTGAACTTTCAGCACTGTACTTTGCAGATACTGTTTATGCTCAAGCAGCAACATTACACATTAACTAAAGTTAACAAAGTGAAATTGCATGCAAGCACCCCTTTAATGTCTAGTGACATATTAGAGCCATTTAATGATTAATTGAAATACATTTCTTACATACAGTTCCTTTAACTGTATTAAGGAGCATTATCAAACCTAAGCCATCAAACTAACATGAGATCATCTGAGAAGGATGATACGTTCTCAGATGATCTCAGTTTGATGTCCTGTACTGTAAAAAAAAAAAAAAAAAAAAAATCTTTACAATTGAAAATTTTCTAGTTGCTGATCACATCTAGATTTTTCAGTTGGCAAATTTGAATTTCTGTGAATTGATGCAAACAAAGTAAAAAAGGGTCCATTTTGATTTCATTAGGCCTAGGACTTTAAGAAAAAATATTTGCAATTTGTGGAGATTTCATTTCATAGGCTAGGCTATTATTTATTTTTAACCTGAACAGAAATTGAGTTTCATAACATTTTAAGCATGTCTGACCATTTAATCAGGTCTGCGATGTTAAGTGCATTAACCCAGCTAACAATTTTAGGTTATAAGAACGTTTCCCTAACGTTCCCATTAAGTTCTAAAAACGTTTTTGAACGTTCTAGGAACGTTGAAATGTCCAGTTTGTGGAACGCTGTATTAACGTTCTCATTATGTTCTAAGAACGTTAAATAACGTTCTTATAAGGGTGTGGAGTATGATCAAATAAAATATTCCTGTTTTCTCCCTTAATGTACTTGCTTTTGTTTATTGACATCTTATTCTTTCTTAAAAAAAAGCTAAAAACACTTTTATAATTGACTTTTATATTTATATTACATTTATATTTAGTACATAATTAGTTTAATAGATTTTTCTTCTGATTGTAAAAAAATTAATATATACACGAAAATAGCATTTAAGTGTCATTAAGTTATCTCTGGATATACAAATTATGTATCTGAAGTTTGAGAAAAAAGCTGTATGACTAATTTGTAATGACTAATACTTGTTTTAATGTAGTAACATTTTTAAAACGTTCCACTAACATGTAAGAATAATGTTTTATAGCTAACGTTTCTAGAACGTTTCTCAATAGCAAATAACGTTGGCACAACGTTCTAATAACGTTACTGCTAGAACGTTTTTTGATAACGTTGAGAGAACTTTCAGAGAACATTAGACAACGTTTTGAGAACGTTCCCTGTTAGCTGGATTAATAGTGAACATAATTGAACAGCAGGCTGTTTTGTTTTTTTCTAAGGCACATTTATAAAAGCTACTTAAATGCCATTATTGAACTACTACTGCCTAATCCTGGCTTAATCTAAGACCTGTTTGTGAAACCATGCCTGAGAGTGAGACATGTATGAGAAAGTGCAAAAATGGTTTGCATGTTGGCCTAGCTAAAGAACATTATTGTAGGCCTATATGTGAGTTTTCCCTGGTCCTTGTTTTAAGTAACGTTACTGGTATCTAATGTCCTGCATACGTTGAGGACATAGGCTACTATAAGAAAGTTGAAGCATCTATGAAACGGCATGTTTAGGGCCTCCTCTGGTCTCGTCCCAGTTCGATTCGCTAATTCATAGGAACCGATTCAGTGATTCTCGATCACGAATCAAACATCACTAAAAGAACAAACAGTCCGTCAAACCGGTGAGCTGAATGAAATGAGGTGAGGAAACGGCATGTGTTAATATACACTCTGTCGGGTGTTTTCGTTTTATCTGTAGCTTTAGGAGAACAGTACCTGATTAGGTTTTATGCAACTGTTGTTATGTTGGCTAATAAATGTTGACACTTTCCTTGAGCAGTGGATTAGCTGATGAGCTAGTTAGCAGCAAAGCTAATGCTATTTTATTTTCTCCAAATAAACCTCGTTCGGCAAAGGTATCATATTGCAGTGTTTATTATATTTTTATTCATTTAAATTAAAACAACATTGTAGTGCAGGTTGCAGTTTCGTGAGACTTAAAATAGTACGCGACATATCTCGACAACCTTATTGACATTATACTTCAATGACATGCTTTTTATGCGTATTGTCTTTCTTTTTTAGCACAATGAAATTACACACGCACGCACACACACAGTACATACATTACATAACGCAAATATGTGTGTAGACATCAGCTGTTAATATTCTTACAAATGTTTGATCCGTTCATGCCTTTATCTATGATGTTATTGACATGGAAATATAATGTAATCATGATTCACAGGATAATGGAGGATTTAAACCAGTCCTGGACAAACAGTTGATGGTTCCAGTTTGTCTATTGAAAAATTATGTGTGATATGTGATTAAATCAATATAAACAATCAAACAATATATTAAATAGTCATGACAATTTTATAAAGTGTTGGTGCTGCATTAAACTACTAATGTATAATTGGGAAATATTTGTGAATCCTGATAATGCCAAATATGTCTTGTGTTACTAGTAAAAAGTGTCCTCATTGTGTTTAATATATCTACAATATTCAGCAACATATTTGTCTAAAATAAGTCTGTATTTTCAGCTCAGCTCAGCTCAGAGTCATGAATATTTTTATTTTGGCGTCACTATTGTCCTGTGCACCAAGCCTGTTAATTTTCACCCCCAATGTAATACCACATTTAAAATTTTAATCAACAGTAAAAAAAATTGTTAACCTTTTACCATATGTCTTGGAGTATCGCAATGATTGTATTGCGAGTTCAGTGTTGTGTTTGTATCAAATGGAGACATGATGGTCTCGTTAAACCCCTAGTGATTAATAGGAGAGTCAATACATTTAAAACAGTAATTTAGAGGAAAAACGGAAAGCACCATGTCTCTCATCTTCCCTAAGTCAGGTCAGAACTTTTAAACAATGTCACATTAGCAAGTGTGCGTGCTTTAATTTGTGTGTGCTTGTGTCTTCCAGTAGATCAGGTTTCTGACCCCTCCATGGAAGAGGCCAGCGATGAGGGGCTTTTACTCAAAGCTGGATTCCTCATCTTTGGGCATGTCTGTGCCTCTGAACCTGGCCGTGGAGACTGAGAAAGCTCAGGCCCTGCTCCAGACCTTCAGCACCGCCTCTTTGTTAGCCAGCACAGGCCTGGGTGCTTTCTGCTTCCTAGCTGACCACTTTCTGACGCTCCCTTTCATCCAAAACCATCTATGGCTCAGGGCTGTCTTTGATAACTCCGTCCATGGCATCATTGGACTCTGGTCCTGGGCCATCGTGATTGGGTTGAGGAAGAAAAGTGACTTCTATGAAGTCGTCTTGGCTGGGCTTCTGGCCTCCATCATTGATCTGGACCACTTCTACCTGGCTGGATCATTATCGCTCAAAGTGAGACTATTTATGTATTTATTAGCATCTAAAAGGCTTTGTTGTGTGTTGTTTTGTGCACTGAAATGTAATGGCTTATGTGTGCTGATTCCTATATATTTAGGTTAACCTTGAGAGAACTATCGGCTTTTTTTAGCACATCAAATTATTAATTATTTTTAGGGCTGTGCATTGCCAAGAATCTGGCGATACAATACATATCACAATACAGGGGTTTACGATACGATATGCTGCGATATTGTAAGATCATTTTTTTAAATATTTGTTTTTAGAAAGATTAATTTAAAATAATAAAGAACACAACCATATGCATAAAACATGACAATAACTGTTTTATTTCATTTTAATTTATATCACTAATCATTATTTTGTGCAATTAAGTAAAGGGAAATAGTAAAGTGACTGCATGATTCTTGATGTGTACATGTTTTAAAGGTTCACAGTATAGCAGTTTTTCTATTTGGCAACAGAAAGTGCAGTCCATTCTATAACTGAATTGTTTGTTTCCAGTAGGCTACTGAACTGCAGAGCTATTGCATCCATATCCACATCACTATGATTAGATCCTTTCATTCTGCTGCCACGGCTGTCCGTTTTGGTGTGTGTTTTTTTTGTTACTGAGAGGAAATGTGCTATGTTCTATCGAAATGCTTCTCAGCAGCGCGGATGACGTCGGGATGTTAAGCGAGCTGTCCGATTCAATGTTTCCCGAGTAGGATACTGGATTTTAACTTGGCCTATCTTGCAAACAAAATGACTCTTGTCGATTTCCTTAGTGGCTTCTTTGTAGCTGAAGCCAAAATGAGTCCACTTCAGCTCTGTAAACCGCGGGAGCGCAATGATTCTATCATCTTGTGAGGTTTGCTAATGCTCACACATTCACCTTGCGCTTCTCCAGCTCCGCGTCAGTTACGTTTTGAGATAACACTTCCATCTAGTGATTGGGTTTTATACAGTCTGTAGTTTATTTCAAACACAAAGCCACAAATTTTGGATGTAAATATATAAATATCGAAATAGTATCGCCAAACATTATATCGCAATACTCGCGTATATCAATATTTTCTTACACCCCTAGTGTTATTTTATCTAATTTATGTTATTTAAAAAAGAAAAAAAAAACACATTACAGATAATAGGACACAATATAACAAAAATATTAGTGTCACGTATAATAGGTTTAACATCATTGGAATTATTTAGTACATCATTTTTATCAAATGTAAAAAATAAAATATTGCATAGTCTTCACTGTAAATGTATACTTAAAGCAAAAAAAGCAAACAAAAAAATAGTTATTCAGTCAGGGGCAGTAAGTTATTTTATAAGTTATCAGTAAGTAATAATATTAAGGGAAGGTGGGTATATTAGGCTGCTGTCACTTTAACTTTCACTTAACTGTTTACTTTCACTTGAGACATAACCATATCTCATGCTGAGAGACGTGCAGACTTTCGTGCACACGCGTACTCTTTATATTATCATTCATGCATTTCATCACTTTATAAAAATTTGCGACTAACAGTGGTTAAAAATAGGAAATATTCAACATCCATGTTGCAACATGAGTTATGATGGACCATAGATATTTTTTCACTGTAGACAACACACCGTTTTCTTTAGACAGTTTTAATTTCTCTGCAGCATGTCTTGCCTACATTAACTGAGTTCAGACTATTATCTTTACAATTAGATGTAAATCTTATAATTATGGCTATTAGAAAGTAGCTGGTTTGTGTTATTTATACTGCCAGTTTCTATTATCATTTTTCTCATGTTAATTTTTAGACTCTGCTTACAAGCTTTTGACATGAACTCGGGTTTCTCCTCATTTATAAGGTGCGGTCACATTTATCATCGTTCAGCGGGTTTTACAGGTGAAATCCATTAGCATTGGCAATTTTGCCATGATAAAATTGCAGTGACTTCTGTGTGAGTTTTATATTGACAATGTACTTTATTTGCCTGTGAATTTCCGCAGGAATATTTGCTAACATGACCGCATCTATAGGATGTAAACATTACATGATTGATAATGGAAAAAGATTAAGTTCAAGTCTGACTTCCAAAAATGCCAAGAAAGGTATACAAACAATTCAGATTGAAACATTTGTGAATAGATTTAGGTTTACCAGCATTTCAGAAAGTTTTATAAACTCTGCCTGTGAGACAGCAGCATCTAAATATAGACTCAATCAATAGGCTGACTGCTCATTCACTGAGAGCTGATCAATACTCCTCAAGCCTCACACGTAACAGACCAGTTTTTTGGCTAAAATAGGAGAGTCATATTAATGACAGGCATTTGTTTCTTTCTTTGTGCAGTGGATATTTGATTTTCAATGTGTATTTGTACAAAAATTACCTTTTATCATGAATCGGTATAACACTGGACATGAGGTTGATAAATTAATGACAATTTTCATTTTTGGGGTGAACTAACTTTTTAAGGTCAGTTAAATGTAATTGACCGTAAAAAGATAGTTCACTCAAAAATGAAAATTCTGTCATTAATTTCTCACCCTCATGTCATTCCAAACCCGCAAGTCTTTCATTCTTCTTCAGAACACAAATTAAGATCTTTTTTAATGAAGTCTGAGAGCTTTCTGTTCCTCCATTGAAAGCTACACAACTACCATAAATAAATCGTAAAAATTAATTAGTCACAATCGCTTTATATGATGAACAGATTGAATTAAGGTTTTTATTCACATATAAAAATGCAACTCACACATCCGTTGTGATTAACAGAAGCTCACGCATGTTCGCTTGATGTCCGAGAACCAAGCAGGTTCATTCTCGTGTTACGCAGCACGTTTAAGCTTCCTCAAGAACCAATAGTGTTCATTCTCGTGTTACGCAGCACGTTTAAGCTTCCTCAAGAACCAATGAGGTTAATTCTCGTGTTACGCAGCACGTTTAAGCTTCCTCAAGAACCAATAGTGTTCATTCTCGTGTTACGCAGCACGTTTAAGCTTCCTCAAGAACCAATAGTGTTCATTCTCGTGTTACGCAGCATGTTTAAGCTTCCTCAAGAACCAATAGTGTTCATTCTCGTGTTACGCAGCACGTTTAAGCTTCCTCAAGAACCAATAGTGTTCATTCTCGTGTTACGCAGCACGTTTAAGCTTCCTCAAGAACCAATGAGGTTAATTCTCGTGTTACGCAGCACGTTTAAGCTTCCTCAAGAACCAATAGTGTTCATTCTCGTGTTACGCAGCACGTTTAAGCTTCCTCAAGAACCAATAGTGTTCATTCTCGTGTTACGCAGCATGTTTAAGCTTCCTCAAGAACCAATAGTGTTCATTCTCGTGTTACGCAGCACGTTTAAGCTTCCTCAAGAACCAATAGTGTTCATTCTCGTGTTACGCAGCACGTTTAAGCTTCCTCAAGAACCAATAGTGTTCATTCTCGTGTTACGCAGCACGTTTAAGCTTCCTCAAGAACCAATGAGGTTAATTCTCGTGTTACGCAGCACGTTTAAGCTTCCTCAAGAACCAATAGTGTTCATTCTCGTGTTACGCAGCACGTTTAAGCTTCCTCAAGAACCAATAGTGTTCATTCTCGTGTTACGCAGCATGTTTAAGCTTCCTCAAGAACCAATAGTGTTCATTCTCGTGTTACGCAGCACGTTTAAGCTTCCTCAAGAACCAATAGTGTTCATTCTCGTGTTACGCAGCACGTTTAAGCTTCCTCAAGAACCAATAGTGTTAATTCTCGTTTTACGCAGCACGTTTAAGCTTCCTCAAGAACCAATAGTGTTCATTCTCGTGTTACGCAGCACGTTTAAGCTTCCTTAAGAACCAATAGGGTTCATTCATGTTACACAGCACATTTAAGCTTCCTCAAGAACCAATAGGGTTCATTCATGTTACACAGCACATTTAAGCTTCCTCAAGAACCAATAGGGTTCATTCGTGTTACACAACATGTTTAAGCTTCCTCAAGAACCAATGAGGTTAATTTGTGTGTTACGCAGCATGTTTGAGCTTCTTCAGGAACCAATGAGGTTCATTCTCGTGTTACGCAGCATGTTTGAGCTTCCTCAAGAACCAATGAGGTTCATTCTTGTGTTACGCAGCATGTTTGAGCTTCCTCAAGAACCAATGAGGTTCATTCTCGTGTTACGCAGCATGTTTGAGCTTCCTCAAGAACCAATGAGGTTCATTCTTGTGTTACGCAGCATGTTTGAGCTTCTGCAAGAACCAATGAGGTTAATTCTCATGTTACGCAGCATGTTTGAGCTTCCTCAAGAACCAATGAGGTTAATTCTCATGTTACGCAGCATGTTTGAGCTTCCTCAAGAACCAATGAGGTTCATTCTCGTGTTACGCAGCATGTTTGAGCTTCCTCAAGAACCAATGAGGTTCATTCTTGTGTTACGCAGCATGTTTGAGCTTCTGCAAGAACCAATGAGGTTCATTCTTGTGTTACGCAGCATGTTTGAGCTTCTGCAAGAACCAATGAGGTTAATTCTCATGTTACGCAGCATGTTTGAGCTTCCTCAAGAACCAATGAGGTTCATTCTCGTGTTACGCAGCATGTTTGAGCTTCCTCAAGAACCAATGAGGTTCATTCTCGTGTTACGCAGCATGTTTGAGCTTCCTCAAGAACCAATGAGGTTCATTCTCGTGTTACGCAGCATGTTTGAGCTTCCTCTAGAACCAATGAGGTTCATTCTCGTGTTACGCAGCATGTTTGAGCTTCCTCAAGAACCAATGAGGTTCATTCTCGTGTTACGCAGCATGTTTGAGCTTCCGCAAGAACCAATGAGGTTCATTCTCGTGTTATGCAGCATGTTTGAGCTTCCTCAAGAACCAATGAGGTTCATTCTCGTGTTACGCAGCATGTTTGAGCTTCCTCAAGAACCAATGAGGTTCATTCTCGTGTTACGCAGCATGTTTGAGCTTCCTCAAGAACCAATGAGGTTCATTCTCGTGTTACGCAGCATGTTTGAGCTTCTACAAGAACCAATGAGGTTCATTCTTGTGTTACGCAGTATGTTTGAGCTTCTGCGAGAACCAATGAGGTTAATTCTCATGTTACGCAGCATGTTTGAGCTTCCGCAAGAACCAATGAGGTTCATTCTCGTGTTATGCAGCATGTTTGAACTTCCTCAAGAACCAATGAGGTTCATTCTCGTGTTATGCAGCATGTTTGAACTTCCTCAAGAACCAATGAGGTTCATTCTCCCATTAACACAGCACATTTGAGCTTCAGCAAGAACCAATGAGGTTTGTTCTTGTGCTTCAAACAGGTTCAGTTGAGCTTCTGTTTGTTCGCTGATCAATGTTTATATGTGAATAAAAGAGTAAATTGAATCTGTTCATCAAATTAAGTGAGCACTTCTGAAAATTTGGACTAAACCACTCAATTCATTTTAATTCGTTTTACGATCTATTTATGGACTTTTAATAAATGTGGTAGTGTCAAAGTGGTAGTTGCATAGCTGTCAAGGGACAGAAAGACTTGTTTGGAACAACATGGTTATTGATTTTTATTTTTTTTATTTTATTGATTGTTTTTAATTCTATATCATAGATGTATTTAATATAAATGTGCATCTGGATTTGGCCTGTTTTATCACTTTTGTTCACTGGATATTGGCCTGTTTTATCACTTTTGTTCACTGGATATTGGCCTGTTTTATCACTTTTGTTCAGTAGATAAAATCGTGGTTGAGGACGGCAAATATCGCGTTTCTACAGTGACATCACTAACTGAACCTTTTTGCTACATTCTCACTGCATGTGATAAACTAAAACAGAAACATGCCCCTTTAACCTACGTTTTGTGTTCTTCCTTTCAACCAGGCTGCTGTGAATCTGCCGCACAGGCCTCCGCTGCACTGCTCCAGCCTGATCCCAGTGCTGTGCTTCTCTCTGCGCATCCTCATGTGGGCCTGTCGGCTCAAAGACTCCTGGTGCTCCCTGCCCTGGATGCTGTTCATCTCGCTGACGTCGCACCACATCCGCGACGGCGTTCGCCACGGCCTCTGGGTGTGTCCGTTCGGCAACACGGCGCCCATCTCCTATTGGCTGTACGTCACCATCACAGCCACCCTCCCGCACCTGTGCTCTGTGCTCATGTATCTGACCGGCACTAGAGACATGATCTCCACCAAACACGGAGTCGCCATAGACGTCTGACACACCGTCTTAATTGTGGATGTTTGTTGTTATTTATTTTTCCCAGAACAAAAAAAAAAGTCACTAGAAATAGTTCCATTAGCTCTCCTCTGCATCATTAGCATTCCAACACTGTTTGTCCTTTATCCTTCAGAGATTTCCAGTCTGTTTGATACTTTTAACTACTGTAGTCGTTCAGGTATCAGTGTGAAATCAGGTTGTATTGACTGTGAAGACTGTGAATATTTTAATATGTATGGCGTAGATTAGTGTTGGGCAATGATAAAATCTAGATCTATTTTGCAGCAATTTTAGTACAATATTTCCTATAAAAATCTCTCAGAGCAAATAGAGAAGTAACATAAGAACTAGTGCAGGTTTTTGACCATTTCATGTCAACAAGCATTTCAGAATATAAATACAGGTTATACACATATTGAATTGTTTAAAAAAAAAAAAAAAATTATGTGACCTCTGGACCATAAAAGTAGTCATAAATCGCACGGGTATATTTGTGGAAATAGCCAACAAAACATTGTATGGGTCAAAATTATCGATTTTCTTTTATGACAAAAATCATTAGGATATTAAGCAAAGCTCATGTTCCATGAAAATATTTTGTACATTTCCTACAGCAATACATCAAAAAAATATTAGTAGTGATATGCGCTGCTAAGGACTTCATTTTTAAATTTTATTTTATGTTTTTATTTTTATTTTTCCCCCCTAAGTATCTCTGCCAAATATTGTCCTGTCCTAACAAACCATACATCAATGGAAAGCTTAATTATTCAGATTTCATGTGATGTATTGACCCCAATAATAAAAAAAAGACCCTTATGACTGTTTTTTGGTCCAGTGTCTCAATAAAAAAAAAAAAGAAATGGTCAAAAGGCTTTAAAATACAGACTATTTTGAAAGCATACTTTCTATGTTTTCTCTGCTTTTGTTTCCGATAGTTTCATAATAGTGAAGTAGCTAGGCTAATATGTAATCGTGGCAAATATTTAATAATTGATTTATTTGTACCAATATAAAAACATTTACCTACATATATTAGGACGCTACACAAACGCTTCAGTGAGTGAGGATGTGAACCAATTGCGGATTTACAGTTTTGAATAAATTCAAGAATTTTTTTTTTTAATTAGTCGGCAAAAAAGGCACTTTCAAAACGAGCGGCTTTCCATTAAACAATGCGTCAAATCTGTGTGACCAACCTGAACACAATCACTTGGATTCCGTTAAAAATTCACTGAATGTTACTGTACGCCCTTGTAATGTTATTAATGCGAATGGGAAACGAAGGATTGCGAAGTGACTTAAACTAAATGGCTAAATAATGCTTTTAAATTTAGTGTGCTAAGTTACATTGCCAGCAAAATCATTGTGAATGTTCGATATTGTCGCCCTGCGCTCGTGTAGATGGTCTGAAAGCACCCTTAAACCTCATTTGAAAGCTTCAGCATTGCGTTGTCATAGTTAGCTTAGGGGTATAGACTTCTCCTTTCAAATAATGCAATATTATTGCATTGATTTTCCAAATGAACCACAGACACAAGGCTGGATTCATACCGCGACTCATGATGCGTCATGCGTCCAGGAATAGGCTTTGAGAATGGATGCGTGTTGACGGTCTTTGTGCTTGTGGGGGCTGTTGTGTGTTTGCAGTTGAAGGTCGGCGTAGGCGTACTCGAAGGACGTGGTTCTCTCTAGTGTCCGAAAAACACTGATAGACCTAGTTGGTCTTTTAAAACGGTACAGAAATACTTTCAGAAGATTATCGCTGCCTTTAGCCACAGGCTTTGAGATGACTGTAAATACTTGACGACTTGGGCTTGGTTTCCGAACCATTTAGAACTTTTAAATGATTAAATTACAACTGTTCTAACGTCTTATTTGTATACAAGCAATGCTTCTTGGAAATGAATCGACCTTCACCCGTTCATGTTTTTATTCAGTTGTGTGCCATCATAGTTGTTTTAATTCTTTAAAATCGATGTGAAGTGTAAACCATGCTCCTTAAAGCTACAGATCTTGGAATAAATGCTCATCTTGACTTTTTTACAGATCAAATTATAAATCAGACATTGTTCAATGGTGTTTAGAGTAGGCCTACAGTGCAGTGCAGTTAGCTTTGTGTATACAACCACTCAAAAGTTTATATATATATATATATATATATATATATATATATATATTTACAGTGTTGTGCCCAAATGAATCAATAATTCAATCAATGACTGTAATCAAAAATACAGTCACTGCAGCTAATATCACACACTTCTTTTATATTTATTTATTTATTTATTTATTTATTTTAAATTTAAAAAATATTTGTCTAGAAATGCATAAATGGACACAGTTTGTATTTGTTTGCAAGCAAATTTGTTTGCTTATTTTCATCATTGTGCATCAATATTTTAGGTACGGAGTAATTGATGATGGGCCATTGAATTATTAGAAAAATAATGCACACTCGAGGTGCGGAGTTACACTTCGGGGTGGGCATGATTTTTTTCTAATTCAATGTCCATTATAAATTATATATATATATATATATATATATATATATATATATATATATATATATATATTAAAGTTTAGTTTTAATTTTGAGAATGTTTTAGGTATATTTATTGATATAAGTGTAGGCCTATAGATTTTGATAATGTGTGTTTAAACTTTTGACTGGTGGTGTATATAAAATATGCCTGCATTTTTTTGTCAAATGTTCATTTAAATGGATCAGGGAACATTTATCATCGTTGTCAAAACACGTGATTGGCTTTGAGTTACAGCAGTGGAAACTTGTGTACTAATATGCTTATTTTGATAAGTAGTGGTAGTATTGCACATTTGTTCATTATGGTATTAAGGGAAACTGTTTACAGTTATATTTTTGTTTCGACTGCTTAAATCAGTTTGTCATGGCCTTTTCAAACCTGCAGAGGGAGCTGTAGACCAATCTCCAGACAATGTTTTTGGTTATATTTTGTTTTATTTATTTATTTTTTACTATGCATAATTGCTGTAAATATTTATTTTATTTATATGCTTTTTTTGCACTTATTTGAGGTCAATGTGATGTTGATGCTTTGTCAAGAAATTACAACATTATTCCTGAAAATTGTCACCAGTCACACTAAATGTGCATATGCACCCTTCTGTTATAAACGGTTTCTGTCTTTTGTTGCTTCTGAAGCCTTTGGTTTTGAACAAAAACTAAAAAATAAACAGTTGTTGGAGTTGTGCACAGTCTACCATGGAAGGCAATAGGTTCCAACAGTTGTTCGGTTACCCATATTCTTGGGGGGAATTTACATTATTTAATCTTGTACATCGGTTCCACATAAATTAACGTAAACATGTGTTTTTTTTCACGTAATTAAAAATGCATGGAATGAAGTTTAAGTATACTATAGTCTATACATTATTTTAATATGGTTCCCTAAAGGGATTAATTCGATTTCTTATATTTTTGCATCACATGACTAAATTACAAGACTACTAGCTAGCTTCAAATTATTAGCATGTTAAATGCTAAGCGCAAAATGCTTTATGGGCAAAGCAGTAATAACGTGCTGTGTCAGTCAGCCTGAGCAAATGCTCCACAATGGTAATTAACCCAATGTAATTTGAAACAGTTCTAATAATTCCAACATAATTGAAAATTAAACTAATCAAGTCTCACTTTGCTCAAAAACACATAAAATATTAACACTTAATTTCAACATTTGTAGGCCTCAAGTCCCAAGCAAAGCATGCTGGGAATTACAGTTTCAGCAAAAATAATCGTTTGAGGACTTTACTGGTTCTTTTTCGCCCTAAATGATTCAATCTAGTAGATTGCACATTTTAGAGAATTAAATTAATCGAAAGAAAAAAGTTTAGAAGAGAAACATAAAGCTTCATTTGATATGCTTGAAAATGTGGTTGCTTCTCAGGCATTCATTTAAAAACAGTCAAGTCAAGGTAATAGTAGGGCAAAATGTCACACTTAAAAACAGTGTGTTTACTGGTAAACTGTAACATTTCGAGATGAGTTCAGCTTGTAAAGGATGGTGACGCATCATCCAAAATATTATTAAAGGGATAGTTTACCAGAAAGCAACGTTCTGTCTTCATTTGCTCACCCCCATGTACTTCCAAACCGGTATGATTCACTTCAACAGCAACCTTTTTCAGATATTACTTTTAATATAGTGTCTTATCTGTTTGTGAATGTAAAATATCGGCAACATTTCAAAGATTAAAGTGCAGATAAATGGAGGTATTGTCTCCCAAAAGAAAACTGATTCTGAACAACCTAAAGTGAGTCTTCCTTCAACGAAGGTTTGTAACACAGAAAGCCTCTTCGTTGGCTCCATGCGGACAACTTCATTGCCGCAAAACTAGTTGTAGCTGAGACTGGAAGAGTTTGGTTTATGTTGTCAACATGTCTCGGATCCATTTCGTATGAACTTCCAAAGGATGAGGACTTGCGCTCAAATTGATACAGTAAAACGGAACAACATTGTTACTTGTATCACAGTCACTGTGTATCAAACGCTGAGAAAGAACCCGAGCTTAAAGGGGTACTTCAGCGCTGGGAAGATGAATCTGTATTTAAACTGGGTCATTAATGTAGTAGAAATGTGAAATTATTTTATAATTTGGTGCTTTCTAGACTGAGAAAAGACAGAAAATTTATTTTTGTCTCATGGGGATGAAAGACTACAATTCCCAGAATGCTTCGCTGCCCTGTGAGGCCATTCCCAAAGCCACCGCTACTGGATTACAGAGACTGAGTTCCTACAATTAAATACTGAACGTGTCTGTTCAACGAGCGAGTTGCCGCGTGATTTTCACAGCAGACTCAGATTACATTTAAC
The DNA here is from genome assembly GCF_024679245.1 of Pseudorasbora parva. Lineage (NCBI taxonomy): Eukaryota > Metazoa > Chordata > Actinopteri > Cypriniformes > Gobionidae > Pseudorasbora > Pseudorasbora parva. The sequence goes on along the minus strand of NC_090194.1, from coordinate 18,139,372 downwards.
GTCATAAATGAGTTGATGAGCTCTCGTGATGAGAGCTGAGGTAATCGCGACCACATTCGCGGAATACAATCACAACGCGTTTTCAGTTCATGCCTTTGGAAGCTTAACTTTTTTTAATAGAAATTAATTTGAGAAGTTAAAACACTTACATTGCTTAGCATCCGTTTAAATTAATGCCTGTAGCTGAGCTGTGCTGTAAGTGTGATCTCCATTCCCCATGCACGAGTTGAAAACATGCGGAAATGGCTCCCTCTGCTGGCTGTAGTCTTTAGCTTCTGGGAGGCTTTATGCAGAGAGATCCGAGAGATTTATGCATTTTATTTCTGGAAAAATTCCTCTCGTGACGCAAATTGACGATATTTGCGTCACGAGAGGAATTTTTCCAGAAATAAAATGCATAAATCTCTCGTCTCAGGGGGATATAAGAGGGGGGAGCACGATCATTTGAATATATTCCAGGGTTTCTACTGATACAAAGCCATATGTTAATCGCTGAAGTAACCCTTTAAATTCAGACATGGTAATAGCCTTTGGTTTCCAACACATGTTGTAAACCAATCACAACAGACTGGGTCTAATCAGAGCAGAGTAGACCAGTCACAAAAGATTGGGACGTTTGACCAATCAGAGCGGAGTAGACCAGTCACAATTAGGCATGTGCCGGCGGTATCACATTTTCATGTTGCGAAAAATTGCTGAAGCTTTTATCATGGTATTATCGCGATATTGAAGTAAGTTACAAAAAAGTGTTGTCATACTATAACAGGTTTAATAATTTTCTTATAACAAAAAGACCAGTCACAACAGACGGACGTCTGACAAATCAGAGCAGAATAGACCAATCAGAGCATAGTATACCAATCACAACAGACTGGGCCATCTGACCAATTAGAGCAGAGATTAGATTAATACGGTTAATAATGTTTATTGACCTTCATCAGGAGTTTCACATTCCATCAACCCCCTACACAAAAATACATTCAATCTTGGTCTTGTTCGTATATCACACTGGCTTTATTCCATTGGCCAGCCAGACAATCTAAAACGGAGAAGATATTGACACTATTTAAAACACCATAATCAAGGTCTTAATATGCAGCATAAATGATTCAGATGAGCATGTAAATATTAGGACATGATTTAATGTCAGTATAGCGTGTAAATCCCAACAGACAGCAAATGGCCACACTCAAATATTGGAGGTATATTATTTTACCAGAACCTTGGCCGAGTAACAGTAGGCTAATTTTGCTGTATAAACTCGAGCAACTAAATCCCTTGCCTGATTTTCATGATTAAATATTTGTAAATTGGTTGGAAGCGAGTTGCTGAATTTCCCTCCAGAAACAAACTGACAGTATCAGTGAAAAGATCTGACACGTTTCTTCAGATAAAATAACGTTTATTTCACAAAAATAGAAACGGGAATAATAAAACAGCTTATGTTGTACAGAAAAATATACTATGTACATTTACTGTGGATGCCTTTATGTTCACCTTTCCCTCTTTACCAGGCAACAGTAGTCCAAGGATACGCATCTCCCCAATACATCTGGATTTGACACCAGGCATGCAACATTATAAAAAGAAATAAAAAAAAAAATGCAAAGAGCAAACGGGAAATATACACATTTTTCTCCAAGAACCTGTCCTGCTTGAAGTTTACAGTCCCTCCATCCTGCCAGGAACAGATGATTTCCCATCGATCGGCTTGTTTCCTTTGGTTCGGTTTTCTGGAATCGGGAGGTTGCGTTTTTCTGACGCAAGACTTGACGGTCAGTGTGGAGTGACTAGACCTTCACGCCAGGCCAATAACACACAATAATGAGCCATTTAACAGATGGAGGTCTAAAAATACACAGAAATCCGACCTTTTCGGCAGTGTTTGGATGCTTTAGTGGTTCCCAACTGCAACTGGTCATGACCCAAACAATGCTGGATGCTAAAAATGAGTTGCAACAAAACCATGTGCATATCAATTGCAATCAATTTGTATTTTAGTAAAAATGCACACTGGCAAAATTAGACATTAAATTTGAGGGAAAAACCAATATGACCTAGACTAGATTAAATATAGGTTTATTTGCAATGAGGACAAACATAATTTGTGGGGCTCGTTTTTATGGCTCCGGGACCTAATAGTGTGTGTGTTGTTGGGCCTGTGCAGTTTATAGATATATTCATACATTTCAATGTTTGATTTTAATCATTTTTGTTGACTTTGTATGACAAACAGTTTGGTACTATATTGGCCGCCACATGAAGTCAAATGTAAATTCTGGGACCTGAAGCAAAACCAGTTGAGAAGCCCAGATTTGACTGATAATCAAAATATGAATCAAATAAAAAATTAAGTTTAGAATAACATGCTAACCAGATCTATGTGCTCTTAACATGCAGGACAACTTTAACCAAAGCAGGGAAGAAAGGAAGGAATATATGACTGACTAAAATTTTACCCTCCATCCGTCCCTCGGGTCAAATGTATTTTTTGAAGTGTTCATCTGTGGTCCAAAACCTTAGGACTTTTGTCACACTTGAAACACGAATACACACACCAATAAACATAAAAAAAAATGATCAAATGGATCCAAGAAGATTGTGTGGTTGAAATAATAATAAAAACAGGTAAATCAGTCCCTCACGGGTCAATTTGACCCCCTTAGGAATGAATCGAATGCAAGAAATGTTGCAGTACTCTAGAAACTCCTATAAAAATGCTCAAAATTAAAACTAAACTTTACCACAAAAAATATTTCATAACGTCTACATGTGTATCTGAACGCATAATTAAGCTCATGAACTCATGAAGTAACTTTAGGATCCACACTTTCAGAAAAAAAAAAGGTACATAGCTGTCACTGGGTCAATACCCTAAGGTACAAAACCGAAAAGGTACTAATATGCACTCTTAAAGTACTGATATGTACCTTTTAAGGTACTAATATTTACCATATAGGGGTGAGTAAGGTACAAAGATGTACCTTTTCACTTTTGTACCTTAGGGTATCGCCCCGGTGACCGTACTGTACCTTTTTTTTCTGAGTGCAGCGGAACCGCTCCTTTGCTCCATATAGAGCTATAAGGCCATCTATTGGTGGCAAGATTCATGAAATAGTATGCTATGCAATTTCTTTTTCCCATAAGAAAACAGCAGAGACACCCCAATGTGAGTTATTCTGAGCTGAAGTAACAGGGTTATGCTTGAAATGTTGAGTTATTTTGAAATATAGGTTTGAAAGAGTGTGTAAGCTTTCTGGATCAAGCAAACAAACAAACTAATTTTTCGGCTTCGGCTCATTTTGAACCGGGAGGGACTGATTTGTCACACAGTGCGAGGGACAGACAAGAGATTGCCTAGTCTTCAAATATGAATGACTGACACAACCAAACACTTGTAAATTTTCTTTACACATTGTTTTGTTTTTTCAAACTTGCGTTGGAAAATTTCATGATGCATAGGTGATTCACTGTTGGAGAATCAACATCTATGTTAAAGGGTGGTATCATAAGAGCACCGATCCCAGAAGCCACTTTCAGCATAAATACTGCTGGCTCTAAAAACACACAAAAATATATTGCTGGTGGAACAGAAACAGGCAACAAGAAAAAAAAAAGGTTCAGGGTAAGGAATTTGAACCATTTACAAGCAAATGGTGCAAAACACATAAAGAGATATGCACAAAACAACAACTGACAAACATATTCAGTCAATATTTATGCCGGGTTCGGACTACACAAAGTTCGCCGTTGTTGATGGAAGGCTTGTTCGAGATGCGTCTGCGCTGCAGACCGATCGCCGTATGACATCAAAGTAACTAACAGCGAGATCATACGACTCCTTACGCTTTTGAATCGCTCGTGCGGTATTTTGATATCATACGTGGGTCGGTCGGCACAGCGCCGATGCAACTCGAACAAGCCTGGAGTGTTGGAGTTTCCCGCTGCCTCGCTTGCGGTGCTGAAAAAGATGAGACGTATACAGTGACGAAAGACCTGGCTTGGTGCTGGCTCTCTAGCCCGTGGAAAGGCAAACCGGTTCTTAGAAGGCTCGTCAGTCGAACCAACTTTGAACCGGTAGCACTGGCTCTGAACTAGCACCCGGTTGATTCTGGTGGAAAAGGGGTATTAGTCATCCCAAAGAACCGCTGAAGAACTGCTGAATCAACAAGATGTTGTGCTATATAGCACTTAAAGTGGTTCTTCTATGATTACGAGCCAGAGATAGACTAGGTAAACCCAGCCTGATCTGCCGGAGATTTGGTTTCGCCTAGCAACTCAGTCTCGAGACCTGTACATTAATTTCTACTGCTTCTGTTACACTTTTGCGGGAACCAATCGCAGACTGGCTTATCCACCCGGAGCACTATTGGCGGGTTTAACATGATGACGGATAGAGAAACGATGGGTCGGTGCCCGTTGATCATGCCTCTTGTGGTCTGATTGGTTGAAGGACTATCCAATTGCGGACAGAGTCATTTGAATAGTGCTCTTTATCACACCTCTTGCGCTGTAGAAAATACAGAGCAGACTCCCCAGACCAATGTTCAATCTTAAATTGAGCTTGGTCTGGTGATAGCCAGCCAAAGAGACACTTTTAGTACTATATAGCACCAGTTTATTTTACTCATAAATTGAGAAACCCCATTGGAAAATCTTGAGGGAACCAGCGGCGAATTAGACTTCCGGGTTCTGGCGTCAATACCTATACCACTCAAAATAGGTACAGCGCAATATCATACACTGTAAAAAAATTTTTAGAAAAAAAGTTACCTGGTTGCCTTAAAATTTTGAGTTCATTGAAATTGAAATTTTGAGTTTATACAATGAACATTTTTTGAGATTCCACAACCTTTATTAAAATATTATTAAAATATTTTTTAAGCATATTGGGTAATTGTATGTGTTTTATTTCTGATGATGCAGTGAAACATGCCAAATAGTGCTATTTTCATGATTTATCAAATTTTTTAAGTGGTTCAGATACAAAAATATTTTGAGTTTCTATTAATTAAACAAATTTCCTTCATTGTATCAACTCAAATTTTTAATTTCAATAAACTCAAAATGACAAGTTTAAGGCAACCAGGTTACTTACTTTTTTAAGTTAAACCAACAAAAAACAACCAAATTGTTTTACAGTGTACAGGTATGAATTTATTTGTATTGCTTAATTAATGGTTGTACATAGTTTCCATGACAGAGTTATAGATCTAAGAATCTTTTCATTACTTCTAGAGCTGCCAGTTTGCCAAGTTTCAAATGATTATTAAACGGCAAGCAAAAACTATAAAAAATTTCCGATTTCCTTCATTGTATCAACTCAAATGTCTTATTTCAATAAACTAAAAGTTAAGGCAACCAGGTTACTTACTTTTTTTAAGTTAAACCAACAATTGTGTTTTACAGTAAGCCCTTCCTGCGCACTCGGTGTCCGATTTCACTCACTCGTTTTCATTCACTCCTTCCTTCCAATATTAGTGGAGTAAATGTAGGGAATAGTGAATGAGGGTAAGGGGGACAATTTCGAACACAGTCATGACGTTTGTTGTCGTTGATCATGACACACTATGCAAGATGAAATGATGGATTATTATGTCCCCACTGTTGTTTATGAATCCCCACGACACCCTACGTCAAACGGGAGTCATCGTGTAGTCTGAACCCGGCATTAGAAGAAAATATCACAATAACATCTTAACAAAAACGTCACAAATGACCCTAGTTATTTTTAATTGCACAATGATAACATTTGAAGATAGTAACTAATACATAGACAATAACCACTTTATGACTTTGGACAATAATTTTTGTTTGTACCTATAGGAAAGATACGTATGCTAAAATCTTATAATTCAATCAAATCATATATTTTAAAAGAATTACAAAATAAACGCATGCATTGAGCTTTATGTCACTGGAGAGCAATGTACAACAGAGCAGTATGCTGTGTAGAAACTATAATACAATAGTTATGCAATAATGGCATAAATGTATAACAAACAATATAACTTTATAGATGAGCTTCAATAGAATTTAATATCGTGAATATCTATTAGCTTCAACAGAAACAATCAGCTTTAATCACCCTACAAATCGTAAGACTGATTTACATTCATGTCTCGATTCAATGCAGAGAAAATGCCGATTTGCCTTTATAGAAGAAAAGTCGGAGACACTAAATTGCATTGAACACCAGCTCAACGGAAGTTTCGAATCGTAACTGGCGTCAACTTTCAAGACATGAACCCGTGATGAAATGCATTTTATTACCGAGAACTTGATGCTTTAGATGCCACATCTGGCTAGAAAACTAACCGGACGAAAACAATCGACCGCAGATGCGTCCACCTGTCATGAACTCAGTTTTTTGAGAAGAGCTATTGCGGGATGAAAGACAAAGCCATCTTTGTGTCTCAGATGAAAGGCCGCCGCGTCCATCCTTGGAGTGCCGAGTCTGTCTGTCTTCCAAAGATAGCAGCTGTCTAAAAGTTACAGAGTGTCTTTTTCGCCAGACGAGTAAGTTTGAGGACTGAAAAGTTGAATAAGCCACTTTCTCCATAATGCCCTGTATGCTGCGCACAAAGCCGAGCCTTTTCACAGCATTCCACTTGTCCCCGGTGGAGTCCAGTGGAGAATATCGGGAAGAAAGAATTATACAAAAATATGCTTTTCATCATCCAAGAATCTGCTGTGAGCAGAAGAAAGTAAAGAAAGAAAGTAATCCTTGTTTTTCCATTGCGTTGTGCTACATTGTAGACTGTACATGTTCACAGTTGACGGGACTCAGAGCTCTGCTGAGAGGAGAGGTGGATTGTGGGTAATGGAGTCTGTCAGCTGCGGTGGCAGTGGTGGTGATTCCCTATACTGATGCCCAATGAGAGCTGAACTGGAGACGGCCAACTTCTCAAATCTAGAGGTAAACAAGAAAGTTAAACTCTTTAAGATCCCAAAGAACAGATATAATAAATACAAATACAAAAAATACTGCTACCGTTCAAAAGTTCCGGGCCAATTTGATTTATTTATTTGAAAAGATATGAACGCTTTTACTTAGCCAGGATTTATTGAATTGATCAAAAGCATAGACTGTAAAAAAATATGGACGTAGTGTCCGTGACGTCACCCATAGGATTCCGATAAGCCGTTCTGAAGCGTAAAGTAGGGGCGAGCTGGGCGTTGCCATCTTGTGAGCGAGTCATCGTGTGTCACTCCCGGATAACAGAAAATGGGCAAAAAGGAGGGATGTGCGCGGAGCTGAGGTGACGCAATGACTATAGACGGCAGATAAATGGCTATCCACTAGAACTTTAAGGCTTTATATAACGTAAACGAATGAGTTATAAAAAAATTCACCCCCCTCACAGTTGTCATGAAGATCAAAATTAGCCTTATAGGCCAAAACCACAATATGTACCAGGCTGTAAACATGTTTTTTTTCTGCTGTAAAGTTGAGAATTTTAACATGGGGCTCAATGAGATTCTGCTCCCTTCTGGAGCCTGCCTCTAGTGGCCAGTTAAGGAATTACAGTTTACATTACTTCCGCATTGGCTTCAAGAGAAATCGCGGGAGGTTGCCGCTTGATCAAAAACAACAGATATATTTTATAATGCTACAGAAAGACAAATCAATTTTAAATAAATGCTGATCATGTGACACTGAAGACTGAAGTAATTATGATAAAAAAAGTATTTCATTTTATTCAAATAAAATGAAAATTTGAATTATTTTTTAAAATCTATTTAAATAAAGTTATTTTAAAGTGTCAATATTTCACAATACCACTGTTTTTAATGTATTTTTGATCAAATAAATGCAGACTTGGTAAGTTTAAGATCATGGAAGCTCATTTCCAAAACAAAACAAAAACAAAACACAGCGTCCCAAATCGCGTACTATGTGAGTAGGTACTACATTTGAATTTGAATTAACTTCATGACTGATAAAAAGTACGTTCTACATATTATTGAGTGTAGTATGAATGTAATCCAGACATACATCCACCATGTTGTCGTAATCATGTGACCTAAAAGCGTCCGTTACTCCCTTCACCTCCATTCAGAACTTGTCTCCGGTTGTCTCATGGGACAGTAAAGTGTCCATTGTATGCACATTTCAGAATTTCGCCGTGAGTAGTAGGTCATTCGGGTACTTTTCACCTACTGTTTTTCGAATACTATGAATTCGGACAAACTACTCTGTTGGCTTACTGTTTTTTGCATACTATATAGTAGAGAAGTATTCGATTTTGGATGCAGCTATAGACAATTTCCATTTTAGTCTGATCATATTTCATGCAATTGCGAGTTTATATCTCACAAATCTAGAAAAAAGTCTGAATTGTTTAAAAAAAAAAAAGTTGCAAGTTTCAGAATATCAAGATATTTAACTGCACATTTGAGAAAAAAGTCTGAATTGTCAGATATAACTCACACAGTTGCAGGAGAAAAAGTCTGAATTGTGAGATAAAAAGTGTAAATTACTTTGTAAATGTATTATTCTAAATAATAATAAACATTCTTCCATATAAGATTTTTTTTTTTTTTTTTTTTTTATCTTACCGACCCCAAACTGTTAATTGGTAGTGTATGTTGTTGAATATTTTGCATTTGCTTTGACTGATATTTTATATTGTCTTAAAAAAAAAAGATTTATCCACCCTCATGTGTTTTGAAACATGAATGCTGTTTTTTTTAACCACAACAAATAAATAACAGCATACAGATTTGGAATGAGAGTGAGCAAATAATGACAGAATTAATTTTCATCCAAGTATTAATCACCATGTGAGAGAGCTTGGAAGGCTAATATAGAGCAGACATTTCTCAAATAAATCATCATCGTATTTACATCTTCACACTTTCCCACTTGAGTCACACATTTAGAGCTAAAGATGAATAAACAGTTCAAAGTGAAAAGATGCTTAATGACTTATTCGTCAGTTTTTTAGCATGACTAATTTACAGCATTCATATAATTCATATCAAATAGACTAGCTATTACTGTAAATGGATAATGTACCACCTGCTCTAATATTAATACGTTTTTGTTGTAATCAATAATAGCAAATGTTTAGCCTGTATTATGTTGTATTATCTACATAATGCCTCGTTCATAAAAGCAACAGCAAACCCATTGTCTGTAAATCATATGTAAGATCGTTCCTACGTAAATAGGAATTCCTATCATCACATCCAGCTCAATGTGATATAGACCAATCACTGAGCTCCGTCAACTGACCCACGTTACTACCTCAAACAAACAGATCGCTCTATTTCACTATGATAATGTGAACTCTTTAGCTGCTATGGCCATTACAATGACACGGATTGATGTATTTTAAACATAATGGTCTCTTTTTTGAACAACTTGGCTGAGGTGATGCTATAAAAATACAGAATCAAAGGTATTTGTCTTGACTTGTTTGTAAATTGCTGTCTCCACAGACGTTTCTCGCACCAGCCCTGCGGTCTAGCTGCAAACCACATTAAACTACAGTGCAGATAGAGAGAGAGAGAGAGAGAGAGAGAGAGAGAGAGAGAGAGAGAGAGAGAGAGAGAGAGAGAGAGAGAGAGAGAGAGAGAGAGAGAGAGAGAGAGAGAGAGAGAGAGAGAGAGAGAGAGAGAGAGAGAGAGAGAGAGAGAGAGAGAGAGAGAGAGAGAGAGAGAGAGAGAGCTATTTTAAAGCAGCAGCTCAACAATAACAAACACATAGTGTCCTTTTGACGGTGATTTACCTGCAATAAAGCATCTCAAAGTCGCTAATATTACTCAAAATGGGTTAAGCTATTTTTCTTGTTCATAGCCGCAATATACAAAAACACTGTTTTGGCTATAACTATGTCAAACACTGTGTTCAAGAGTGTCTATTATATTCGGTAAACACCCGAAAGTATAAATTAAAGGGATTCACTCACACATTTTTATATGCAGTCGTCAGTTCCAAAATCTGAAGTGTGTATTTGGCCCTCCTTGAAGCTAAGGAAAAGTTAAGACGTAGTACAGTTGGTTTTGTTGACTGCGTTTGTTTTCTATGCAATAAAACCGGAGGGAAGGACACCGATGATATACTCCGAGTATCAACATAGTAACCATAAATGGATCGTTGAGCATGCAGTCTCTTCCAGACTGTTTAAACCGAGATGGGCCAATCGCCAAAACAGCAGACGCGAGGAATGTAAGAACGGAGACAGAGGTCTGCGGCAGCTTACTTTAGATCGGTATGGACTTCATCTTCACCATGGAAGTCAGTTCCTGTTTCTTCACATTGTCTTGTTTCCTTTGCCTCGTCCTATAAAAGGAACAGTTAAGAGATCAATTAACAAATTGTCTGTCATATTGCTCCAACCAATTTGTATATATTTAGTTATGAAATATATGTAAATCTAGCACAATTTTCACCATAGAAGCACGATGATCGTTAATAACACAGCCACCATGAATGCTGCAAACAGCCCCAACAATAGTCCAAGGCTTCCGTTTGATTTTAATGATGAATCTAAGCAAAAAACCAAACAAACCTAAATGAAATACAAAACAAAGCACAACACAATACCCCCAAACATAAACAAAACAAAAAGCACAAAACATGGAAAAAAACACACTCAACATATAACACATAAAACGAAACACACACACACACACACACAAATCAAACACACAAAAATCAAACAAAACAACAAAAAACACAAAACACAAAACGCACTTTTTTTTACACTAAACAAAACGAAACAAAATACAACACACCACAAAAAACAAACAAAACGAAAAACAAACAAAATATAAAATTAAACATGACAAAACGAAAAAAAAGGAAAACATGAAATGAGACAATACACAAAACACAACAACAAAACAATATAAAAAAAACCATGAATAAATAAAAAGAAAGTTAGATAAATATTCATATAAATAAACATTTGCTGCTAAACGTTTTTGTAAATATTACTGTGAATAACATTTGTACAATACCATAAAAACATTTAAAAAAAATATTCATAATAATAACATTAATCATTATTTATTTTCTTAAATTGATTTCATTTGAATTGATTTTCGATTTGCCTCAAACTTGCTGTGTCTACAACCATTAATGACATCATTATAATGCCATCTTTAGCATATAACGCTCAAGAAATGAAAACATCCTGTGAGAGCAAAAGCTTTCGTGCTCCAGTTATTCTAGGCACAAGGTGGCAACGTTGAAAAGCACAAAACAAATTATAATTCGTTTGTCTGTCTGCTCACAACAAGATGTATTTTGATACTTTTTTGTAATTGTCAAGAGCACTTTATAGGTCAAATATATTTACTTCATTCCAGCCTTGAGCTGATAAATATGACTCTTGCAATTGTACAGCACGTACACATGCTAGATGAGTAGCTATAATTAAAAGGCCTGGAAACAGTTAGCTAATGAAGAGCAGAATGAGTCATGTTGGTGTCTGCCACATGACTGCATTATGGGAGGCTGGTACGCTTTGATTGGTCAAGGCCAGATGATGGGGGGAAAACTCCTCCCACCACAAACAAGTCCAAACCATCTGGATTACATTTAGGGGGTGAAAAAAAAAATCTTGCTAAGATCTCAAATACATCTGATACTTTGTGTTCAATCTGGGAATGCATAACAGTCCCTGCCAAGACTTCTCAGTAACTATACGTAAAAATATAATTTGTTGCACAATGCATTTTTAACTAAATTAATAAATACATCTTATGGAGTATGAGACTGTAAAGCAAATACCTGGGGACTTGTCTGTTGTCCTCACTGGAAATGACAAATTGAAAATTGAAAAGTTATAATCCACTTGTTCCTCTGTTGTTTCTTCCCAAGGCTCTAAAATTGCAAAACAAATATATATTAATATACGACTTCTGAAATATTCATGACCAGCTCCCCTCAAAAGTCATGTCATAAGTTTTCCTCAACAGTTTTCCACTTGACGATCCAAATCATCTAATTAGCGTTATGTATGTATGTTGCTACTTTTTTGTTTTTTTAGTATGCTAAGGTTATTGTGTTCTACACAGAGCAAACAACAAGACATTTTTCATAAGGAAATCTGATGATTATGAGTTGCCAACATCTAAATATAATTATCTTCCTTTATTAGATTTATCAGATATCTGCCACAGAACACAGTCCAATATCCTGAAGAATCATGCTAGCTGTGCACAATTTGATTTACGCTATTATTACATTAGTTATCTGAAGGATTTGATAGATGACGAGTAATATATAGCACATTTAAAGCACTACTTCAAGAAAAACAGAGGTTTTTATTTCATACATATGCATTTTTCGTGATTGGTTGTGTGGATCAAGGGTTAATTACACTGTAAAAAAAATAAACAACAAAAAAAGAAAAATAGAAACCGATTTCTTTTTTCTTTTCTTTTTTTTACAGTAGTTTTCATTTTTTTATTTATATATTCAAAGCTCTGTAAATACACTCCTGAACAAAATCTTAAGACCAGGGGATGCATTGCAAGTTTTACGCATTTCGGACTTGTGGATCATAACCGGGTTGTAAGTTCTGATTCAAAATGCCAAAAGAAGAAACAGGAGCTAGAGACAAACAATAGAGAGTAGGCAATTTATTGAAAACTGCATTTAAACTGAAACAGGCCGTTCATCAGCTGATCAAAAGTTTAAGACCATAGCCATAAAAAGGTCAAATCTGCACAAAAATATGGCTTTCATGTCATTGTCCTTCAAGCAGTCATACTGTCAAGATCTCCTGATGGCAAAGGCAAAAAGGCTTTCTCTCTTTGAACGTGGCAGGATTGTTGAGCTGCACAAGCAAGGCCTTTCGCAGCGCGCCATCGCTGCTGAGGTTGGACGCAGTAAGACAGTCATTTTACATTTCTTAAAAATTCCTGAGAGTTATGGGACAACAAAGTCAAGTGGTAGACCCAAAAAGATTTCACCTGCACTGAGCCGCAGGATCCGACGGGTTGTCCGTGAAGACACAGGTCGATCCTCAACCCAAATTAAGGCCCTTACTGATGCTGACTGCAGCCCAATAACCATAAGACGTCATCTGCTAGAGAAGGGCTTCAAGAAAAAAAAACGTCTTCAAAGGCCACGTCTCCTCCCACGACACAAACTTGCTCGTTTAGAATTTACAAGGGAGCATTAAACATGCGACATTGAAAAGTGGAAGAAAGTTCTTTTTTATTTATTCTCTGACGAGAAATTTTTTAACCTGGACGGTTAACCTGATGGCTTCCAACGTTACTGGCATGACAAGGAGATCCCACCTGAGGTGTTTTCTACGCGGCACAGTGGAGGAGGCTCCATCATGATCTGGGGTGCTTTTTCCTTCAATTGGAAAATGGAGCTTCAGGTTGTGCAGGGGCGTCAAACGGAGACTGGCTATGTGGATCTGTTGCAGCGGGCATCCCTCTTGACCGAGGGCCCCCGTCTGTGCGGTAATGACTGGGTCTTTCAACAGGACAACGCTGCAATTCACAAAGCCCGCCTGATGAAGGACTTCTTCCAGGAGAATAACGTTGCTCTTTTGGACCATCCTGCGTGTTCTCCTGATCTAAATCCCATTGAGAACATTTGAGGATGGGTGGCAAGGGAAGTTTACAAAAATGGACATCAGTTCCAGACCGTGGATGCCCTTCGTGAAGCCATCTTCACCACATGGAGCAACGTTCCCACCAGCCTCCTGGAAACAGTCGCATCAAGCATGCCGAAACGAGTTTTTGAAGTGATCAACAAGAACGGTGGGGCTACTCACTACTGAGTCCTTTTTTGACACTTTTAGTACTGTTGTGCGTTTATTTTTGGGCTATGGTCTTAAACTTTTGATCAGCTGATGAACGGCCTGTTTCAGTTTAAATGCAGTTTTCAATAAATTGCCTACTCTCTATTTTTTCTCCCTTGCTCCTGTTTCTTCTTTTGGCATTTTGAAGCAACACTTACAACCCGGTTATGATCCACAACTGCGAAATGTGTAAAACTTGCAATGCATCCCCTGGTCTTAAGATTTTGTTCAGGAGATAATGATTTTTCTAAAACTTCTAATGTTTTTGCACTTTATTTGAATTAAGAAAATTAATTACAAATTAATTACAAACAGAGCATTATAACCATTGAATTAAAAGCAGCATCTGTTTAAAACATAGTTAATTTGTATATATATGGGTGGCTCAATTCACAAGACTAGTTTATTTTTGAATGGTCCATTGATATGGCAAATTAATAAATATAGAAATATTTGTAATACTTTGCAATACTCTTTTATAAATTAACCTAAACTAACAATGAAAACACACTTGTAATTTTAGATTATGCTAATTTCAACATTTACTAAAACAAACGTGGTAACACTTTAAAATAAGGTTTTTATGTGTTAACATTAGTTAACTCCATTAGTTAACATGAACTAACCATACTTCTACAGCATTTGATAGTCTCAGTTTATTAATTTCAGTCAGGCCTGGTTCTAGGCTCTATAGAAGGGTCGGCTGACAGATGATAATTGCACGCTCTGTGGCATTGTGCTGTGTGATAAAACTCCACATTTTAGAGTGGCCTTTTATTGTGGCCAGCCTAAGGAACACCTGTGCAATAATCATGCTGTCTAATCATCTTGATATTCCACACCCGTGAGGTGGATGGATTATCTCGGCAAAGGAGAAGTGCTCACTAACACAGATATTAGTCCTATTCGGACGGTAATTGTTTCTCATGTGGGCGTCCGTAAAAATACATTTGCATGCCACCTCAGTGATAAAACTCGTGCATTCGGATGGTGATTTATTCCCGGTGAAGGAGTTTTGTGATCTTGCGCACCTGGGATAATAATTGGCTTTATTTATAATGCACTTTTCATTCCGAAGAATCTCAAAGTGCAACAGTGGGAAAGGGAAAAATAACAAAAAAATGAATGAAAAGTAAAAGAATAATACAAACAATCAAACAACACATAACAGTTAAAGGGGGGGGTGAAACACTCAGTTTCAGTCAATCTCATGTCAATCTTGAGTACCTATAGAGTAGTATTGCATCCTTCATATCTCCGAAAAGTCTTTAGTTTTATCATATTTATAAAAGAAATATGGGCTGTACCGAGTCTTTCCGGAAAAAAACGAGCGCTTGGAGGCGTATCGTGTGGGCGGAGCTAAAGAATGACAAGCGCGCAAAGCGGTGACGTCCTCAAGCGTGGAAAAACCCATCGCTATCTCAGCTAATACAGATAATGATCTACAATCAAATCTGAGGGAGAAATAAATTGAACAGGAGAAACGGCAACATCAGGATGTCCGTCTCTGTGGTATGTAAGTTACTGTATTTAGTGGCCTCTCCACATTTCTGTGTCTTTACTCGCAGTTTATGAGGACATGATTCGGTTTATGGACTATTGTATGCGACTAGACCTTAGAAGTAGCAAGCAAAACGGCTTTGCACGTCAGAATACTGTAACGTTATACAGAGAACAACAATGGAGTAACCGTTAGCCCATTTGAATGACGAAGCACGCGATCGTGTCGTTTACTGATGTTTACTCATGCGACGGTAGCCAATAGCAGAGACATTTGAAGCAGTTTAAGTTAACTCACCGGCTGCTTCCAAAGCAGGACCGAAGCTTTATCGCTGGGACTGCTCCGTCAAAAACACACTTCTTTGGTATGATTTGGTAAAGTCCTGACAGCAGTGACCGTGTAAATCCATTTTGAGACGCAACTGAAACGATGTTGTGAAGCTTCCCGTCATTTCTGCGTTCAAATCGGTTCAAATGCAGCGCTGCCTTCCCGGAATGCTGTGCTGAAGCGTTGAAGTCGCTCGACGTCACCCATAGGAATAAAGAGAAGCGCGGCGCCACATAAGTTTTCATGGACGACTGGATCTGCATCCGAGAGTGCTCTAGTCACGCGCGCGCGCGCACCCTACCGGGAGAAGAGCCCGTATGGCCCATACAAGGACCTTCCGCTCTTATTAACGTCAAGTAGACCCATACCAAGCCTGCAGTCTCCCTCTCATTTACTGAAGCTTTCACGCCTTGATCGCCCCCTGGTGACCGGTCCCAGTATAGCCGCCCCTCTGTGTTTTCTAATGGACGCGAGGCAAACTAAATAATAAAATTACACTTCAAAAATGTTTCCCCAAAGCTAGTTTATGTCACTGAAGGCAGTTATCATCACGATGATTTCATTTCAGGTGTTCGTTTTAAAAATAAGTTTACTTTGAGTTAGTTATTTGATGCTATAAAAACGGGGTGTGTGACGTCATGATTGACAGCTGAGACTGACGGCTTCTCTGAGTGAAGTTGTCACTGAGGCACTAACAGACTTTTTTCAAAATTTTTGGGTGCAGATTAGAGCTTTAGCTTTAATTTCTACATTTCCATAACTGTTTATTTCACACCAACATTATTAATTGTTCTGCATCTGCGAGAGTGTGGGCGGGCTTTTGATATCGCGACTGTACTTCCTGCTCTACTTCCTGTGCTCTACTGCGCAACTCCGGTCCCGAAATCGCTACTGCGCAGACTCGGTCCCAAGATGTCCGCGCCGTGCAAGGGCACCTGAAAGCTTCAAATCTGCCAAGCGGAAACGGATGATGTCGAGTCGTCCATATTTTTTACGGTCTATGACCCATACTCGAAAAAAACTTGCCGAAACTTGTGAGAAACCGGAAGGAGTATTTTTGACACAGAAATACTCCATCAAACGTCCAACATTAGTTTTTGAAACTTTGTCTATGTTTAGGATGGGAATCCAAGTCTTTAACAGTGTAAAAAGCTCAGTATGCATGTAACAGCATTCCACCCCCCCTTTAAAAGCTTTTCTGAACAGAAAACAGAGCTGATGGTGTGCCACTCCATGTTTTACATTTCTCCCAGCGCTAGAGGCTCTATTGCTACATAATCCCAATTCGGCAGTGTCCGAATGACGTCGGCGAGGCATGACGCGCAGCTTAAGACCAGATGGAGGGGATCGCTGCAGCACCAAGAAGGAGGCAAACAAAGTGTTCCCGCAGTGCAAGACGGAACAGTGACGCAGCCGAGACGTGGAACATCTCAACATTATGCCGGACACTGATGACGCTAGCCCGGTGCAAACGCCTCCAATACACCGGCAACCTCAGCCACCATGTAGTTCAAGCCCCAAGGGAGTCCACCAGTGAGCAGCAGACACCCAGAAGAGAGAGCAGCCGCAGCGAGCAACACAAAATGTCCGTCAAACCAGAAGCAACCGCAACAATTCAAACAAAAACAGCAGAGAAGCAGTGAAAATGGGCGAAAAACGTCCTCTCAGTGGCCACCAGCAATGAAAAACAGTCCCAATTGTAGCTCTGACTTTTTGTCTAGTCACAGTCATAAGGAAATAAAATCTAAATCTAATAGTACAGTTCACATGATTTTTTGGGTGGAGAAGCGGCGAACAGACAACGCCAGCGTCCTCTCCCCCTCGTTGCTAGGCAACATAATATGCTTGGAATAAAATATTATTTCATTTAATAATTGGAAATTATTCATTTAAATCTCCTGTTTTAAAAAAAAACTGCTGTAATAACGCCTCATTTAAAATGTTTACATATTTTTTTTTTTTTTCTTTCTCTTTTGAGCGGTGATGAAAGCTTATTAGTGTAAATACTTTCCAGCATTTCCGTAATAGAAGTGTAGGCTAGATCTTTAAAATGCATTCAAATTACAGGGAAGCGCAACGATACGGTGCTCCGCTGTGGTCAAAAATGATATAAACAGTGAGTTTTGATTTTCTTGAAAAAAAGAGATGTGGATTAGGATGGCAATTCAATCACCACACGACCTTGGTGTTTGTCCAAAAACGGTAGGCAATTTGGCCGGGGATTTTTACGCAGGCGGTGGGAGAAAAACACTGAAATTCTGGATTCGGATGGCAATAAAATACAGACTAGCCCCTGTAAATTATAAAAACAACTTACGAACCCACGAGAAACAATTACCGCCTGAAATAGGGCTTTAGACACATTTGTGAACAATATGAGAAATAGGCCTTTTGTGTACATAGAAAATGTATTATATATTTGTGTGTGTGTATGTGTGTGTGTGTAGACTGACTTATCCACGGCCGTGCTTCCACCACTTGACTCCATTCACTCCACTGGCTGTGGTTGATCAGGGCGTCCTGAGCTCTGATCTGAATCTGATGCATGTGACCCACTAGAGCGCCCATGATCTTCAGACTCGTGTTCTCCTCCGTCTCCAGCTGAGGGATGATCAATACATCCACTTAACAAAGAATGGATAACAATTTCCATACTGATTCAGACAGACGGATTTCACACAAGCTGAAAGTAATAATAATTTGTATACTGTTCAAAATCTACATTATATCCCCTAAACCTAAACCATCTAGCCATCACAAAAAACATCTCATTTTTACATTTTCAAGAAACATATTTTAGTGTGATTTATAATATGTTTTTCTCACGGAGACCAACACATGTCCCCACGTTGACAAGGATTTCAGAAATTGCCACAAATTCATTTTTGTTTCGTCCCTATCACATAAAGCTTACCAGGATCACACACACACATTATGTTTGATGGGGACTTTCCACAGACATAATGATTTTTATACTCTTCAAAATGTCCAAAAGCTAAACATACCATAACAGAAAACTGTCACTTAGTATGATTTATAAGCCATTTCCATCAAATAAATGTCCCCACATTGACTTGATCTTTGTTTCGCCTCCATAACGTAGGGTTTAACAGGATCACACTCACACTCACACTCACACTCACACTCACACTCACACTCACACTCACACTCACAAAGTCTGGTTCATTATCTTTGTGGGGACTCTCCATAGACATAATGGTTTTATACTGTACAAACTGTACATTCTATCCCCTTACACTGCCCATGCCCCTAAACCTACCCATCACAGGAAACATTTAAAAATCCCAGGATGTCTTTCGGAAAAAGAGTAGGGGTGTAACCCCGGCATCCTGGCCAAATTTGTCCATTGGCCCCTGTCCATCATGGCCTCCTAATAATCCCCATATCCTGATTGGCTTCATCACTCGGTCTCCTCTCCACCAATCAGCTGGTGTGTGGTGAGCGTTCTGGCGCAATATGGCTGCCGTCGCATCATCCAGGTGGATGCTGCACATCGGTGGTGGTTGAGGAGTAAATACTTCAATGTAAAGCGCTTTGAGTGCCTTGAAAAGCGCTATATAAATCGAACACACTATTATTATTATTATTTAGCATTTTTAGTTTCTCAAAAAACTCATCCTGTATGATTTATAAGCCTTTTGAAAAGTGGGGACCGCTGGCTGGTCCCCACAATGTAAGTGATCTCAGGTTTTACTATCCTTATGGGGACATTTGAGGGACATCCTTATGGGGACATCCTCATGAGTCCCCACAATGTAATATCCAAGGACACACACACACACACACACACACACACACACACAGTTCTGAACGCAGCCAACATCTGGTTGTCTGATGAAAGGCCAAGCTGCCTGGTGAAAGCAGATAAGATCAGCCCATGACTGCGGGGCTCTGAGATACGAGAGCAGGGTATGTGTATGTCTCTGTGTGTGTGTGTGTGTGTGTGTGTGTGTGTGTGTGTGTGTGTGTGTGTGTGTGTGTGTGTGTGTGTGTGTGTGTGTGTGTGTGTGTGTGTGTGTGTGTGTGTGTGTGTGTGTGTGTGTGTGTGTGTGTGCGCCCTTATTTATATTACATTGTGGGGACCAAATGTCCCCAAAAGGATAGTAAAACCCGAGATCACCTACATTGTGGGGACCAAATGTCCCCAAAAGGATAGTAAAACCCGAGATCACCTACATTGTGGGGACCAGCCAGCCCACTTTTCAAAAGGCTTATAAATCATACAGGATGAGTTTTTTGAGAAAGTAAACATGCAGAATTTTTTCTGTGATGGGTGGGTTTAGGGGTAGGGGGATAGAATGTATAGTTTATACAGTATAAAAACCATTATGTCTATGGAGAGTCCCCATAAAGATAATAAACCAGAGATATGTGTGTGTGTGTTGTTTTTGAACTACATGAGAGTAAATAATATCAGAAGAGATATGTTATGATTTTAACTTGTGTGAAAAGACTGTTAGTACTGTGTACGTTTCTTACCATTGACCAGTAGTTGGAGCCGATCGGCCGGTAGCGCAGTAGGAAAGTTAAGGGAAAAGCGATCATGCTTTCAGCCGGCCAGGATGAAGGATAACTCCACTGGACCAATAACTGTGTGGGCAGACCTTCCACCTGAAAAACTTGAACATCCTCCGGTGGATCTGGTTTTACTAAACACACATATTCAAACATGTCGATTCTTATTGTGTAGAGCAGAAAAAGACTGGGAGTTTGGGAAAAGGATTATATGAATATTGAATATGAAGTTATATACACTTACAGAGTGCATGATTATCTATTTGGATAATGGTGGAGTTGGATCCCAGTGGGTTGATTTCGGTGATGTTTACCAGGATCTTGGAGGTGCTCCAGAACGGTGGGTTAGTAATCGTGCACTCATTCACCCCGATATGCTGCTGCTCGCAGAACTCAACCCTTCTGTCATTAACACTAGCAGCAGAAGTAACAGTGGAGGAAGTGAATCTCAAAAGTCTGCATTTATTTGATCAAAAATACAGTAAGAACAGTAATATTCTGAAATGTTAGTACAATTTAAAGGTGATTAAACATGTATTAATTTAAATGTTTTCAATGTGAGTATATTGCTAAATGTAATGTTTTCATATGATCAATGCTGAATTTTCAACATCATTTCTCGATTTCATGTTCAAGAAACATTATCAGTGTTGAAAACAATTTTGTGCTAAATTTGTATCTTTATGTATTCCGGGCAAATTTGCTTTATGTTTTTTTTTAAAGTAGTCTCTCGCTCAGTAAAAATAGTAATACTTGCAATTAAATTATAAAAATGTAAATTAACTGATAAAATTAACTTTAAATTGAGATTTTTTTTTTTCAGGATACTTTGAGGATGAAAAAGTTGAAAAGAAAAGCATTTAAGAGTTTTGTTAATTTGATAAATATCTTTACTGTCTTTTTTAATCAACTGAATGTGCCTTTGCTAAATAAAAGTATTCATTTATTTATCTTTTATCATTATATTGATAATAATAAGAAATTATCTTAGAATGATTTCTGAAAGATCATGTGATGTGACACTGAAGACTGAAATAATGATGTTGATCATTTAGCTTTGATCACAAGAATCATTACAACAAAATTTTAACAAAAAAAAAACAGTTAATAAAAATTGTAATAATACATTCTTAACCTCTTATTATACAATATATATATATATATATATATATATATATATATATATATATATATATATATATATATATATATATATATATATATATATATAATATATATATTGTATAAGAGGTTAAGAATCTTAACCTCACCAAGGCTGATTTGATCAAAAATACAGTAATAGTCATTTAAATATATAAATATTTTATAAAAAGAAATCCTAATTTATATAAAACAAGATGAGACTGCACCTGTAGGATGTTCTGTACGTTGTGGGCAGAAGTGTTATCTTAGTTTGTACCCAGGAGCAGTAGATTTTCATATGATTTGGCACATTGCAAGAAACATTGACGAAATGAGGCGGATCTAAAAGAAGACAGAAATATCTCATGAGATGAACTTTAGACACAATAAACTCTATCTGTGCACCCAATCCAAAACATCCAAACAGACAGATGGCACAAGAGAACGGTTTAGCTCATGTGCTGTGTTCAAGGCAGGGCCGGCCCTGGTTCAAGGACACGAGGGCCCATAATACAGTAGACTAAATGTACACACATGCTGGAACCAGCAATCTCACCCTTCCTCTCAGGAAACTCTGGAGCTGTGATGTAGTGACTTCCTGTTAGCGGAAGTGCCCCGAGTTAAACAGAAAGGGCGTACAACCGCACACTTTCTTTTGCAGCCCCCGGGACACAAAGTGCTTCCTTTTTACTAGTACATTTCCTGGCTTTCCAAGAACTTGTCCTAGTACAAGCTCCGTTTCAGAGGCATCACGCAATCATGATACTAACATTTTAGTTGTCAATACCATTAATTCTCAATATCAAATATGATCCTCAATATCAAAATCAACACCACAGCAAAATATAATATGCTGCTGAATGCAATTTATTATTAAAAGTGTTCTAAATGTACAGCATATAACTATTTACTAATTAAACTAATATCATGTAACATTAAAAAAAAAGTATTTTAAATCTTCCCCCGCCAGCATTTACAAAAAAAAAAAATTACCACCCACTTTTAAAAAATATATATATATTATCTTCATACATTGTTTTTTATCACCTGAATTTAAGAAAAAATAAAATTCAGCACATTTAATAAAAAATAAGCCAAATTTTGAGCAAAGATGAGAAATTTGCATTTTTGTCAAAGACTACATCTGGATCAGATTCAGAATGATGATCAAAACACAGATGGAGTAGAGCGAGTCCATCAACACCCTTAAATCTTCACAGTCCTGTCGTTTGCCCTGGGTCGACATTTCATTCAGCAACATCAGGCAGTTTTGATTTATATGCTGTTTAATGTTGACGATCGCGTTATTTTACATATGCATATGCTATCGCTTATTTGTGCTTCTTCTTCACGACAGTGAGCTGCATTACACACGGGATTTAAATGGTAGCTACAAAGAAATCTCTAGCGCTCATTTTGGTCACAGTTTGTATCGAAAAACTGAGATAATTTGACGGTTGTCATAGAAGAACTCACACTGCAGGAGTGTGCGGCAAATATTGACACTGCCAGAATTTCGTCTGAGGTCAAATTTGATCGCAGCGGTCATTAATCTGCTACCGGTAAACATGTCAAACTAGCAATCAAAGACTCCAAATTTTGTCTCAGACAGCCAAATCGTGGCCAAAATCGCACAGTGTGTACCCAGCTCTAATTGTCTGTTATTTGATTGATTTCATAATATCTCCAGGAACAATTCTGTAAAAAAAAATATGTTTTAAGATTTTAAGTACATTTCAAGTGTACATTAACAGGTCTTAACAGCCAAATATTGTTCATAGTCTCTGCTGTTCGTGACCATTTCAGAACAGAACTGTGATCCATATTTCATTCCTATGTGATCCGAGTTGCAGCCCACCCATTTAAAACCACTTTCCCATTGAAGCTCCATTTTAAAGGCCTCAAGCACTTCATATGCACTGCTTGGAAGTATGATCCGAGATAAATGGACATGAGTCCATCTGTCCGTCTATACTTTTAGGACAAATCAAAAAACACCATGCAACTACATTTATCCCTCACAGCCTCATGTCCATTCATCTCGGATTATATATCCAAGAAGTGCATATGAAGTGCTTGAGGCCTTTAACATGGTGCTTCAATGGGAAAGTGTCTGACAGACAGACAGACAGACAGACAGACAGACAGACAGACAGACAGACAGACAGACAGACAGACAGACAGACAGACAGACAGACAGATAGATAGATAGATAGATAGATAGATAGATAGATAGATAGATAGATAGATAGATAGATAGATAGATAGATAGATAGATAGATAGATAGATAGATAGATAGATAGAGCATAGGACATTGTCTTGCCCAAACTTCTCTCTCCGCTTATCCTTGCCCCCTCTCCCTACCCCCCTCTCTTCGTTCCCCCTGAAAGTTCACTAATAATGAATATATATTACCATGTATGATTTATCATGTGAATCTATTGTTTTTTTGTTTTTTCCCTTTCAGGTTTGGTATCATTTTTTTAATATCTCATAGCAACTGGTGAAATTTTACAGCGGTCAATATTATGAGAAAGACTGAAAACTCGGTAGAATTCTGTTCTCCTTTTGTGGGAGGTGCCCCGTCAAGGTCTCTGATAACCATTGCTCCTCTCCCACAAATCCAGGTGCAACCCTTTAGGGCACATGCATTGGCCCAACAAAATACCAAAAACGTTTGTGGAGTAAATATTTACAGCTCTTTTGTACTGGGTATTTAAAGATGCAGTCCGTACGTTTTGCTTCTTTGTCGCCATCTCTGTTTGAAAAGTGTAATTGTTATTTGCAGGTTACGTGGGTTGCACACGTATGACTCTAATGTTTTGAGGAGTTTATGTGGCTGCCATTCATTCACCGCACCGGTGTGGATACTGTAATTTGGAATCACAGATTCTGCATCTTGGAAGTATGAACAAAATAATAATTTTCACTGGAAAATGTCATCTGAACAACACACTTTTGTTCTTACCAACTGAGAACAAAAAAAACATGAGATATCCGCCTCACATGCGTTATAGCCTACACAGGACTCCTTATACAAACGTGACGTAAATGACGCAAAAACGAACTTGAATTTCCCGCGGAAAGCTACCAGCACCACTCAAATTATAACTCATTATTACAAGCTTACCGTTGTGAATCGCTCCAAGGTAAGAAGATAGTTTTGAATACACACTGGTTATGTACTTGCTCCAAAAAAATTGGGATCATTTTTAACCCAAAAAAGTTACGGACTGCAGCTTTAAGTAAAGCTTAAGAAAGAAAAATATACAATTGAAAGAAAATGGATACAATATTTGACCATTACTGTTTATCACCATACGCATAGCATGGCCCAACAAAAGATGCATTTTCAATGCTTTGTTGGTTGAGCGTTCTCATCTAAATTAATTGTAAATCCATCCCTTGAGGCCATATACCTATTTATGTTCCCTGAGACAACTCTTTTTGTCATATAATTCATCAAATGATTCACATTGTGAGTCAAAACATGAAACAAGGGACTCTTGTATCACTGAAGTTGACTTACGGCCCAGGCGTAGTTTGATGGACTGCAGTAAAGTTCCTCGTTCATCATGGCAGCTGTAGTTGCCTTCCATTGAGCGTGTGGTGTTCAGTAGTGTAAGCGAGCCCTCGTGTGTTTGCCACGGCGGTACTGAGCTCCCATTGAACCGCCATTCCACCGGAGACCTGTCGACCCCATCCAAAACTCAGAGTCAACATCTCAGTCAAGATCCTTCACCTAGTTTTCTTGCGAACCCGCTCTAATCAAAGCTGTGCATACGATTGACCAAATAACAGCTATCAACGCCAACTGGACCTACGTATCATGTTACTCATTTGTGTGTCTTGCAAATCTTATTTTTGGCAGCCGTATTCTCTTGGATAGCATCTTTTTTGGCAAGAAATATGATTTCTCAACAACTGCATTTATATGAAACACAAGGCTTGCCAATATCTGAGGCTAGGGAATCAAGCGCACCCCCCCAAATAGCCTCAATGTGTCCAAACCCTATAAGGCCTGGCCTTGTGCCCCTACAGAGGGTGGTTAAGCACACTATTATCACTGCTTACAGGAAAGCTTAGCTCTGGAGCCTGATGGAGTTCTAGCAAAAACTTAATATAGACTGGAGTACGTACCCGCCATGTGAGCCTCCGCATGTAAGGGTGACCCTGGAGCCCAGTCCACCGAACTGGACGTCTGAAACTGAAAGCAGGAGATATGTGAGCTGTTCTATTCTAGAGCTGTCAAGTGATTATGTTATCAACAAGCCAATAGCACTGGAATTTCTTTGGAGCCAAGTGTCCCGCACACATCCTGTCAAATAAAGCCAAAACATTTTGATCTCCCCCTGGTGGTTGGCTTCAGTATAGGTCATAAACCCCGCCCTCTTTTTTTTCATAATTTCATTTTTCATTAGATGATTTTTAGGTAGTTCTCATCACATTGATGTATGTTCAAGTGTCCAATTTTCTAAGTTTGGTTTTATTTAGTTATTTGATGCTATAAAAATGGAGTCTAATGTTATGATTGACAACTCTGCTTGCAAGTATAGGCCATTTTGGGAATATGTTGGTCTCATTTTGGCTGACTTTTTTTTACAGTGGTAGGAAGTTGCCCATCTTTTTTACAGTCTATGGTCAGAGCATTCAAGTTTTTTTCTTATTATAAAATAAATAAAGATCATAAATATGGTTGTCGAAGTAAAGATCTTAACACATCCAATTTATTAAATGCTTAAAACGGTCGTCTCTAATGTATTTATACATTTATTGAAATATTATCAAAGTGCAACCAATTTCATCATTGGTTGACAGCAGCAAAAACACTTTTATACACAAGATTATGTGCATAAAGAGGTGGGGAAAGTTTATTTATTTGATTTGTTGTAGATTTGCATGTAATGTGCGTTTTGATGCAATTATTCAGAAAAGTAAAGAGATCTGTTGATGATATGCATGTATCACAAAGACTGCCACATGTATTGCTAAACATAATCATATACAGGTCCTTCTCAAAAAATTTGCATATTGTGATAAAGTTCATTATTTTCCATAATGTAATGATAAAAATTAAACTTTCATATATTTTAGATTCATTGCACACCAACTGAAATATTTCAGGTCTTTTATTGTTTTAATTCTGATGATTTTGGCCCTGATAACCCAAAATTCATATCTCAAAAAATTAGCATATCATGAAAAGGTTCTCTAAACGAGCTATTAACCTAATCATCTGAATCAACTAATTAACTCTAAACACCTGCAAAAGATTCCTGAGGCTTTTAAAAACTCCCAGCCTGGTTCATTACTCAAAACCGCAATCATGGGTAAGACTGCCGACCCGACCCTGTCCAGGAGGCCATCATTGACACCCTCAAGCGAGAGAGTAAGACACAGAAAGAAATTTCTGAACGAATAGGCTGTTCCCAGAGTGCTGTATCAAGGCACCTCAGTGGGAAGTCTGTGGGAAGGAAAAAGTGTGGCAAAAAATGCTGCACAACGAGAAGAGGTGATCGGACTCTGAGGAAGATTGTGGAGAAGGACCGATTCCAGACCTTGGGGGACCGGCGGAAGCAGTGGACTGAGTCTGGAGTAGAAACATCCAGAGCCACCGTGCACAGGCGTGTGCAGGAAATGGGCTACAGGTGCCGCATTCCCCAGGTCAAGCCACTTTGGGCTACAGAGAAGCAGCACTGGACTGTTGCTCAGTGGTCCAAAGTACTTTTTTCGGATGAAAGCTAATTTTGCATGTCATTCAGAAATCAAGGTGCTAGAGTCTGGAGGAAGACTGGGGAGAAGGAAATCCCAAAATGCCTGAAGTCCAGCGTCAAGTACCCACAGTCAGTGATTGTCTGGAGTGCCATGTCAGCTGCTGGTGTTGGTCCACTGTGATTTATCAAGGGCAGGGTCAATGCAGCTAGCTATCTGGAGATTTTGGAGCACTTCATGCTTCCATCTGCTGAAAAGCTTTATGGAGATGAAGATTTGGTTTTTCAGCACGACCTGGCACCTGCTCACAGTGCCAAAACCACTGGTAAATGGTTTACTGACCATGGTATTACTGTGCTCAATTGGCCTGCCAACTCTCCTGACCTGAACCCCATAGAGAATCTGTGGGATATTGTGAAGAGAAAGTTGAGAGACGCAAGACCCAACACTCTGGATGAGCTTAAGGCCGCTGTCGAAGCATCCTGGGCCTCCATAACACCTCAGCAGTGCCACAGGCTGATTGACTCCATGCCACGCCGCATTGAAGCAGTCATTTCTGTAAAAGGATTCCCCACCAAGTATTGAGTGCATAACTGAACATAATTATTTGAAGGTTGACTTTTTTTGTTTTAAAAACACTTTTCTTTTATTGGTCGGATGGAATACTATTATTTTTGAGAATTTTGGGTTTTCATGAGCTGTATGCCATAATCATCAGAATTAAAACAATAAAAGACCTGAAATATTTTAGTTGGTGTGCAATGAATCTAAAATATATGAAAGTTTAATTTTTTATCATTACATTATGGAAAATAATGAACTTTATCACAATATGCTTATTTTTTGAGAAGGACCTGTAGTTTTCCCCCTTAAAAAATACCAATCCATTTAATAAACTGACAGATTATTTATAGATTTATTACACAATGATTAAAACATTTGGAATCTTCAAGATGTGTTTATTGTTTTTGGGAAATAAAACAGTTTTCAACATTAATAATAATACTAATAATTAATAATCATATTATAATGATTTCTGAAGGATCATGTGACACTGAAGACTGGAATAATAATGCAGAAAATCCATCTTTGAGCACAGGAATAAATTACCAGGAAAAATAATTTAATATACAGTACTGTGCAAAAGTCTTTACATTATTATTTTCACATTAGTTATTTATATATTTTGCAATAGTGTGTCAGTAGGTAATATCAGTTTACATTTTCAAACAATTATTTTGCCAATTAATTGTAATAATCCATTCCACTGAGATTTGTGTATGCAGAAGGAGTCTGACGACAGCTGTTTGATCCACACGGAGATCTAATCTCACCATCATCGAGTCTGTCTGTTGATACATCCTTCTCTCGTCTCAGTGCGTGCACTTAATCTCTCTGACATGCGGTGAGATTCTGATAGCACTAAGCGTAGCCCACTAAGCCCAGTTCATTCATTAGGTACCAAACAGAGATCAAGTTTGAAGTGACCAAACACCTCCACGGCTTAAAAAAAATGGGGGGGGGGGGGGGGGGAGATACTAACATGCCTAAGACTTTTGCACAGTACTGTATATTACAGTTATTTTGAATACTATTTTACAATATTACTGTTTTTGCTATATTTTTGACTAAATAAATTCAGCCTGGGTGATTTTTGAGCATAAGACACTTCTTATGCTCATTAAAAAAATCTTAATTCCATATACATTCCATTTTACAGTTGTATCATGTAAAAACCTCCATACATATACTCAGATCTTATCTTGCTGCCATCATTTTTTTTTTTTTAATGTCAGTTGCTAACATTTTTTCAACCTTGCCACTAATTGTAGTTTAATAACTTTAAATTATTTGCAGCTTGACATGCTAGCTTAATAGTTGCTTCCTACGTTCACCATTAAAAAAGACCAGCAGAGATTCTATAGCAAGAATCGAGGTGTTTACGTTACTGTGCTTTCTGCCTAGTCAGATTTCAGTATTTATATCAGACATTTACTGCCAAGAGTTAAACAAAGAAGGGCAAACACACACACGCACAGAGTTGCACACACTGGGAGTGGCGTCGTTCCAGTGGCCAGGGTCTAACTGCGCTCAAGAAACGCTCGTGCTCAATGTCGGCTTTCAGGAAATATTGGCAAAAGCATATTATTTGAAATCCCACCACATTTCTCAAATTTCTCCTTCTCTGGCCAGCGAAATTGCAGCCATAACACACACACACGCCAGAGTGGCTTGCATTGATTGAGCAATTCATATGTAGGGCAATGGAGACTGGGAGTTTTAAACAGATGTTTATTGTTCTACAAAACAAGGCCATAACTATGTTTCTGGTATGGATTAAACATGAATTTTCACATGATGAATCTTTTTGCTATCTGGAGTAGCTGTTCAGTATAATTTCACCCTGCTTTGACTAAACAAAGACATGCTACAAAGACTTCTGAACAATCCCATATGCCGAAACTCAAATCCAAATACTAGCGGCAACACAATTATATGTATGCTAACGTGACTAGCTATCCTGATGCACTTTGGCTCAAATAAAAGCAATCCGTACCTTCATTGGTCCATATCTCTGATTTGACGTGGTCAGAGACGAGGATGATGATTCCAGTGACTATTAGATCGCCAAGGCATGACACTAAACCGGGCATCTGTGAGGGGGAGAGAGAGAGAGAGAGAGAGAGAGAGAGAGAGAGAGAGAGAGAGAGAGAGAGAGAGAGAGAGAGAGAGAGAGAGAGAGAGAGAGAGAGAGAAAAAACATTTTTAGGCTGTAAGTGAAGGGGAAGTTAATGTGTAAAACGTCCACCTGCTTAGCAACCGGCAAGGCTTTGAAACAACTTAACAACTAACCGCTCTTATTACGATATAGGCAAACAAGACACCATGGCAATACGTGCGTGACAATCTGATATTTCCATATAAATTGCACAGAGAATCAACATCACTGCAAAAAGCTGGTGCCATGAATGATGGTTGATTTGAGGAGTTTTGCAGAATTCGGGGAAGTTATTTTGCTAAAGTGTATTTGCATTAATGGACAGCCGAGGTTTCTGGGTTATGACGTCAAATGAAAAGAGACCGCTATCAGACATACGGCCCAGAGGAGACTTGTATCAACAGACTGTAAACATTTTAAACAGATACTGTAACTGACGGGACACATCTGTCAATTGTGCGGCTGGGATTTGCCTGGCAGGCATCGCTTTATGACAAACGGATGTGCGAAGTGCAGGAAATATCTTCACATTCCAATAGCTGAGGTCACCTCACAACAAGACTCAAGAGAGTTTATTAATTCGCATTAATAATTGTGTGGTTCCCCTACAATGTAATATAAACAAGTACACACACACACACACACACACACACGGAAATTTCCAGTTTACTGAAAGTTGCAGTACACACAGACAAGTGTTTTACTTCAATGTTAATTTTAACTAAAAGCATCACCTTCCCATATTTAGATAGGGCTTCATAGAGAAAGATTTTTTTTTTAATGAAAACACGTTGTCTCGATGACTCGCACGTAATGACGCATTAACCACCGTAATTTTGGCAAACTAACGTGCTAAAACCACAATGTGTGCTGATATCCAAAGAAGAAAAACAAACAATGACCTTTTAACCACTGAGATTTCCAGTGAGAACCTGGAAACCATTTCCGCTACATCCGCTAAATATGAGCGAGCCATAGAGGTGTGCGAAATGTATCATCTATGATAATATCCGGAATTGTCATTATAAAGAAAGTATGTCAGTTGCTTTGCAAGAACCAAATAAACCCTTTCACTTCACGACGTAGCCTGTCTTATATCAAGTGATAGCAATGCCACACAAGAGTGCTATTCCTTCATATCAGTACGATTGTGATTGTCATATTGATTTTATAAAAATGTTAAATATAATTTTGAATTTCATCCCTGTTAAAAATATACTGGTTTGGTAAGCTTTGAAGCATGGCAGCTGGTTTGAGCTGGTTTATGCTGGTCCTTAGTTGGTCATGAGCTGGTTTAAGCTGGTCCTGAGCTGGACAAGTTTCTTAAAGCTACACTGTGTGATATTTTCCCTCATCTAGCGGTGTAAAGGTATATGACAATCCAGTGAATATTAGTTTCTGTTCCTCTCAATTCCGATTTCGTTTTAACTCCTACGGTGGCCGATTTAGTCCAAGATTACCATGGCTTCCAGTTCAACCTCGTTCATGACTGCCATCGAGTGTTAAAATGCGAAAAGCGAAGCTTGGATTTACGGGTATGTCCCTCTTTGGCTAATGTACTTTCAAGATGGAGGGGCAACATGGCGACCAGCATTCGAACCCTCACCCGTATGTATTTTCAATGGAATATTATAAACTTACAAAAATACTTTATTACTTGAAAGAAGTAAATATACATTAATGGGGACATATATTTTTGAAAGAACTAAGTGTTTTTAGCTAAGAATAAACTAAAAAAGTTACCCAGTGTAGATTTAAGACATGCTTTGAAACATACATAACCAGCATTTGCTGTTTTTTTTTCAACAGGGATTTTAGACACAATATTGTCAATGAAGTCTGTTTCGGCTTTATTTTCAATCTTTAAATTTCCAAATGAAACCACAGCAGAACTGTTGTGCATTTCAGAGCAACACATAGCAGTTCTTTGTTACTGAATAAATGCACAATTTGTGCACAAATCTGTTTAATGGATAGTTCAATTACTGAATGAATCAGGCCTTTAAATAAATTACTAAATGAATCGACTCATTAAGCAGCCAACTATGTACAGTATAGTAATAAAATAAACTTAAGAACATATAAAAAATGGATTCACTGAAGTTTGTGGCCATAAATGTATTACATATTCAAAGACTTTTCATTTATATAATGCGTGTTTGCTGAATGTCATGATTTCGTAGTTCAAGAATGAACGCATGACCAATTATTTATCCGCTAGGCTTCATCCTTATTATATTATCATTCTCAACTTGAGCCTTATGGGATGTGTGTTTCTCAAAGCAGATGGGTCAGAGAAATGCTCAGGATTGGGTCAACATTCTTGGCAGTTGTAACCGAGTAGCCTATTGTAGAAGATTATTTGTAGTAGTAATAAAGAAACACATCCTCCATAGTAAATCAGTTTTCAGAGGGGAAAAGTAAGACTAAAACTCAGAGAGCAGTGAAAACACACATTTTCATTTCCATATGGTTTAGCCATCATATTATATCTTGGTAATTCAGAATATAGGAATTTTCCTCACTACACCAGAAGAGTTTGACTTCTCAAAACCGCAGGCTGGAGTTGTTCCCCAGTAGTTTTATTCTACTTTATTGCAGGACTGCGCCAATCTGCAGTGTTTTTCCACTATTAACAAACTATTAGCTTGAAACACAGACTGACAACAAAGTGGACCACCTGACCAATCAGAGCAGAGTACACCAATCACAACAGACTGGGCCATCTGACCAATCAGACCAGAGTAGACTAATTACAACAGACTAGGCCATCTGACCGATCAGAGCAGAGTACACTCTCAAAAAAAAGGGGTTTAGAAATACCAAATCCCTAATCTTGGATGCTTGTAAACCTGTTGCAGTAGACCTTCAAAACAAAATTAGCAACCTTTAAAATAGCATAATTGGGCACTTTAAAAAGTCTCATAATGCGAGTTGCAACATTAAGCTCACAGTATGTGCAATAAATCCTGTACACGTGTATCTTAGGATGCCAAACCGGAGGGCAGCCTCAAGCAAGCAGTGGTCATTCTCTTATTTGACGTAGTTTGTTATCTGGATGGCCTCAATGTTCTGAACTCTCAAAAGACTGTCAAATTCAGCATTGAGGTGCAGCTCCTGTCACGTTCCACAAAGGCCTTCCGCGTGTTATCATCAAGCATTTGCAAGAGTAAAGTGCTTTTCTGTTTGTCTGATATGGGACATCACACTTTAAACCACTGAAAGGCTGCCTGATTATAATAACAGTGGTTGGACAGTGTGGACTGGATGTTTCTGAGAGAAATGTTCAAAATGTTAATTACTTTTATGTTGTTGTTGGTAAATGATTTTATAAATCTATGCAGTTTTGCCTGTTTTAAACTAAATATACTGTCAACTGTAAGTAAAGGCGACTTTTTAGGACTTTAGCTTATTCACAGTAAGGGGTGGGTGTTGTTCAAAATCTTTCGATCCTGGGCCAATTTTGATACCTCAGTTTCGATACCGGTTATTAACGATACTTTAAAAAAAAAAACATATACAACCGCCTAGCCGCACAAGCTAGCTAACATAAGTGGTAGTCAACATTATGGGCATGCATTCGGTTAAATTGCAAAGTGCAATTACACTTATCTGTCAAGTATTTCCTCGTGCACAATTTTCCCTAGACTGGGTAAACCCAGCCTGATATGCCGCCGATCTGATTTCGCCTGGCAACTCAGTCTAAAAAGCTCTACAATAATTTCTACAGCTTCTATTAAACTTTTGCGGGAACCAATCATAGACTGGCTTATCCACTTGGCGTGCTATTGGCGGGTTTAACACGATGACAAATAGAGAAATGATGGGCCATTGCCCATTGATCACGCCTCTTGTAGTCTGATTGGTTGAAGGACTATCTAATTGCGTACAATTTTCTAATGGAGTTATTCTGATAATGTCAGTTGACCACACCTCTTGTGCAGTAGAAAATACAGAGCAGACTCCCCAGACCAATGTTCAATTTTAAAGGTGTCATGAACTGGCTTTTTTATTTTTTATCATAACTAATGATGCTCGTGTGGTTTTTACATTCAAAAACATCATAACTAATAAGTAATAGGCTATTTTCTACACTGGTTTTGAGGCTCTCTCCAAAACGCTGGGTTTTGATGGGCGTGACGCACTGGAGACTTGAAAGTAAACGCCCACGGCTAGGATTGGATAAGATTTGCATATTTAATGAGCTTAAGCTCCCCTGTCAGTTCACATGAGGAAGAGATTGAGGGAGAAGCGGCAACCAGAATGATTCTCTCGATCACAGGGCTCGTAAACGTCTTTATCAAACAAACACAATTATTTATTTCTCATCGACCCGCGATTGACTGGATTATTATTTTTATATTACACATAGCCCGCAAGATCAGACGATATGAGCGTGAACCGCGCGCACACACACACACGTTCGGCGCACGCGCCACCCTTCAGATGTCAACTCGAGAGAGACTGAGAGAGAATAGCAGAACAAGAACGGAATATAATGAGATTCATCTGCCTGCTGGGCTTTGCGAGCCTTGGCCCATACGTGTCTGAGTCCAGCGTGCTAAATGTATGCTCTGAGACTCTCTGTTAGACACGTACATATAAGCAAAACGATCTATAACAATGCAATACTATTACATATAAAAACACTTTTTACTCACATCAGTGTGTTGCACCATTCCTGTCGGATCCAAATCCAGCATCGACCGGAGATTTGTTAACAAACGATTCCGCAGTGAACTGAAGTGAACACCACTGTCTTCCCCACGTGAGCTGGAACTTCATTAAAAACAAATGAAGTATCAAATTCCTAATTTTAGGATCTGAAAGAAGCTTATGCAGCGACTGTGTTCTTCCACAATATCTTGCTTGCTATCTTCTTCCACATGTGTATTGCTGCTGGCTAGTGATCGACCGAACAGCTCCATGAGTCGGTGGGCGGAGCTACTGAATTATACGTTCTGTAGAGGTGTGTGTTTCGTCGCACAGTGAGGCAAGTATGAAGCGCAGGACTGTTTGCTTAGCCTTGTGTCTATAAAAGCTTTTCTTTGACAAACAAGGAAGTTTTCAGCTCTGAAACTTACAGGATATTCTTATATTACCAGGACATTTTATATATCAAAAGCTCAAGGGAATGTTGATTCCTCAATTCATCACCCCTTTAAATTGAGCTTAGTCTGGTGATAGCCAGATAAGATTTCCCCCCCTTCTTTTGAACTTTTTATTAATAAAAGTAAAAAAACAAAAAAACAAAACTGGAGCAACAAATCATCATATTAGAATGATTTTTGAAGGATTATGTGACAATGAAGACTGTAATAATGCTGCAAATTCAGCTTTGATCACAGGAATAAATTACATTTTAATAATCTTTCACAATATTACAGCTTTTTTTGTATTTTTAATAACATAAATGCAGTATTGGTGAGAGGAAGCGACTTCTTTTAAAAACATTAAACAAACCTTAGTGCACGCTTGCGTCATTCACGATGCAACTTTTTATTTTGAAGAAGAACAGAAGTAAAGCGCTTTCAATAATAGACTGCCTAATAGACTTATCATTTATACCGCCCAGCGATTTACACTTGACTGCACTGCACGTATCCAGTGGCGCCACCAGGGGGTGGCCAGGGGTGGCCACGGCCACCCCTGGCCAATCCCTGGCCACCCCACTGGGGGGGACGCAAGGTACTAGTCCCAATCAATATTTAGAATAAGCAAAATGACGCGTCCCGTATCAAACCAATACGGACGCGATGCTCAAGATTGCGTTTTAGCGGCGCTTTGCTGCCATAGCGACGGAGTCTCGAGAACATGCGCTGGAAACTTGCGCGTTTTTTTAAAAACATGTCGAGCTCGCGTCCACAGTTTGAACGCAAGAGGATTTCCAGATATAGGGCTGAATAGAAAAAAAAAGGTATCATGAGTGGGTCTGTCCAGTAACTTAAGATGAACCTAAGACAAACTGCACCCTTTGCAGAGAAGCATTTCAGTGTCTCAGACTGTCTGACTGAAAGCATGCGATGACAGACACATCTGTGAACTAAAGGTAGGCCTATTGTTTTTTTTAATGGATAATATAATATTTCATACATTATCAGAGCTTGGCAGACTTATTTTTCTAGATATTAGAACGATTAAATAATAGATTATAGCATATTAATGTTATCAATTTATCATTTAGCAGTTTGATATTTAAAAAATATTTAGATTAAAATGGGACAAATAATTACATAATAATATAGTCATAATAATAAATTAATAAAGAGGATTAAACATTTTTGAATTTCAGATTTGTCAGTAAAGTGGTTACTGGTTCAGAATGACTGCTTAAAGAGACAGTGCACCCAAAAATGAAAAATCTGTCATAATTTCCTCACCCTCAAGTTGTTCCAAACCTGTATGCATTTCTTTATGTAGAATACATATGAAGACACATTCCTACCATGGAAGTCAATGTTGCCCGCAAAGCAAACATTTGGTCACAAACGTTCTTCAAAATATATTATTTTATGTTTAACAGAACGTAGAAACTCGTACAGGTTTGGAACATCATGAGGGAGAGTAAATGATGACAGAAATTTCATTTTTGGGTGAACTATCCCTTTAAAGTACACCAATACAGGCTACTAAAGAGATCTTTAGAAATAAATAAAATAATCAAAAGTAAAATACTTTAAAATGTGTTCTGTTGCAAGTTTACATACTTGATTCCATGTTTATTGTTCAGCTGCTGTCATTGTTTCATTGTCACTCTTATCACTCTTTAACTCTTTAACTAAGTTCATAAATTATTTTCAAAAACGGATTCAAAACGGATTTGGAAAAAAAACATACACACAAAATAACTTATTTTCAATATAAAAAGTGATTGTGGACTGGATATTTTTTGACCTTTTATCACAGTCTTGGGCATGTCAAAGATTAGTAACAACACTGGCTCTGATGCATTGTTAGTTTGTGTGCAGCATCAGATTTACATTTTTTTAATCCCTCATTTATATGCAGTTATTATACTCTATACAAATGCCAGACACTAAGCTTCTTTTTTCTTCTTCAGCACAGGCCTATCTAAAGGGTTAATGGTGCCACCTGGTTATCAACTGTAAAAATTACACATTTTACCTCTTCCCAACTGGGAAAACCACCAACAATCAAGAATGCATGATTATATGGTGTCATGGCTTTCCAATAATTTTTTTGTGGCTATAATGGAAGTCAATGGGGCAAAAACAGCCACGAACAGTAAATGAGGGAGAAAAAAAATCTGATGCTGCACAAAAACTAACAATGCATCAAAGCTAAAGTTGTTACAAATCTTTGACATGCCCAAGACTTTTATATATGTATTTTATATTTAAAATAAGTCATTTTGTGTGTATGTTTTTTTTTTTTTTTCAAATCCGTTTTGAAAATCATTTATGAACTTGGAAAATAAAGAGTATTATTATTTTGTTACTGGATAATTTGAACTGAAGAGCCTCATAAATTAATAGACTTATTAATAAACTTTGCTCGCTCAGACAGCAACAGGTCAGCTCATGCCCGTCAGTCAACAATTTCAAAAGAAGTTAACGTTAGAAGACAATGACTACTGGTAAGTAAATAAGTCAAAAAATATTTTTTAGTAAAAGACGACGTGGAATTATGTGTCGTGACGTGCTACAGGCTGGTTTACTACACCAGTAGAATACAATTCTTAAATTATGGTTTCTAGTTTTGGTGTGCCACCCCAAGATTTTAAGTGGCCCCATCTGGCCACCCCTATGAAAAATTTCTGGAGGCGCCACTGCACGTATCAGTAGATTATTATGGAGGCAGCTGAATTGATGGAGGAATTTACAGCTTTACTCACAAACTACAACTCATGTTAATCTATAAGGTGATAACCAGGACCATTATAAACCTAAATATATATTTGATTTAATCAAAACGTGTATCCAAGTAGTATTAATTCGGTGTTTGCTGTCGTAATGATGACAATAGTGCAGAGCTGTTCTGTGCTCTGGTCCATGTCTTCCAAGCGGGCCATGGCCGGCCAAACGAACCGCACAAGGGCACAGAACGGAGCACTCACACTTGTCAAGCGAACCTGGCTTTTGGGCCCAAACGCACTCTGGCGCATCAGAGCACCTAGTGTGCTCCTTTGGTTGCCTCTCATCGCATCGCACTTGGCATTTACTTTTAGACGCGGTAGAACACATGAGAAAAAACAACTACACTTGTGTCTACTATGACAGCGAGTATACCTTCAGAAATCCTCCCCGTCACGTCCTTACATACAAGTATGCTACAGGCTCACATAGACAAAGCCGCTTGGCTTTTGGAACTGGAATTTGGCACCAAAAGATAAATAATTTTTCGATACATATAGTATCAGAGTTTTTTATTCGATACCATAAAAGTATCAAGCAGGTTGTCACGTTAGTTATGTCTACGGAAGTTAGCCTATTTTCAGGCTCTATGTAATATCATTGAAAACAGAAACAGAAAGGTCTTAGAACACGATGCAATTATACACATCACAACATCTAAATAAGAAAATGTTTGTGTTATTTTGTCACATAATGAGCAATAGGCTAGATTGAGCTGTTTACCTCCAGTATTTGTGCTAAGCTAGGCTAGCGGTGGGTGCGTCCTGTCCCGTCATAATAAAAGTCCCAGTGTTCACGGGCGGGTGTTTGTATAACAATCGCTCCAGCGGCCGTGCTTAGCTCCACAACACTATGTCCTGCTCTGCTCCATACTACAGTAATGTTAATAAATGCATCCATGAACATGATTTCTGCCCGTGTCTTATTTTCCACCGGCTGTGAGGTGAAGACCACATGTCCCAAGATGCTGCGCTCAAACTTGGCGTC
Source organism: Pseudorasbora parva (assembly GCF_024679245.1). NCBI lineage: Eukaryota > Metazoa > Chordata > Actinopteri > Cypriniformes > Gobionidae > Pseudorasbora > Pseudorasbora parva. The sequence goes on along the minus strand of NC_090194.1, from coordinate 18,100,791 downwards.
ATCAAACTACGCCTTTGTTTTGAATAGGCGCCCTGAAGTGGACGAAAAGTTGCATAGTGCACCTTTAATTTGGTCAATTTAAAAAAACATGTCCCTTCATTCTCCCACCGTCAAATTGTTGTAACAAGCCCACTCAGTGGCCAGACGTGTCTTAACCAGACATTTACTTGCACCTCATCAAGACCCCATGTAAGGCAGTGAATAATTTAACTTCGTTTTTGAATCATGAAGTAGCCTACGGATAATGCTATCGGAAGCTAAGTCAGGCTAGTTGTATGGTGCACTCAGTACTCTAAATATAAAGACATAATATATACATTTAAAGATCTTTACTTTACTTGCAAAAACAAAGTAAAATTATTCATTTGTCACACCAGCTTGACGGTGGGAGAATGAAGGGACATGTTTTTTAAGTGTGTGGATATATCTTTCACGCTCTTGGCAGGCAGGCTGGACATATAATTACTTTACATGTTTAATCTTAGTGATTTCCTAAATAATTAACAGTCTGGCAGCTGTTTTGGGACGTTGTTTTGTCCCGCTATTTTGTATTGAAGTCTATGGGAAGTCTTCTCCAAAAAAGGGGCGTTGACGAAATTGACAGTTAAGTTCCCGGATGCGCTGGTAGTCCATATAGTATGTATTCCTGGGATCAAAGTTGAATTTTCAGTATCAGTGTCACACAAACCTTCAGAAATCATCCTAATATGCTAATTTGCTGCACAAGAAACATTTCTGATTATTATTATCAATATTCAAAACAGGTGTGCATCTTAATATTTCTGAGGAAACCATGATACACTATGATTCAAAAGTTTGTGGTAAGTAAGATTTTTAAAAAAGAACATTAAAAATGTTACAAAAGATTTCTATATGAAATAAATGCTGTTAGTTTGAACTTTCCATTAATTAAATAATCCAAAAAAAATCTGCAATGATAACGATAAAAAACATTGTTAATAAGTTAATAAGCATTCATAATAATTGAGCATCAAAACAGCATTTTAGAATGATTCCTGAAGGACACACACTGAAGACTTCAGTAATGATTGTAAATTATGAATAGAAAATAGTTTTATTTAGTTTTATTAGTTTTTAATTTTTAGACTAATACATTTTTTGATCAAATAAGAGACATCCTTTTCAAAACATTAATTATTCCAAACATTTGACGTGTGTGTCTGTGCGTGCGTACGTTATGTAAAAATGTATTATTTGTATTAATGCATTATTTATGCATGTCATGTAAAATATATCTAGAAATTATACAAATATAATGGATTTACACACGTTGCATGTTAGACAGGATCACATCCTAATACAGCATAAATTCTTCTGCCATATGATTCGTTTGCCTTTCAAAACCTCTCAAAGTGGATGCACCTGCGGCTCTTTGCGACAGAGCCAAAAGCGGCAGAGTTATGACTCCAGCTTCATCAACCCCCTCCCAAAGGAATGCTTTGACTTTTCCTTAACCACAAAAATGCAACTCCACACAAGCCCTCTACCTTCCACATGTCAAACCCACAGCGAGAAAAACCAAGAGCTAAACGGTGGCCACAAGCCAGTGGTAAATTATATATCAGGGGCATATCCTTATATATTATTTAGTCTGTTGCCTGTTGTTGTTCAGGACGGCTGGTTCGAACGCAACAGAACGACGAAGCATCTGGTGAAGATAGACACAGAGCTGTTAATCTATGTTAAAATCAGCTCCTCAGTACTCATAACATCCTTTAGCATTTTCCCAACATTATGGGCAGGGTGACAATGCTATGTTACTTTTGCAGTTCTAATAGCTTTTAAATAATAATACTGGAAAAGTGTGGGTTATAATCAACAATACCCATTACCCTTTTATGTTAGCCTTTTACAATTAGATTTTCAACATGCATATTTTAAAACTAGTGCCAACAATAGCACACATTGGTAACCATTGGATTTGCATTAAGATCACTCACAATATAAATTGTGATAGAATAATATAGAATCAACATTCTATGAATATCCTGCAGCAAAACCTCTTTTGTGAAAGACAGTCATTTACAGTTTCACATTTTGTTTATATGCCTTTACAAGAACTTATTGCACAGTGGTACCAAATGTTCCTAAATTTACCATTTATGAAAATTTGATGGCCTTGTGGTTGGAGAATTTTCCAACCACAAGATTTCATATTTGAATATTAAATGCCAAAACAACACAAACACACACACACACACACACACACACACACACACACACACACACACACACACACACACACACACACACACGCGCACACACACACACACACACACACACATGCCAACCAGATGTTGAGTTTGCATATTCAAGCAAGCAAGCAAAAAAAAAAAAAAAAATAGAAAATTTACGACCACAATGCATGGGAAAAACTCAGAATAGCAAGCAAATATCAGGTTCTGGAACACACACACACGCATAACCCTCCCAAAATCTCCCATAAATCATGTAAATCGATACTCCACCGAAACGGCCAACTGCTTTTTTGTGGAACAACTTAAATCTGCTATAGATAGTGGTGAAATCGTTGGTGCCGTTTTTTTTGGATCTTAAAAAGGCGTTTGACTTAAATCATGAAATTCTGATTCGCAAATTGTCCAATTTTAATTTTAAGCCGTCAACTTTGCAGTGGTTCAAATCATATTTGGAACAGAGAGATCAATGTGTGGTGGTTAATAATGAAATGTCCACATTTTTAAAAATGAACACAGGAGTACCGCAAGGTTCCATTCTGGGGCCTTTGCTTTTTACATTGTATATTAATGATTTGCCAGACTCATGTCCCACAGCAGGATTTCAAATGTATGCAGATGATGCAGTGGTTTATGTGCGAGGGAGAAGTGTGCAGGCAGTTTCTAATGAGCTTACATTACATCTGCAAAATGTGGCGGTGTGGTTGCAAAAGGCAGGTCTGACAGTGAATGTTAAAAAGACTATGTCTATTTGCTTTGCCTCAAGATTCAAGTCCATACCAGATGAACTAAATTTGGCAAAAGATTCAGCAGGTACAGGAGGTTAAATACCTGGGCCTTGTATTTATTAACTATTCTCATCACTTCATAAAATTATTGTAGAATCACTGTAGTGAGATGTACTTTGTAATGACGTCTTTAGTGCCTTTTATGAGTTTTGAGTGAGGAAATGACATGGGTGTCAATGAAGGCCTGTCTGAGCCATCGAATTTCAACAAAGATATCTTCATTTGTGTTCCAAAGATGAATTGAGGTCTTACGGGTGTCGAACGACATTAGGGTAAGCAATTAATACATCCATTTTCATTTTTGGGGGTTAGTTTCATTTTTTAAACTAACCCTTTAACTAACTGGTTCAGGTGTGCTTGATTAGGGTTGGAGCAAAACTCTGCAGGACAATGGCCCTCGAGGACCAGGTTTGGGAACTCCTGATTTACACCATGTTCAAATAGCCCGCCTTATTGGCAGAAGCTATTTATACTAACTCCGCCCATCATTGTCTGATAAAGCAAGAGAAAATGACAAAAAAACCTGTCTGATAACAGGACCAGTGACGAGGAATGTAAGATGGGTGGTGTTGTTTTTAAACGCAACAAACCTGCGTTTGAAACCAGATTTTTCCAAACTAATTCTCTTCTATCTTCCCTTCGCATAACAGCTCAGAGAGGCATTTATTTTAAATAAAATTAAGAAAATACTAAAAAAATTTAATTAATGTGGATTACGGGCAGGGCTGTCACTCAAGGGGAGAAAAGTGAAATGTCGTTATTTGCACTTAATAGCTGCTGCCTTATTAAATATTATAAATACTGTTATTTTATTTTATGTAAGCTTGACTTCAATTAATAAAAACAATTTTTTAAAATTGTTTTACATAACATTAGCAACACTGGATTGAGGTAACAGTTTATTAAAGGTGCACTGTGTAAATTTTAGCGCCATCTAGCGATGAGGTAATCTAGCCACAGGTCACATGCCAGTGTACCTTTTGTGCCGGTCCCAAGCCCGGACAAATACAGAGGGTTGTGTCAGGAAGGGCATCCGACATACATTTTTTTGCCAGAATCATTATGCGAATCGCGAATATGGCTTCCATATCGGATTGGTTGGGTCCTGGGTTAACAACAACCGCCATCAGTGCCGTTGACCTACTGGTGGAAATTGGGCTACTGTTAGTCAAAGATGGAGAGGGAAGTGTGTTAGAGGAGGAAAGCGTGTCTATAGGAAGAGAGAAAAGAGGAAAGGCAGGAGTTTAGGACTGAAAGTAAGGACTTTAAAAGTTGGTACAATGACAGAGTACTGGCAGATATGATGCAGAGGAGGAAAGTTGACATTCTGTGTGTCCAAAAGACCAGGTGGAAAGGGAGCAAGGCTAGAAGCATTGGAGCAGGGTTTGAACTGTTTTATAATGGTGTGGACAGGAAGAAAAATGGAGTTGGAGTGATCCTAAAGGAGGAGTTTGTGAAGAATGCTCTGGAGGTAAAGAGAGTGTCAGACAGGTTGATGAATCTGAAGCTGGATATTGAAGGTGTGATGTTGAATGTTGTTAGTGCCTATGCTCCACAAGTAGGTTGTAAGCAAGATGAGAAAGACAGATTCTGGAGCGAGTTGATTAGTGGAGGAAGTGATGCAGACTGTTCCCAGAGGTGAGAGGGTAGTGATAGGGGCAGATTTGAATGGACATGTTGGGGAAGAGAATAGTGGGGATGAGAAAGTGGTGGGCAGGTTTGATCTTCAGGAAAGGAACCCAGAAGGACAGAGGTTGGTAGACTTTGCTAAAAGTATGGAGATGGCTGTGGTGAACACATACTTTCAGAAGAGGCAGGAACACAGGGTGACATATAAGAGTGGTGGCAGGAGCACACAAGTGGACAATATCTTATGTAGACGCTGTAATCAGATGGATATTAGCGATTGTAAAGTAGTGGTAGGTGGGAGTGTAGCTAGACAACATAGGATGGTGGTGTGTACGATGACTCTGTTGGTGAGGAATATGAAGAAAGTAAAGGCAGAGCAGAAGACAAAGTGGTGGAAGTTGGAAAAGGAAGAGTGCTGTGTGGTTTTCAGGGAGGAGTTGAGACAAGCTTTAGGTGGTCAAGAAGGGCTTCCAGATGACTGGACTACTACAGCCAAATTGATCAGGGAGACAGGTAGAAAGGTGCTAGGTGTGTCAACTGGAAGGAGGAAAGAAGACAAGGAGACTTGGTGGTGGAATGAGGAAGTCCAGGAGAGTATCCAGAGGAAGAGGTTAGCTAGGAAGAAGTGGGACAGTGAGAGGATGGAGGAAAGTAGACAGGAATATAGGTTGATGCAGCGTGAGGTTAAGATAGAGGTGCCAAAAGGCCAAACAGAAAGCGTATGAGGACGTTATATGTGTATATGAGGATGTATTCAATGTTATATAGTAAGGAAGGGGAGAGGGATGTGTATCAGTTGGCGAGGCAGAGGGATAGAGATGGAAAGGATGTGCAGCAGGTTAGAGTGATTAAAGATAGAGATGGAAATGTTTTGACATGTGAGAGGAGGGTGAGGGAAAGATGGAAGGAGTACTTTGAGGAACTGATGAATGAGGAAAACAACAGGAAGAGAAGAGTTGTAGAGGCAAATATTGTTGACCAGGAAGTAGAAAGTATTAGCAAGGGTGAAGTTAGGCGAGCTTTGAAGAGGATGAAGAGAGGTCCAGATGACAAACCAGTGGAGATATGAAAGTGTCTAGGAGAGATGGCAGTAGAGTTTTTAACTAGGTTGTTCAACAAGGTTTTAGAGAGTGAGAGGATGCCTGAGGAATGGAGAAGTGTTGTGATGCTGATTTTTAAGAACAAGGGAGATGTGCAAAGTTGTGGAAACTACAGAGGTATTTAGCTGATGAGCCCTCACAATGAAGTTGTGGGAAAGAGTAGTGGAAGCAAGGCTAAGGGGAAAAGTGGACATTTGTGAGCAGCAGTATGGTTTCATGCCAAGAAAGAGCACTACCGATACATTATTTGCTTTGAGAATGTTAATGGAGAAGTAAAGAGCTGCATTGTGTCTTTGTAGATTTAGAGAAAGCATATGACAGAGTGCCAAGAGAGGAGCCGTGGTATTGTATGAGGAGATCTGGAGTGGCCGAGAAGTACGTTAAGAGTGCTACAGGATATGTATGAGAGCAGTAGGTCAGTGGTAAGGTGTGCCGTATGTGAGACAGAGGACTTCACGGTGAAGGTGGGACTGCATAAAGGATCGGCTCTGAGCCCCTTCTTGTTTGCTGTGGTGATGGACAGGCTGACAGATGAGGTCAGACAGGAATCTCAATGGACTATGATGTTTGCGGATGACATTGTGATCAGTAGTGAGAGCAGGGAGCAGGTGGAGGAAAGTGGAGGAATGAAGGTTAGTCGCAGCAAGACAGAATACATGTGTGTGAATGAGAGAGAACCAAGTGGAACAGTGAGGTTACAGAGAGAAGAGGTAAAGAAAGTGCGGTATTTTAAGTACTTAGGGTCAACAGTCCAGAGAAATGGGGAGTGAAGAAAAGAGGTGAAGAAGCGTGTGCAGGCAGGTTGGAATGGGTGGAGAAAAGTGTCAGGTCTGTTGTGTGATAAAAGTGTACTAGCAAGAATGAAAGCAAAAGGACAGTAGTGAGACCAGCAATGTTGTATGGTTTGGAGACAGTTGCACTGAGGAAAAGACAGGAGGAAGAGCTAGAGGTAGCAGAGCTGAAGATGTTGAGGTTCTCTTTGAAAGTGATGAGGATGGATAGGATCAGGAATGAGTACATCAGAGGGACAGCACATGCGAGATGTTTTGGAGACAAAGTTAGAGAGGCCAGGTTGAGATGGTTTGGACATGTTCAGAGGAGGGAGAGTGAATATATCAGTAAAAGGATGCTGAGGTTAGAGCTGTCAGGCAGGAGATCAAGAGGAAGACCAAAGAGGAGGTTTATGGATGTAGTGAAGGAGGACATGAAGGTAGTCGGTCTGAGAGAAGAGGATATAGAGGATAGGAATGGATGGAGGCAGATGATTCGCTGTGGCGACCCCTGAATGGAACAGCCGAAAGAAAAAGAAAATCTAGCAATGAGGTTGTGAATTGCAACCACCCACTGCTCACCCCTCCCTTTTGAAGCACATAGAGAAGTTCCAGTGGCCGACACAGGACAAAGATGTGGCATTTGAGACAGCAGAGAGTAGCGAGTGCTCTGTAGATACGATTGTCCATTTAGGGTTACTGTAGAAACATGATGGTGCAAAATGGCGACTTCACTGTAATGGGACCGACGGTGTATGGAGATAGAAATGGCTCATTATAAGGTAATAAAAACATAACGATTCATTAAGTAAGGTCTGTATACACCACTGAAAACATAGTAATGTTATATTGGAGTAATCTTTGATGACCAGCTGTCCTTCAAAGACCGCATCTCGAAGACGGCTCGGTCATGCAGGTTTGCATTGCACAATATCAGGAAAATCAGACCGTTCCTTACGGAGCATGCAACACAGCTTCTTGTCCAAGCCCTGGTCATTTCTAGACTTGACTATTGCAATGCGCTTCTGGCTGGACTTCCATCTTGTGCAATCAAACCGCTGCAAATGATCCAGAACGCTGCAGCACGTCTTGTATTCAATGAGCCCAAAAGGGCTCATGTCACACCTCTATTCATCTCTCTGCATTGGCTACTACTCGCTGCCCGGTCAAATTCAAAGCCCTGACTCTTGCTTATGGATCTTCCACAAGCGCAGCACCCGCATACTTCGACGCACTCCTACGAGTCTACACCCCCACCAGAAGCCTTCGCTCAGCTAATGAGCGAAGGCTTGTGGTACCATCACAGAGAGGCATGAAATCCCTCTCTCGAACTTTTTCTTTCATTGTTCCGGGTTGGTGGAACGATCTTCCATCCTCCATACGCACAACAGAATCACTCACTTCGTTCAAAAGACAGGTAAAAACTCATCTCTTCCATGAGCACTTAATCTTACATTAAAAAAATAAATTAAAAAAAATAAAAAAAAATAAAAAAAAATTATTTCCCCCTCTATTTCTCCTTTCTTCTTTCCTTTTCTGGTTTTTGCTACTCTGAGCAGTGTACAAATCTTAGTATTTAGGGCACTTTTTGTGTTTCGTTGCCTCTTCTTGACGGATCGCTTCCTGTTCTCCTGAGTTGTAAGTCGCTTTGGATAAAAGCGTCTGCTAAATGCATAAATGTAAATGTAAATGTAAATGTAAATATTGCATTTATGTCTATAGATCATCATAAATATTACACACTGACTGCACCTTTAAGGCATAGTGTTTTATGGTATTCACAATAGGGGTTGAAAGAATACCATTTTTTTTTTAAAGTTGACATTTATGTGATGAAATTCAAGTCGATGTTGACTAGTCACTGATGATTGTCATTAATGAACAAATAAGCCTGAACCTTGAGCTGAGACACAAACACGGGTCTTCTTGTGCACAGGACAGCTATGGCATTTGACACAGCACTGCCCATAAGGTTATTGGTCCTACATAACAGCTTTTGTATCAGTTTTTGTCATTTGGTCGTTATATTTCTCACAGATTTCTGCTGGTTCTGAATAAGAAACAGATAAGTAGCACAATAAAGATTACATGTATATGAAAGCATTATTGAGTAACTGAGTGTGAGTTACTTCTAGCTGGCAGCGTCTCTATAATAATAGTGAAGCTGTGAGTTTTAGTTATCAAGAAATATATGCTAGAACTTTTCAGTTTCTAAGCTATTTTATTGATAAATCACAGAACTGTGTTGATACATTTCTGCGCTACTGAATGGTTTTGTGTGAGGCGCGCGATCTCCGCGTGATGCGCGATTGGCTATGTGTGTGCGTTAGCAGCACGCATTAGTTTAGCGCAATGGAAATTGTTTATCCTGTTGCGCACTAGACCAGCGACTAGTCGGTGCAACCTTGCAGCTTACAGCGTCAGCTTACAGCGTCATGACAGAGCATTAAGGTCGACTAGTCCATCAGTCGACTAGT